>NC_090932.1:1524392138-1524726513 GCF_040938575.1 Ambystoma mexicanum | reverse complement strand
ACATGATAAATATAATACTCTCCTTTATATAGATCACTTGAAAAGAACACAAACCACAAATAAACCAACCAGACTAATATATAAATCCTTATTGAAACTTTTTTAGCAAAAAAAAGATGACTGGAGTTTTAGGTCCCCCTTCCAGAACAGAAGAATACACACAGCAGTCCCATGCCTTCAAATCTACTGTATGTTCATCTTTTTTTTTTATATGGGGCAAGCCCTGTACCTATGACCTTTTTATTTTTTCAATACTGCCTTACCATTTTTTACATCTGTTTTCATTGTTCATTGAAAAATTGGCATAACTATTTAAATGTAGAATATTCAAATACAGTAGGTGCAAATGCATATTATATAAAGGCATGTATCCCTAATAAACATAGCCTTATCCTATTGTGACTCTAAGGCATGTGGCATCTGATATTTTTAGTGGGTGAGAGGCCTTGAGGTCATTGTAGGGGAATGGGACTTGCTGTGACTGTGAACAGGGTGCAGGGTGCGTGATGCCCACCAAATGTGGGTGAATTAAGAATTATTTAATGGATCTATGGGCCTCATTACACGGTAGGCGGTAAGGGTTTACCGGTACCGGTATTTTACTGGTACCGGTAAATCCTTACCGCCTTACTAATAGGTCCCTTTGCGGGTTGGAGAATGTAACGCCTGCTTTTTGCAGGCCTTAAAAACCAACCCGCAAAGGGACCAGGGAGCTAATTACGGTACCGCAATTTGCGGTGCCGTAATTAGCACCTTCCCCATTCCCATTATGCCCTATGGGGCAAAAATGGGAATGGGGAAGGGCAATGGGGGAAGGGGGAATTACTGCCCCGCCAACCTTGGAATAGGGCGATAATTCCCCTTTCCACCAAGGCGATGCCGGTATTTTACCGGCATGGACCAAGGTGCTAATAGTGCCTTGGTCCACCGTCATCCGTGTAATGAGGCCCTATGTGATAAGATCACTTGAGTGTAGTTAGTGTTTGGTAAGGCATGCAGATTGCTATTATGCATGATGTTAAAAAATTTGAAATTCCACAAAATAAACAACTTTTTGTGCATGACAAACTTGCAGAATTCATTGGAATAAAGATGAATGTTGTAAAATGGAGCTTTGCTGACTCTGACTTGAGGGAAGATTTGGGTACCAACCTGGAGATGTGTGAGGCTGTCCCAAACGAATGCCCCCATCAGGTGCCCATCATAGTTCTTACCACTAATGCATGTATCAAATTACGATTTATTAGGGCATTTTGTCCTGGTCACTCAATTGATCCATTGCCGGTATCCAGGACACTTGTGGGTATCCGATGCATGACGTCCGCTGTACCCTTCTTACAAAGTCTGTGGCAGGGGGCTGCGATACTGAACCATGATTTGCACAGGAAGCGGCAGGCTTGGGTGAGGGGCAGAGGAAGAGGACTGTTGATGACTGCAGGGGGTGGGAGAAGAGATTTCTTTTTTGGGGGGGAGAAGCCAGTGGTGTAGAAGGAGTCTGCCTGACCCTGCATTGATTTGAGCAATTGGGGCACTTACTAGGAATTGCACTGGTAGCATTTGTGCAGGGTTGGCAGTCTATCGGATCAACGGTCCTGCTGAGGTGGAGCAGCTGATCCCACCCATGGCAATTTTATGTTTTTATTGTACTTGGTTAACCCCCCAAAACACTGCCTCCCCCGAGTAGGCAGGCATGACCCGTGTTTCGCTCAGGCAGTGGCTTGAAACCTGAGCCAAGCTCGAGCCAGCCACATGGTCCTAGGTGACATGAGCCCCCCACTATCTGTAGAACCTCTATCCCAAAATGGCACCAGAAAATACAGCTTATTCACAAAATGTTGCTTATGCTTTTTCAAAAATATGTCGAATTCCCCAATTTCATACTTTCAAACTCTGACTTCTTATAGCGCTTGTCAACAAAGAAAAATGTATCCATTTGTCAAACAAATCTCTGCCGCTTTACGCCGATCCACCAATTTGTCTGACCTCCCGCATCCCCAAAGGACAATCTTGGAACATTGCCGGGATTTTATTAAAATCCTGGATTGGCCACTGCAAGTGATGAAGCTGGGATTACCCAGGTCGCAAGAAACTGGGATTATCCAGGTTGCAAAAAACTGGGATTACCCAAATCGCAAAAAACTGGGATTACCCAGGTCGCAAGAAACTGGGATTACCCAGGTCGCAAGAAACTGGGATTACCCAGGTCGCTAGAAAATGGGATTACCCAGGTCTCAAGAAGCTGGGATCACCCAGGTCGCAAGATCAGCAATGGTTTGCTGTCTACCGGTTCATGAGTAGCCCGGCTGGTGCTACGGCGCAAACCGAATCTCTTGACAGAAATAGCCTTCTATTTGGGAAACAAGGATTGGAAGCGGCCCCACGAGGTGCAAAATACCGAGAACTCATTATGTAAATAAGAACCTGAAAACCAGCCAAAAAGGAAATGTAATATATGCAAATGGCAGGCCATTGTAAACAGTGTCGGTCTGTTGCTGGACGAACGCCATTTGCTGAACGTAGACCGTTTACATATTTACATGTCGTTTTTTCATCTTTTTAAGGAATTTAAATTAAAGCATACTCTCAAAAACCGAGACTTCCCTGCAAACGTTTCTCTGAGAAACCACAGCCGGTGTGCGCGGTTGGCCACGTCCTGCTGTGTCTCCTTCTTGATTTCACAGTTTGGGGGTGGGGGGGTTTTTAATTACCAATCCGAAACCCCTGACAGTTGCAACTGTATATCCTATTTATAGAGCCGCGCGGCTTGAGGGAAGAGCTAGGCCGCACTTCCGCTCTCCTTGGCGGAGAGCCTGGCTCGAGCTCTAGGGAGGCCGCCTCGCCACAATGGCTGCTTTTATGCCTCCCAGTGGGGGGAAAAGCATGCCCTTTCTTCTGCGAGCCCGTTTTATATGGCTGACACATATCTGAAGCTGGCAGCGGGCCATGGCGGTTACAACACACACACAGGCATCCTGGCATCAGACCAACTGACTTTCCCAGCAGCAGCAGCCCTTGTTGTCACCCATCCTTGGTGCCTGGCAGACAGACAAGCAGGCTGTTGTGTGAGCTGCTGGATCGTGGAGGTGAGAGTGACCTCTTTCAAGCAAATTTCATGCCAGGTTATTCCGAATAAAACACTAAATTCTTTGTTTCAGAACAATTAAACCCTGCAACATTTTTTTTCTTCAAAACATTTCAAATGCGTATGAACACGTGTAAGGCATGACTAATTAAACAGACTGCGAGTTTTATTTCACATAACCAGTAATCTCACCGTGGCACTTCCAGAGGAAGCTGATTATCCCACTAAAAGCTATTTACTATTGGTTAATTTCTGGAAACGGGCTGGGCTAGATGTCATTACTGGAAAACACGCTTAGGGGTCAGAGTTCATGTCCATGACTGAGTCGGTCCAGTGGCCACGCCATCAGCTCTGCTTTCAGCTGAAAAGCTTGGGAATGAAGGGTCACTCTGTTTGCTGACCCAAAGACCCACCCCCAGGGGATGCCAATTCACCAAAATGCCTGGGGTAACCCAATGAGACATCACAGATAGTGATGTCACATGACCCTTAGCCACACAGCAAGTGAAGTTATGGATGTTAAAAAAAACATGCACAAGCTTAAAATACTGAGTAAACCAGCCAAAAAGATTATTTTTATTTCCAAACATGGGTAATTACATGACTTGTACAGCCAGGAGAACCAACAAAGACTGAAGGCGCTGCCTTCTGTTAGGATAGTTTTGCTCAGTCATGTGTTCAGGGGGTTAGAGAAAATGACCCACAGTTGCCTACATGGATTGCCTTGGAATCCGTATATTAAAACGAGAAAAAAAACGAATGCGAGATTTGACCAAATTTCGGCCGTACAAAAATTAGGTACGGCTGAACATTTTGACCAAGTTCCCCGTTTGGTGGCATTACAGGAAAAAGGGCAGCAGGGGCTGCAAGGGTGTCCCCCGCACCTGTCGGGATAACGTTTAAAAAGATAAAGAAAAGAAGACCATGCAGCGCCGGTCCCCATCAACGCAAGTGAAGGGAACCGGCGTCGCAAAGGGATGCGTGGCATGGCGGTACACAAGGAGGTGTGCTGTCCACAGGTAAGTAAGAGGGTGGAGGGAAAGTGGGTAGTCCGAAATGTCCAGAGGAGAGAAAATCAAAAGTTATTTTCGGTAAAATAATTTTTCCTTCAGACATTTCTGATTCGTTCATTTCTCAGTAATCCAATTCCTTTAAGCTTTCATTGGCTCACCTAGTGGTAGCGATGGCTGAGCAGTCTGGTTCAACTCTTCGGCAAGAAAAGGGGGATCAAGATACAATGTTAAAATCTTCTGTGAGGGTAAGCAAAATTATATGCTGGCTGCAGGTAAGTGTACTTGCTTAGAAAGAGTAATTTTGAGATCCAGGGTTTGAGAGCATGATCCTGGTAGTTAGGGTCACCAGCAATGTAAAAAAATTGACCAGGTCATTTGGGCATAGGTTAGGCTGGTAGTACCCCCAGACCGCCGTCCCACCCCCAAGAGCACTTTTGAACCTCTATCTACTCAAGCAGGAGTTAGTATTAAATAGGAATCAATGGGAGCGAGGGACCGGCTTCTGATTTGCTGAGCAGGATACTGGTCCTAATTTTGCTGGACCAACAATGATAAGTGTAGGCCCAAATGTTAAGTGTAGGGCTGTGGGTCAGATTTATTCCTGTACCTTTTTGGAGGGGCTCAAGAGCCTCAAGGGCAGGGGAACCATCTCCAGCATTTTCTTGTAAGTAGCCATCCACCCTATGGGTCCTCACAAGGGAGAAGGTCAAGATTGGCAAATCACCGTCTCTAGTGATGCAGCAGCGGTTCACGTGTCAATGAAGATGATCTGCAAGCAAGATGGTCTACGGATCAGCAACAGGAAAGGGTGCTGGGATGGAATGGATTACATTTAGGTGCTAGTACGCAGTGCCGTTGTCAAGAAGACTATGTCATGGGTTTGACTACTGGGAGTTGCAGTCGGTGTCTAGTTGGCGCAGTGCAGGTAGAACCAAGGTTTCTCATCGCCCCAACAGTACTTTCCAACTTCTTCTCTAGCTTGCGTTGCCTTTGTCCCGACAGGGCATGGGCTGTGTTTGTACTGATGCTTTGGTTGTCCTGTGCGCTCACCTTTCGTGTCAGGTTTGCACAGAGACTAGAATGAAGCCTTCTTCAGGAGCCCAGGATCCTGGAGGGTTGTGACCTGTCTGTGTCCTCCGGGGCAATAGAAGAAAGTAGCCGTTTTACGGGTCCCTCTTGTCTATTGAGAAATCCTATTTCCCAGACAAAGGCCAGGCTTCACCAACAGAGCCTTATTGGCAAATTGCAGTCCAGCAAAACTTTAAAGCAGTCCTCGTCAGTGTGATATCGCCTTCTCATCAGGACTTGTACTGAGGTCAGAGAAGCAGTCATCTCTTGCTCAACTTACATTATTTTAGATGGTAGGGATGCAGAACACTCAACTTCCTATCTGAAGGGTGCACCCTTTCAAACTTTTAGTGCCAGTCTAATGGCTGGCGGTCTTCATATATAAACCTTCAGAGACTTCCACCCAGGGGTTCTCTCAGGCGTGGATTCTAGATTGATTCCAGACACCCATGCAGTCAACCTGCCGTATCTGTTACTGTCACTGTGGCCATCCCGCTTAAGGCAGGCAGCAGATATCACCATATATGGTGACACTTGCATCTCACACACTTTCTCCTTGGGGCAAAGGAAAGCTGCTGGACAAGCTACAGGATTATATAGATTTGTTCCCGGTTGAGACAATCCCAGGGTAGAGCAAACTGTGCCCCGCTGAATGCAACACACACAGACACGCGCGCACACACACACCCACCCAGACACACATGCCCCGACTAACCAGGGGAGTCCATACATCTAACTCAGCAAGGCTGCTCGTATAGGGAACAGGGTGCTATGGGGCACCTTAATGCCAAGGGGATTAGGATTCTTTAGATTCATGACCCTGATGATGCCTTCATATTAGGATGCAACGGGGAAGAGTATATAAAAAAAAGATAGAGCAACAATACGATGGACGGGGGCCTCTCGCCAGGGATACAGTTTCACACCTTCATTTGATCGCGCACCATTGTCATCATATGCCAGTTATAGCCTCACATGCCAGGGTTAGTTATCATGTGAAAAATACAGACCCGCTTTCCCAGGTGCTGCCTTTGTATGCCAAATGAAGCCTCCTATTTAAGAATAATCTCAGTTAATGCCCCGATCATAGTATCGTCTTACTAATCAATGTGCGGTGCTGCCATTATATTCCAAGTGCAGCCTCTAATGACCCAGTGGCAATTAATGTGTCAAATGCATGGTATCGTTGCATGGTGCAGTCACATGCACAACAATGCCCTTTTTGAAAATTAGGGGAGACAATTATTGGGGGGAAAATCCCATCTTCTGGAAAACCCTGATTGAACCAAACTTGCTTGGTGGGTTTGTCCCTTGTCGCCCCGCGTGCTCTGTTGGGGCATCACCCTACCGACTTGAATTTAGTAACGGGCAGCACTTTTTTGGATGTAAAAGAACAACTGTACCGCTGGCTCGCTGCGTCGCCATGCACACTAGCATGCTCAAGTGACTGCGCCTGCGTGCAGATGCCATTGTGTAAAGTTGGCGTGTCATTGTAACCATGGTTGCAGTTCACCACACAAGGTCCCCCTGGGCTAAAAGCTGCGTTTGGGGCTGGGTTTATTTAATTATACCACTTTATATGAAGCCGTCAGGGTTGAAGGTCATGTGATATCACTAGCTGTGATGTCATTGGTGGTCAAAGGGTTTACTTTATTTCTGCTACCCCTTTGCTTATAGTTACATAAAGTCAATATATTGTCTTGGGAGGATAGCGCAGTGGCAATCTCGGGAGGATAGCTCAGCGGCAACGTGCTCGCTTGGAAGCAAGATGTCACTGAGCAACACAGGTTCGATCCCCCGGTCTGCACTCAGAAACCTCAGGGTATTAAGCACGTTATAAATAACCTATCATATCATATCATATCCAAAACGCCTGAAACTCTAAGGCAACATATAAATTGCGTTAAAAAGTAGGTCTGTAGCCTGGGTTTGTAGAGCCCTCAATTTAGGTGGAGAGCAATCAAGGTCCGTATTATGTGAATTTTGCATTTAACAATTGCATAATTCTATCTGAATTGCACAACGTTCAGTGATTGCCACACAATTTGGTATTGCGAAACAAGCCTCAATGCTGTTTCTGTAATACTTTCACCCCGGTGCACATTGTGTGACTCACAAAATGACATGTTCTCATTTCAATGGGGTGCGGGGAGCCTGCACCACCTCTCTGTTCCTCTGCCTCCCTTCCACAAACACAATAGGGGAGGGTCACCAACACAGACCCAGTTGGGTTTACCGCACCCATGCTGCGCACCCAGACTTTGCGATTGCCTGAGAGCCTGTTGCTGGCCACTGCAGGGTTAATGCAGGCTCTGCCTACATGCAGGGGGCGGCGTGAAGCACACCGTGAAGGGAAAGTTCCGGCAAGGCGCGGTTGGCACCAGTTGTAAGTTGGAGTTCAATAAATAAGGTTATGGTCAGAAATCCCCTACATGTATGTTTGTTCCAGGCCCGATCCCGGGCAATACTGGCGACGAGGACCATCCCAGCACACACGTAGGAGTCCTCCACATCGGCAGTCTGCCAAGCTCCTGTGGGCTCTACAAGCCGTTCCTCCTCCTCCGGCTGCTGCCAGCATCTACGCGGAGCATGTCCTCCTGCAAGGGTGACCCGTCCACTCACCGCTTCCTCGTCCACCTGCCAGCGATCCCGCTGAGCGCAGTTCCACACCCGGGCAGTCCACCCTCCCTCCACTACATCCTGCAGACAGCTGATCAGCCCGCGAGGCACTCCATCCGATGCGGGTGGCCTGCCCAGCCTCCTACTCCACGTTGGCGAGTCGCCATGTTTCCCCACAGCCACACCCCTGCACTATAGGGACCCAGTCTGCCCAAGCGCCCTCCCCCAGGAGGACAACGAACACACAAGAAGGATTAAGATCGCCCCCCCACCAGGGGACACGGAGAAAACAAAAGGGGGATCAAAACGCCTGCTGCTGAATACCCAGGCACAACAAAGGGTGAGTGGTTGTCATATCCCATTTGACCCTTGCAGCTGTATTTCCACGCCTCCAAGATACCCCTACACAACAGGGAGTTCCATGTTCAAGACACCCGGACCCATAACACACAGGGACACACTGCAAATTTGAAGGCTTTGTCCACACAGAGGTCCGAGCTCAACACCATCGACCCCACGCCCAAGCACCACCTAAGACAAATCAGCCTGTGAAGTTGAGCAACCCAGCGTCACTCCAGCCTACTCTCGCAGTGAAGTCCATCCAGCTAAGTATGCTGCCACCATTCACCACAGCACTGCAAACCATGAAGGGGCCAAGGTGGACTGAGTGGATGGAGGATTTCCATCACTTCGTGAGGGGGTCAGGGGATGGCGACTCTCCCCACATAAGGGACATCTTCCTCAACTTGGTCGGGGGGGAGATAAAGATTATCTTCAAGACCATCCCTGCGGCTGAACAAAACGACTTTGTAGCATTGATCAAAGCCCTTGACAAACTACTCATAATCGGACCTAACCGCGATTTCGAAAGATACCTTTTCAACCAGTGCACGCAAAAACCACAAGAGACAGTGGACGAATTTATATCCGGCCTAAGAGTGAAAGGAGCGCACTGCCAGTTCGACGTGTTTGTACGCAATACGCCTCAGAGTCATAAGGTTGCTTATCGCCCGCACTCAAAAAGCAACTGTTAATGAAGCCACTCACCATCCCTGAAGTCAGCGAGCTCGCTCGCATATTCGAAAGAGTTGATGCACAAGCCCCATCCATGACTGGCATCAGCAATCCAAGACAAGATACAACGGAACTCATAGCCAGTGTCTAACCACCTCGCCAAAATGACAGAGGCTCCTATCAGTACAGAGCACAAGCCCAGCAAAAACCACGTCAACAGAGACAATGCTACCGGTGTGGCATGGCATTTCCACACTCCGATTCCTGCCCAGCACTCTCGCAAAGGTGCACAAACTGTGGAAGAGAAGGACATTTTCATTCAGTATGCAGAGAAGGGAAACCTTTCCCCACTATACCACCACATACACCAGTCAGAATGCCGTTCCGCCCGACGATCCCTCAATACGGACCACCAAGATATCACCAACAGAACCAACGCTGACATGTACGAGCCATTGACGAATATCAAGATCACGAATATCCGCATACACTTGAGTACAAAGACCCACCGCAACATCTAATGGATGAATACGACAACCCTCCGGAAGGGTATAGTGAGGATGCATAGCACCATGACCCTCCAGCAATGGCATACAACAAATATTACAACTCATATAACCAAGACAAGAATGTCAACCTAGTGCTAGGCAATGAGGAAGCCAGAGAAGCCCCAAAAATACCAATCAGGATGGAGAACTGCACATTTCACTTCATGATAGACTCAGGCGCCACCGTGAACATTATGGGTGAACAAGAGTACATGAGAATCCCAAGTCCACCAATGCTTGAGCCCTCACAGTCCAGAATCTTTCAGTGGGATGCAGTCACACCACTACAGACGATCGGACATTTCACACACCGTTTTCTCCTAATCGGACGTCAAGTGGGCACCACCATTCACGTCATCAGATCGCTCACCAAAGGAAGATGCCTCCTCAGTTATCACACCGCCTCTCGCCTAGGCGTGATCGAGATTCATGTAAGAGCGGGAGACACCATCACTTCTACTACGATCCACCAGGAACTGAAAGAGCAGATCAGGGCAATAGTGCATGAGCAATCACAAAACCTAGTCTCAAAGGCAGACATTGCACAAAAATACCCAAACACATGCTCTGGCTTTGGAAAGCTCAAAGGCCCCCCAATCAGGCTACATATAGACCCCAACGTGAGACCGGTGCCACAACACCCGGGGAGGGTCGGGTTTTCACCTCCAGGAGGCAGTGTCGCGAGAACTCAAACAAATACTCGCGGATGGCATCATCGAACCAGCAACAGGACCAACACCATGGGTCTCCCCCCTCGTCATAGTGCCCAAAGAAGGGGGCAGGCTACGCCTGTGTGTTGACATGAGAGTGGCCAATACCGCCATCCAACGCAATAGACACCCAGGCCCACGTATCGAGGACATGATTGTGCAACTAAACAATGCTTGCATGTTCTCCAAACTCGATCTAAAATAAGGCTACCATCAATTGGAATTACAGCCGGAATCCAGGGCGATAACAACTTTTGCAACCCACGATGGCTTATTCAGATACCGCAGACTAAATTTTGGCATCTCCTCAGCTGCTGAGATTTTTCAGGAAGCGGTGCGACAAATCATTAGGCCAATACGAGGAGCTTTGAACTATAGCAACGATATTCTCATTTTTAGCTCGTCCAAAGAAACCCATGACGCTGCATTGTTTGTCACCTGTGAAGCAATACAAGCTGCTAGGCTAAGGCTCAACATTCAAAAATGCCATTTCAGCAAGGCGAAACTCAAATTCTTTGGACACATTTTTTCCAGTGAAGGGATGATGCCTGATCCTGAAAAAGTTGACACCATCACAAATCTCAAAGAACCACAACAAGTCACTGATGTCTGATCTTTCTTGGGCATGGCCAGATACTGCGCTAGGTATATACCACACTATGCTTCCCTCAAAGAAGCCCTCAGGAACCTCCGACAGAAGGAAGCGGCGTTCGACTGGACTCCAGGTTGCCAACGCGCATTCAGCTACATCAAACAAGCTCTCACCAAGGCCCATCGCCTGGCATACTTTAACCCGGCATGGCACACAGAAGTGATAGTTGACGCGAGTCCCGTTGGCCTAGGTGCTATTCTGGCACAGACGAGTGGAGTGGCCGTCAACCCCAGGCATCTGGTGGCATACACAAGCAGAGCACTGTCCTCCCCTGAAACTGCCTATTCCCAGGCTGAAAAGGAAAGCCTGGCCTCAGTCTGGGAGTGTGAACACTTTCACAACTTCCTAATTGGAAAGAAATTCATCCTGATAACTGATCACCAAGCATTGCTATCACTATTCGGCAACCCACACACCAAGATTCCCCCGAGAATAGAAAGGTGGGGCATCCGCCTTCAAGAATATGATTACGACATTATTCATCAACCCGGTAGCGAGTTAAACTCCGCCGATTACCTGTCACGACATCCAGTGGGAGCCCCACTGACACGGAAAGGAGACGTAGCGTACATCAACTACGTATCGGCAAACTTACTACCTCCTGCACTCTCAATAGATATGGTCGCTGCAGCATCGGCTGCGGACCCCACTATAACACTTGCCATCAGCCTGACCTCCACCAACAAGTGGAGAGACCACCGACGAGCGACATTGGTTCACCTCAGGGCATGCAGAGAAGATATCGAGAGACTAGCGAGAGTGCACAATGAACTAGCTGTAAAAGACCACAACATCCTACTCAGGGGCTACCGTTTCGTAATCCCTGCTGCCCTAGGAAAGAAGTTGTCTGCATCGAACATGAATGCACCGAGGAGCCGAAAATACAAAGAAACAACTGAGGTGTCACGTGTGGTTCCCAACCTTAGACTCGGCGGTGGACGAATGGGTAAGAAACTGCCATGCCTGTCAGTGCACATCCCCAGCAAAACCTGCGGCTCCCCTACAATATACACACATTCCGGACTACCCCTGGGAAAGGGTGGCCGTAGACTTTTATGGGCCCACAGAGACAGGCAAATATTTCTTGCTCCTGATAGACGAACACTCGCGATTACACATAGTGAAAAAACTAGCCAATGCAGCTTTTCCTCAAGTAGCCGCAGTACTAGAGGAAGTACTTAGCGAATGGGGAATCCCCAGAGTGATAAAATCAGACAATGGGCCGCCTTTCTGTGGACACGAATTTGCAGCACTGGCGAAACACCTAGGCTTCAAACACGAATGAAGATCACACCGCGTTATCCTCAAGCAAATGGGATGGTGGAACGATTCATGGCATCAATAAAGAAAATTGACACAGGGGGTCCTGGGAGTCCCTCTGCCAGACATTAGTCCTGGTTACGAGGGACTTACCCAGAGTCTTTAGCTCACTATCTTTCACAGAGAAGAAGTATCCCAAACATATCAGTCTTTGTCCTGCCCTGGGGCAGTCCAGCACCAAAATGCTAGGCAATTCTCCTCTGAACAAGAGTACCAACAGCATCCCCAGACACGTGTTTCGGTCTGGTTGGACCTCATCAGTAGGGAGGAGCTGTGCCTCTTTAAGAATAGTGAGCAACGGGTCCACGTCTGGATTCCCCTAGTAACTTAGGGTGAGACCCAACGTTACTTAAATATGCAAATTGACACGGGGGGTCCTGGGAAAAAAACAATCCAGAGAGCCCGAATCGAAGCATTCGACCCTCATCAAGCCCTATGCCGGCTCATTAGAGATTACAGAAACACGCCACACGAAGCCACGAACAAAACGCCAGCCGAACTCATGGTCCGATAAAAGGTACATACACGCATCCCATGAAACCCGTCTGCCACAGAGGACCCGGACACAGAGATATTGCAGCAAGACGCTGAACAGAAACAGAGGGCAAAACAAGACACTGACACAAGGCGTAAGGGAACGCCAAAAGACCACCAGATCGGAGACAAAGTGCTGGTACAGCAACCCATGGTGCGAAAGACAGATCCGCGGTTTGCTCCGAGCCCCATGAGAATCAAGGCAATAAAAGGAACCATGGTGACAGCACAAGACCAGGACAAGACCATCATGAGGAACTGCCAACAATTCAAACACTACATCAAAAGAGAAGAGTG
This sequence comes from Ambystoma mexicanum, assembly GCF_040938575.1. NCBI lineage: Eukaryota > Metazoa > Chordata > Amphibia > Caudata > Ambystomatidae > Ambystoma > Ambystoma mexicanum. Next base: position 1,524,713,656 of record NC_090932.1, on the reverse strand, counting down.
TGAGTCTCCCCCGAGACCGAGCACACCAGAGCCAAGAGCCACACGAGACGACTTGTGGATGCCACCGAAGAAAGGCCATAGTGAAATGGATCACAGCGAAGAAGTCCGAAATTAGGGAGAAGCAGAGGTCCATCATGAGAGACCCCAGCAAATCACCAAGAGACCAACACGACTAGTGGAAGAATGTTATACAGCGTTTGGACATTTGTCCGACGGTGGTGTTGCCGGCCACTGCATGGTTACTGCAGGCTCCGCCCACATGCGGGGAGCAGCGTGATGCACGCCGTGAAGGGGAAGTTCCGGCAAGGCGTGGCTGGAGCCAGTTGTAAGTTGGAGTTCAATAAATAAGGTTATGATCAGAAATCCTCTACGTGTGTGTGTTTATTCCAGGCCCGATCCCGGGCAACAGAGCCGCCTTCACAACGGTCAGTGCAATCAGCTGAGGTGTCGCTAGGGGGCGACTAGGGGAGCTATAGCCCAGGTCTTTTGGGTGTAGCACCCGGTAGACACTCAGGGACTACAACCAAAAGTCTGCTATCCCTGAGTCTCGACAGTCCCTATATTAGCGCAGCCCCAGATCTTTTCCAGACCTAGGGACACCCCTGCAATCAGGACATTCAGATCGTGGCCGGGAAAGAGCATGCGCTCCGAAGCACAGGCACCCATTGCAAGAGTGGGGCCATTTGCTGTGAATAGAGGAACAGTTTCCGTAATGGTGCTCAGAGCGCCCCAAGTGGATGTCCACCAACCACATTGTCCCTGGCCTTAAATTTGACACAAAAGTGCCTGGGCCTACTACATGCAATATGGTCCCAGGTGTGTCAGGCTATCAGCCTTGCACATCAGAGAAAAATAGCCTCTGGATAGATGTGCTGTGAGTGCTATGGTGTTATTTGCTTTAAGCTGTAAGCACCAATATGTCACCCTGCAGCTGCTTCAGGGCTCTCCCTGGCAAGCGGTCATTAGTCCTGTTTCATATTTGCCTTTTGGTTCCAGGCTCCCAACACCTACAAAGCAATAACGAAGCAACCTGAACTAGCATCATCCTTCCAAAACCCCCCCGTACTCCCACAACTCCCCTCCCCACAATGCTTTCATTGAATGTCCTTTGTAGTGTACCAAACAAAGTAGGGCAGCTGTGACCCCGGCAGGGGACAGAGTCGGCCGGAAGGGAGCAACGTGCAAAACATTTTTCAAGGGTTGTAGCCATGATATTTGACAGCCAATTTAGTTGAAACAGATCTAATTTTAACTGGAACTGCTGTTGGGTGTTAAAGTGGAAAAGAGTTAAAAAAGTAGTGGAACTGTTAGCAGTCAAACATAAAAGTAGTGGAACGCCGCTCCCGACCGTTCATGCTCACTTCAACCACTGTTTCATAGAAGCCTCGATCAAGCCTCTTCTAAAGTAAAAAAAACAACTGTAAACGACCGACCAATCTGCAGCACACAATTCACAGCAGAAATCCTTGAGAACCTTATTTAATCAATAGCTCCAGGGACACATTGAAAGCAGCAGCGCAGATTCAGAACAACAAAAGCAACAGAATACACTGTGCTTCGTAACTGAAATGCAAAAAACAGCATGGATGCCAAGTTGCCTGGTGCACTCATCCTTTGGCCATTTCCGCTGCTTTCAATACGATCATCTGGAGGACATTGGTGTGAAAGGAACCGCCTAATACTTCTATTCCCACTGTGAGAACTGAACCAATGCACGTGGTTCCTTTCAGATGGAATAATACCATTACTGCGCCCCCAGAACTGCCACTGCCGAAAATGCCGACCCACTTTACACCACATATATATGTGGGAGAGGGGTATCGTATATAATACAATTAGGAAGGGTGTGGGGTTCTCCTCTGCATATATATGTGGTGTGAAAGGGGTCAAAATAAAAAAAGAAGTCGACATTTTCGAATTCGCAGTAATGGGGGTCGCAGTAATGACAGAGATTCCCTTCAGATCATGCACCTGCAGTCACACCTGTAGAGTAACCCCAGAATCCTGCCTTTCGCTTATTCTTTTAAAAAGCTATATATCCCTTCCTTGAACTCATTAATAAATCGGGTCTTACATGTTTGAACTGAACAGATGTCGCGCCTAGAAACACTTGTGCGCAGGCGCGCTATAAATTACTTATCATATCATATCAGATGATACCCAAATCATCTACAAGCTTACAACATACTCTAAACAAAACACACTGGATCCCAGCACATGCCTCGTGCATGTTGATTTAGATGATGACAAATAGAGCAAACCTAGCCCAATCAAAGCCAAAAGTATGGTTTAGCCGAACCACAATATTAAGCTCCACACCAATCCTTTGATCCAAAGAATTGGGAACCTGCACTTTGCCTACAAAGGTCAAAACCCTTAGACTCTTGATGGACAGCGACCACACGCTTGAAGCACAGATTAAAGACATCAGAAGAAGCTACTTCTTTCAACTCAGAACGATCTGGCACATCATGCATTAGTTAAACTTAATTCATTAATTCAACTTTTATTGCATGCTTAATACCGGACACCAGACTCAAAGCGCAGGGCCGGGATTTGAACCTGTGTGGCTCTGTGCTTTTTTTTGCTTTCAAGACAAACGTGTTACCTCTGAGCTATCCTGCAAGCAAAACCCTTCCTGCAAAAAAACATTGGCAGTGATTGCACTAGTAGTTTCAAGACTAGACTATGCCAACAGCCTCTACCTGGGGCTTGCAGATTATCCACTGAAGAGACAAGACTTTAGAGTCCAAAACATGGCCGCCACTAGACTTCTGATATTTCAAAGACAGAAACACATCATCCCAGCCTACCAAAGTCTCCACTGGCACCTGAGGATTCATTTCAAAACCCTATGCATCCCTCATCATCCCTTCCACGGCAGGGGTCTGGAATCCACAGCCACAACATTCAATCACTCAAAGCCAATTACAACGCTTCGATCAAGCAACGTGGCCTCAGTTCCGGTGCCAAACGTCAATTAGAAAATACCACAGAGGATCGTCCATCTCCTTTCAGTCAACCCAGCTCTGGGATACCAGGTCCAGATGCCTGGCCTTCAGAAAAGCCCTTTTGAACTGGCCATTCAACAGACACCAGAATGGCATCAGTAAAATACGAACCTAATCTAGGCAGCCCAGACCAAATTCAACCAACATCGATCGCCTAGTTACATGGGTATCAGGTTATAATGTCCCCATAAATAACGCCCCAATACATAATGTCGCCGGGAAAAGCCATTGGCGACATTATATATGGTGACATTATGTATGGGGACGGGTTGCAGGGATGTCCCCTGCTCCCATTGTAAAAAGAAAGAAATTCAGGGGTAACGGGGGTGTTCCCCACATGTTCAATGTAATAATGTCTCTGCAAAGGACAGCTACATTTTTGGCAGGAGACTTTTTTGCGGGGACATTATTACATTGAACCATTACACCTACATGCCACTGGCCTGCACACAAAGTGTTGATTAAGGATTATGGGAGATCAGACTCATTGGTGACCCCATTTCCCTGCACCCTTTAAATAGAATTGAAATGATACTTCACAAGTATGCCACACATCTGCACACAGTACATCAGGCAAGGAACATGGGAGATCAGGCTCATGTGTTTGCTTTCCATTTGCCTTTGAATGAAACATCATCGGCATGGTAAGAACCCTTCCTAAACAGAGACGACAAACCAAATACTCCAACACCCTCGGATTAATAATCCGGAACCAAAAAGCTCTGTATCGCTAAACCATTCCCCTCCTTACACCCCGCTAGCTGATTCGCGTCTTCCTCTCTCTCCACCTTACACAGGTCACACAATCAACACTCGCACATGCCATCAAGCTGCCTACAACCACACTGCATCAATGGAGAAATGCCACTGCTCACTTCTCTATTCCTGCCACACTCCCCCAACACCTGTGGCTAACCAGCACTGAGCACAACAGATCAAGTTTGGGTCTCATGTCTGCATGAAACACACACCCAAGAGTCTCCACCACTGCCTAACTAGATTCCCCGTGGCACTCAGGTCTGGGGATCTTCGGGCCGTCCATCTTCAACAGCTCAGGGATTGCATCTGCCTTCCCCTCTATCCCACTAACAACCCCTCTTCTTTTCCTGTGGGACCACATGCAACACAGCTGTCAAAATGGAGACGAGCCCTAGGCAGGACCACCTTATATGACATCACAGTGCATTGCCTTCCTCCCTCTTCAGAGCTCTTTTTGATGATGTGTCTCCTATTGTTTTGCTCTGCGTCTTGGGTTATGCAATTTTGCGGTTCCCATTACAAATGCAGAACTGAGCACAACAGAAGGCACCAAAAAAGAAACTCATGACCGGGTGAGCTACTCACACCAGAAGACATGGAGAAACCTGTGGCCTGCTTCTGGCAGCCAGAGCTTTCCACAACACACACAAACATAACACGTTATCCCTCTGAGAAACTGGGAAGCATGGCGTTAACTGTCTTTTCCACATTGGCGAAGTGGTCAGAGATAACTTACGTAGGGGGATAGAATGTGCTTGCACATTCTAGTCCTTATGTTAAATGGCATTTGCATAGCACCTAAGGCCATTGGTATGGCCTCAAAGCGATGTGGGGGAACGCCCATGGAAGCCCGAAGTCCGAGGTATGGGATTTGAGAAGAGGATTTTAGAATATGTGTATGCATTTTAGCCAGTTTGAAGGTAGGTAGGGGTGGCTAAGTCCATGTAAGCGACCCATGGAGATCTGGCTAGTGGATTGGTGCTGTGATAGGCTGTCGGGAGAGTATGCAAGTCAAGTAGACTGATTATGTGCCCAGCTGGACCAGATTCATTTTCATGGGATTCAGCTGCATTCTAGTGGCAGGGGTGATGTGCGAAATGAGGTCGAGGAGTGAATTATTGCAGGTGTATGCGGGTGGTTGGCCGTCCCCCGGGAGGGATACGGCTATCTTCCATTGAAATTGAGTGCTATATGTACCAGAGAGTCATGGCTGATATCTAGTTGCAATGAGGATAAACAGATTATATCATACGGATCGACTGGAATCCTTTCTGTCTGTGCTAGGGACCATCTTGTTGTTTCCTCAAGTGGCTCCTCGAATGTCCATCCCTGTTGGTGTCCTCTTACAGATTGTTTACCAGTCTGACTGAAGGTGAAGTGCATAATTTAGAACACATGTTCATTCGCTCAACTATGTTTGGAAAACAATTGGTTATATGACAGTAAATGCATTCAAAATATTATTTTCAGCCAAATGTGCTATGTCTCTATCGGTTTCAAGCAATTGCCTTAGCAGATTCTATGGCACACAATCGATGTCGTGGCAGGTGAAAGACTTTACTGTTTGGCACCAGCTGCTGTTGCACAGGATTTCAGGGTTTCTCAGCATTGGTAGGTAATATAAGGGATTGCTCTGCTTGTCCTATCCTGCGCAGGATATTTTTCCTGTTCAAGCTTCAGGGAGGCCATATTTTCCAATAAAAGGTCTTCCATCTTGGAGCGGGTAGTCAGCAACTTTTTTAGGCCAGACTTCTGGATTGACAGAGATATGACATGGCAGTGTGGGTTTCAACAAGATGAACCCACCTGCGACAGGCAAGCCCATCCTACCACATCATGCCATCTGATTGTGAACATGATGTGCCGATGCTTACTGTGGCCTCTGGGGTTTTTTCTTCATATCAAAAAGTCTAAATCACAATTGAGAACCACAATTTATATGAATTAGCCATAATGTGTTTTTTAAGTTTCCTAGATTAACAAACAAACTTGATGGGCTGGTGGGCACATTCAGTATTACAGAGGTGATCCCCCCCACCGCCATCCACCTTCCTGTAAAGCTAAAAGCCGCATTTCCTGACTGGTTCAAAGAGGTGTCAATCAAGACGTGGTTACCTTCCTCTATATCAGGGTTCAGTAGCCTGCGGCTCTCAGGATGTTGTAGATTATGACACCCATGATCCCCTCACCATTGACTTGGCTAATCAGGGCTTATGGGATTTTTGACTCATTTTAACGCATGTAGTAGTATATAAAAAAACAACTGAAAGAAAAAAAGAACAGCACAGCAGGGCAAAAGAAGCAGGGTTATAGCTTTAAATCAGCACGCTTTAAGACCGCATTAGCCCTTCAGAACAAGTTGGATTTTTCAATAATTTCTAATTTATTTAAGGTATTGAAATGGCACAGACCCAACACCTAGGTGTAACTGAGTGCTTTCCCTAATAACAAGAACTCTTCTTGAAAGAGAAAAATGCATAAGAGCAGGAAACAGATTAAACAAGTGACAGGGAAGGGTGGTGAGGACATATGTAAGGTAGGGAGAGAGGGGGATGGTGGTGGGATCATAGTGAGAGTGGAAAGGGCATAAAAGGGAGACCAAGGCTTAGAGGGAAAAGAGCATTCTGAAGAGGTGAGATGTCACGTCTCTTCTGAAGTTTGATATTTTAGAAGGGCGTTTTCCTTGAAGCGGTAGTTTGTTCCACAATCTGTCGGCATCAAGCAAACACAGAAAATATGTTCCCAAAGGTGTGGGATCTCCTGTCCCCTGCACACTTCCCAGGGCCAGTATATAGCTGACACATTCATTAATATGTCAAGAAACATATAGTTTGAAAAATATATATATATTGAGTTAATGTTCAATCATGTATAATTCTTGAATACGTTTCCAAATGCACTCTTGTCACAATTAAATGTGATTAAATATAAAACCCAATGCGTTTCGAAATTGTTATCTCTTCATCAGGGGTACAGTTCTTTATAAGTGCTGCTTCTAATAAGAAAACAGACTACAGTAAGTACCCAGTCATTTATAATTACACTTCATAAGATAATGGGTTTTTTTGTTACTTTTTTTGTTACTTTTTTATTAAACATTTGGCTTTATAGTACAAAAACCTTAAGCTTGTAAAAAAAGAAAAAAACATGTCATATCCCTAACCCATTTTAAGACATTTCTTTAAAATTCAATAGCGAAAAACAATCTTAAAGTATGAGCTTTATCAACAAAATAGAAGAGAGAAATCGAGCATGGTTAACCCAGTCCTACTTAATTCACTTCAGAATATTTGTTTCAACTCTTCATAGGCCTATTTTCAAGTTAATTTCATGTCACAGTGGGTTCGACTGCCTTATCTTTGTTTGCAAAAATTTCTCTCAGGAAACCCAGAACAGATAGCACCAATGTAATATTTTCACCTTCTAAAATCTCAGACCACAAGTCATCCGATGATCTTGTTAAGAATTTTCCAACAAATCTACCCATCCATCTGTTTCTCTCGGTGTTGAGGCCCGGGCATAGCATAATCAAATGTTTCAGGGTCTCATTTTGATCATCACACCACCTGCAGGTAAGATCTCTCAAGATCTTAGCTTTTCTTGCTTCCAAGATCTTTTTTGTTGGCATTAAGTTCATTCTGAGTCTCATAAATTGCATTCTCTTTGATCTACATTATTCTACAGGGACATTTTTTCAAGTATTGTCTCGTAGTTCCTCTGGTTCTAGGGACAGAATTTTTCTGACCATTCAGTTTTTAAGTACTTATGTTTTTTCTTGTATATATCCAGTCCAGGTCTAGCAATTTGTGTTTGACTCTGGAGGGATTTATTTTAAGTGCTTCAACTGAAGAACTTCTGATAAAACATCCAAACAATTTCTTTTCCAAATGGTCAGGTTGTATTCAGAGTCTTTGGATATGATGTGATGTAATAACTTAAAGCCTCCACTCGAGTTGTTTAAGAGGCATTCCCTGAAAAATGCAAGAATTTTACATTGAACTGTGGCAAAAAGAGATGTCAAGCCCATTTCTTCACGAATAAGGTTCATCGGGATACATGAGGGCAGACCTAGTACCATTCGCCAATACATCTCCTCTAACTTTGGCCATAGGTCTTTTGATATCAAAAGGGTGGCCTCCGAGACATAAGTTATGATAGGGACGACTTTGATGTTATAAAAGTCTATTATCGGTTGTAATGTCAATTTGCAGTGTTTTCTGAGGATAATTCTCCGCTGCGTAGTTAAGTTTCGCATCTTTGTTCTGAGGCTCAGTTCTTTCGGCGCCTCTATTTTACTGTTGCTAATCATGATCCCCAGATGAACAATGCTTGCAACTTCATGAATAATTTCTCCTTTAAAGAACCATTTTTCCTTTCCCAATGTTTTTTTTGCCGTTTTCCCTCCAAACGTAAGAATTCTAGACTTTGAGACATTCACCTTTAGATTGCTACTGTCTAGCTATTTTGAGACTGCATCCAGCTGTCGCTGCAGGCCAACTTTGGCTTGGTCGAGAAGAATGAGGTAATTTGTGTATAACAGATGACCCACAGCTGTACCCGCCAATCTTGGTGGAAAAGCTCTTGTTGTCTCAAAGGCCGAAGGGATGTCTGATATAAATTGTTTGAAGACTGTTGGAGCTAGTCTACAGCTCTGTTTTAAGCCGTTTGTAGTGGGTATGGAGTCGCTGTAATTACCCAATTTATCCAGCTTAACCCGCATACTAGTATTGGTATGTAGGGCACTTAGGGCTTCTTGTAAAGGCAACAGACAGTTCCAGTTCTGTAGCTTTTCCCAAAGTTTAGGCCTTTCAATTACATCAAATGCCTGGGCGAGATCTATTGAAGGCAGATATATCTTTTTCCCTGGACTTGATTTAACAATAGTCTTGATGTAGTTGATAAGGAATAGGTTAAGGGCAGTCCCAATTCCCTTCTGAAATCCATATTGCCATTCATCGAAATGGTCTCTTGTAAGTCTCCAGTCGTTAAAAGCTCTTAAAATGAGGTCTCCAAAGATCTTACCCATCACATCAAGAAGGGTGATAGGACTCCTAATTAGATGGATCTGACCTATCGGCCCTCTTGAAGATTGGAGCCACAATCGATGTACACCAGGAAGGGGGTATGCTTTTCGATATTTTGATCTCTTTGAATTGTTATTAATCACTTCCGTCCACCCTTCAGGGTTTTCCTTCAGCTAGAAATTTGTCAAGCCGTCAGGGCTCGGAGCTCTTGAATTACTTGCTGATAAAATAAGGGCCAAAATGTCAGCTTTTTCTGTTGAGAAGGACCAGGCGGCGTTAGTGATGGGGTAAGCAACCCTTGTTATGAATTTGGACTAGAAGAGAGCCTTGCAGTGGTTCTGCCAGGTAATAGCCGAGACTCCATTCATCAATATAGCATTTTGTGGTGTGCTTAAGTTGTTTAATATTTTCCAAATACCAGAGGTGTTCTTTGTTCCTATTAGATGAAGCATCTCCTCGGCATCATTTTGGTGCAACTGCCATTAATGATTTTTCATCTAATTCCTGGGGGATGTTTTTAAGTGATTTATAAATAGGGAGTCCCGACACTCACATCTAGCTATGTTCAACTGCCCCCTCAACTCATTTTTCTTCCTCATGATTTCTTCGTTGAAGACGTGGTCCCTCTTCAAAACAGGTTTTATGGGACAGCCCTCAACCTCCTTAAAAGACTCCAGCATATAACTTCATATTCTCTCAGTCTGGCTTTTCTTGATCATGCCAATTCTGTTGCACCCCGATTGCACATATAGGTTCAATGTTGTCATTTCTGGCACTGTGTAAGACCAATTGCCAAATACAGTTGTAAGGCTCTCATGGTCACTCCTGTCAGTTTGCCAGATTGAAAAATGTAATAGACTCTGAAACAAAGAAATAGTCCAGTATTTGTTGTCCTGTTCATCTGTCCTGTAGCTTTTGCTGGAAGATCACTTTGAATGTTACCGTTGACCATAAAGATGTTCCTCTCCGTCGTCGCCTCTTTCCATAAAAATCCCCTGTCCACTTGCTTGAAGGGATTAATGAGACGATTTTCCAGATTTTCCAGAGGTTTTGCGTCTTTGTCGAAGCATTGCATATTAAAGTCCCCATAGATTACAATTTCGAAGTCGGACTTTAAATCCCTAGCTTTGTCCATGATGTCCAGGACCATTTTAATGAAGTTTTCCTCTGAAGTCCCCAACTGACTCCAGTACAGATTGAAAAGAAGTTAAGTTCCAATCTGTTTAGTTGTTTTAGTGCCAGTCGTGATCAATAGTGCTTGAATCCACTGAGACGGACAGTAGTCTTCGATCACTCGACATTTTGTGTTGTTTTTCAAGGCAATCAATAAGCCAGCCATTGGGCGACCTTTCTTTCCTTTTACTGCAGGGTTAATGTACACCTCGTATCCTTCCAGCAAAGGTTCTTCACGCAACCATGTCTCTTGGAGACAAATAATTTCAAAAGAATCAAATATTGGTTCACCCGGACCAAAAAGATGGGAAAAACCGTGTGTGTTCCATGACACAAGGGACACACATTTCATGGAAGTGACCTTTTCCTGATTCGGTATGGACCCATCTTTGCGCTATGAGTTAGTATTATCAGCCAGCGCACTTGCCAGCCAAGACCAGTTTTCGGTTGTAGCCTCTCTTTGGCGAGACCCCCTTTTTGTCATGCGTTCAAGGTTGGTGTTAACTACAGTTCTTTTGAAAGTACCTGTGTGAATGTGTCCGGATCGTTTGCTGTTTGTGCTCCATCTATGACCTTGTACCATATATCCTTTGTTGTTACTGTTTCTATCAAAAGTAATAGGGGTCTGGGATTTAACGTCCATCCGGCTATCCTCTTGTTGATCTGTGTTATCATAGACTAATAGCTCAAAGCCCATGGGCAAGAAGTTCCCTGCTTCTCTTAAGATTTTAGAGTTGTTTTCATCAGAGGCAATGTAGATTATTGCTTTGTCTAATCTATCTTCTTCTGGGAATTCTATCAGTTCAAGATCACTAGAGGCAATTTTCCTAAGAGAAGGGATACAGTGCAGCAGACGTAGAATGTTCGCTCTGTTTAAAACAATTTCTTCCCTTCTTCTATGGATATTCTCGATATGGAGGCAATGTATATACTTGTGACCTTGAATATTTGATCTAACTGAGCCTTTTTGACTACGCTTCCAGGTTTGTACTGTAGTTTCTCCATTACTTTATTATTTTTACATAAATTCAGAGTGTTGGCTCTTTTCTCCTCCATTGTCATAAAAGCTGTCTCAGTTTTTTTTGCCCGACTTTTCAATTTGAGTGGAATACATCTTGAAGGTGGTTTGTCTTCTGAATCAGACACACTTAATATGTGTCTCCTTTTCCACTTCTGTGGTGCAGTACCCCTCAAAGTTGTTCATTGAGCAGTCACAATCACAGAATCTTGATTGATTAATTGATTGATTGATTTGTTTATTTATAGAGCGCTTTACACCAAGGCATTGTACAATGGAACAACTCATACAGTGAACAACAATAAGCAATAAACATTGGGAGCAAAATTACATAATGAATCATTCGACAACAAAACAGTGCAAAAAGCAATTAACTGGGGGGGGGGGGAAGTGGAGAGGGAGTAGGATTGGTGAGGGGGAACAGAGAAGGATAGAACAAGTGAAGAATAGAAAGGTGGGAGAATGAGAAGGGAGTGGGGATAGAGGAGTTAGAAGAGGGAGAGAGAGGGGAGGAAGAGAGAACAGGGAGGTCTTCAAGGAGGAGAGTGGAGGAGAAGGGATTTAAGGGACGTGCGAAATGAGGGAAGGGTCGTGGAAGAGCGGATTGAGAGAGGGAGTGAGTTCCAGTGAAGAGGAGCAAGGAGTTGGAAGGAGCGGAACCGGGAGGGAGCACAACGGGAAGGAGGTACAGTGAGGAGGAAATGGTCAGCAGAACAAAGAGAGCGTGATGGGAGTAAAAGGTGAGAAGGGAGGAGAGATAAGGAGGAGCAAGACCATGTAAGGATTTGAAAACAAGGCAGAGAAAGCAGAATTTTAACTGTAAGTGGAAAGGTAGCCAACAAAGATGAGAGAGCGAGGGGGAGATGGAATCACAGGCGGTAAGGAGACAAAGAGTACGAACAGCAGAGTGGTAAATGGATTTAAGGGGGGCAAGCTGGGATGCAGGAAGTCCAAAGAATAAAGGGGAGCAGTAGAATAGTCGGGAAAAGATGAGAGAGGAGATAAGGAGTTTGGTCGCACGGAATGTGAGGGAGGGACGGATTTTGCAAATGTTGTATAGGTGGTAACGGCAAGAGCAGGAGGTAAGTGAAATGTGTTGTGAGAAGGAGAGAGTGAAGTCAAATATAATGCCTAGATTACGAGCATGGGAGGAGATAGGGAGGTTGGAGGGGGGAAAGTGGATGAATGGGTGAGGACAGGGAGGAGGAAGTGAGTTAGAAGGGAAGAAAAGGACTTCCGTCTTATCAGTGTTAAGAGAGAGGAAGCGGGAGGACATCCAGTTCTTGATAGCTGTAAGACAGGAGGAAAGTTTGAGATGGAGGTCAGGTGTGAAGGAGGAGAAAGAGAGAACGAGTTGAGTATCATCAGCGTAGAAGTGATGGGAGATGTCAAAGGAGGAGATAACAGGGGCGATGAGTGAGGTATAAAGAGAGAAGAGGAAAGGACCAAGTACAGAGCCCTGTGGAACACTGTATATTAGAGGGAAGGAAGAAGGGGTCTGACCCCCCCATGAGACGGTAAAGGAACGAGAAGAGAGGTAAGAAGATAGCCAATTCAGAACAGGGCCCTTAAAACCAAAGGAGGAGAGAGTGTGTAGGAGTGGGTGATCAACAGTGTCAAAAGCAGCAGAGAGATCAAGGAGAATAAGGATGGATGATTGCTTGGCATGCCGAGCAGAGAGGAGAGAGTTGAGGATAGAAGTGAGAGCGGTTTCAGTGGAATGTTTAGGTCGGAAGCCAGATTGAAAGGGAGGAAGGAGAGAGGAGGAGGAGACAAAAGAAGAGAGTTGAGAATAAGCGAGACACTCAAGGAGTCTAGAAAGGAACGGTAGAAGGGAGATAGGTCTGTAGGTAGAGGTGAGGAGTGGATCAGCAGAGGGTTTTTTTAGGATAGGAATAATCGTTGCGTGTTTAAAGGCTGAGGGAAATGTAGAAGAGGAGAGGCATGAGTTAAAGAAAGTGGTAAGGTATGGGATAAGAAGAGGGTAGATTTTGGGGATGAGAACGGAGGGGAGAGGGTCAGATGGAGCGGATGTGGGGTGGGCTTTGGTCAGGAAGGAGGAGACATCCAACGTAGAGACAGGTGAGAAAACAGACATAGTGGAAGGGGGAGGAGAGAGGGGAGGAGAAGAGAGGGAGCTAGAGGGGGAGTTAATTTTTTGGCGGAGTGAGATGATTTTGGAGGAAATGAAGTTAGCAAAATCAGAGGGAGAAAGCGTGGAGTTGGATGAGGGATCGGGAGTAGGAGGAGAGAGAAGATGGGTAAGAGTTTGAAAGATTCACCGAGGATGAGATGCTTGAGACTGGAGGAGGTTAGAGTAGTAAGAGGACTTGGTGGTTGCAAGACAAGAGTTGTAAAGAGCGTGGTAAGAAAAGTAAGAGGTTTGCTTAGAGAGCGAGGGAGTTTTGAGCCAGAGTCTCTCTAAACACCTGAGAAGGCGTCGCATAGAGCGGAGATGGGGGGTAAGCCAAGGTTGAGAAGGTTTCCGTGTGGGGCGAAAGAGAGAAAGGGGGTAAAGTTGGTCAAGGGCAGTGGAGATAGAGGATGAGAGGGAAGAGAGAGCATCATCAGCAGGGAGTAATGCAAAGTCTTGGTGAGAAGGGAGAGAAGAAGAGCAGGTGTCTAAGAAGAGGGTACCGTCAAAGTCCCGGAGGTTACGACGCGAGTAGATTGGGGAGAAGGATTAGTGGTAGTAGGTGTAGAGAGAGGGGGAAGGGAGAAACAGAGTAGAGCATGATCTGAGAGATAAACAGGGAGAGAGGAGACAGGGGAGGAGGAGTGGGAGGAGGAAAAGATGAGGTCAAGAGTGGAGCCACAGGAGTGAGTAGAGGGCGAAGGAAGGAGGGAGAGGAGATAGGAATCAAGGATGGAGAGGAGAGGAGAAGATTGTGGGGGAGAGGGCAGATGGATGTTAAAGTTGCCAAGTACCACTAAAGGAGAGGCAGGTGGAGAAATAAGTGAGGGGAGGTGATCCAGATCATCAAGGAAAGAGGAGAGAGATCCAGGGGGTCCTCACCTCATCTTCACCTGACTCCCTTTCTGGAGATCTGTGGCTCCTTGTTATGGAGAGGAATTTTCGATGTTGGATACTATCCACCTCATTCTGTATTTTATAGTGCACCGTAAGCTTGATAAGCCATCTCATATGTGTAAAGGTCCAATGGATCTCTGTCTACTACCATTAGCTACCACTCGAGAACCCCTTGCAGGGATAAACCAAAGTACTGTAAAGGAAACGTAAATGAAGAACCAATAAATGGTCGTATTAAGTATAACTGATAAAGGATCCAATAATTAAAATATAACCTTACCTCCACTGAGGTCTTAGAGTCTGAAAAATGGCTGTTAGGAGTCACATTGTTTTGTATAACCATCAATGGATAAGAAATCTAGTTTCTAAAAATGTAAACAGAATGATATACTTGTTTAGAATCAAATTAATGGATAGTGTCGGTAGAATTTGATAACTAAAAAGTGTCCAACAGAAAATATGTCCTCACCCTAGTATGTATTCGGTGGCGTATAGTGTAAAGAACACATCCACCATTCAAATTGACTCCAATGGTCAAGGAACGTAATTTTTGAAAACAAACAGAATGGTATTCTCCAAAAGTGCCAGGTAAATAAATGATGTCAATAATTGAAGACATCCTCTGTGTGTGCTAGTGGACTCAAAATGTATCCACACCTCAATGTCAGCCCGGTAATGTGTAATCTAGTCAATAAATCCTCCATTCAATGTCTGTAACAATGTAGGAATTGAGCATCAAGTCCCTAAAACATATAAAACGCAGGATATGTAATTAAATGTCACCATAAATAGGATGACTTTAACTAAATAAATGGGAAATTATCCCAAAATGTGTGTGAATAATCCCACATACATGCATCACCACCACAAAAATATGCTGAGTTTGAGGCAACAAGATGGCCGCTATAAATGTTTGCCTATACACATTGCCGTACACATTCGCGCCTTGAAACACTTGTGTATAGGCTGGTTATAAATGCCATATCATATCATATCATGTGGGTGACCCGATGATGCCATCGTTTCCCATGCCGCGAATACTGTTTACACTAATTAAATTAATAGTAAGCAAAAAAGGGTTCTTGAAATTATGGCTATGAAATCTTGTGGGATATAGCTTGAATTTGCAATTGTTATATACTAGGATGTCCAGTACTGATAAAGTGTGCACAATTAATAACAAAAGAGGGAATTATATACAAAAAGGGAGGTCTTAGCGAACGTGACAATGGTAAAGGTTTTGTGGAAGATGAAAAAGATCGACATTTTTACCACCTATTATCTGGAATCATTTTATTCTGGTTTGCTTTTCAAGGGTACTATATCATCCAAATGTCTATATTACTAGCCTGTGTCACAAAAAAGTATGCAAGTATGGGATAACCAGTCACAATTATGTAATGAGTGTTGTATGAAATAGATATCTGTGTTCATAGGGTATCTATGTCATATTCAGTATGGGCAACGTATGTTAACCTGGGTCCAAGAGCGGTATACAGGCATGGGATAACTAGTCCCAAGTTATGGCACGACAGTGTATTCACCATCTCAGACTCTTCTCTCTAGGCTTATAAACGCAATGTGATGTAATTATGTCTGGAATTTTGAGACTAATTAGAAATTAAATATCAGGTGAATGAGCAAGCTTAAGATGTTAAAATGGGTCTCATGGATAAAATATTCTAACATTGTTTCAATATACTTACACATGATCAAAATATTAAAGAGACAGAGTCATGTACACAAAATATTACAGAAGAAGATCTTGGCCTTTATAAGAAGTGTCTTCTAAAAATTTGGGATACACCTCCTTGGGCTTTAGATATCACAAACGGCCATTCTTGTTCTGACTTGAGTGTCGTGTAGACCGTTGAGACCTCCGTCCCCAAGTGACGCACAGGGGAACCAAAGAAACCCGCTGTGCGACCTTTGGAGCCACAGGTGGGAGATGTTACTTCCCGGATCCACGGAACCTCTGGAACACTGATGCTGCTGCAGAAAGAACGAGGTTAAGTACCAGGCAAATAAAATATAACACAGTAATCAAAGGATCTGAGTAATCTTACCTATCCGGTGATTGGAAAACCCGGGAAACCTAGTGAAGGAGGTTCGAGACTCAGATGAGAGGCGGTCCCCAGAACAATAGGGAACGGAGTCAGGCGTGGACACAGGATAGCCCACCTGTAGAGCTGAAGACGTAGTTTGAGTTCCCAAAGGGCAATGGCGTAGAAGTCCAACAAAGTACCAAGGGATGATCCGAAGACAGGTGAGGGACGGGTCGAAGTTCAGCAATGAGTAAACAGTTCCAAGCAAAGGTACAAAAGGGTAATCCAAAGGAGTCCAGGTGAAATATCCAAGATCAAGGTAAACCAACAGAGCATATCAAACGTAGCGCCAAACAGAGTCGAAAGACAGCTGAGAAGCGGTGAGTGCTCCGTGCATTAAGCTTTATATACTGTGCGCTTCTGAATCATGTGACGTCCACCATGGTCACGTGGGAAACGCCGCTCTGAATCACGTGAGCAAATGAATGATCTATGCGGAGGTGTTCCGCCGCCCCTTCTGCTGTATGTTCTCCATGGCAACTGCCAATGCAGGAAGGGCTGCAACCGGGCACGTACATTGTACCTGGTACAGAGCTTTCGGTCCTTTGGGGTAACCACATCACGTCGTGAGTCTCGAACCCTGGAGGGAGTAGTGTGGGAACCCGAGGTAAGTGTTGTGGAGATGTTAGCAGTGTTCTGGTTTGCAGAGGAAAGTCTAACATAGCCCCCCCCCAACGGCCCACGACCCCGTGGGCAGGACGGGTGATCCGTATGGAACCGGGCCACCAACCGAGGAGTGTTAACGGTAAGGGCGGAAACCCAAGAGCGCTCCTCCGGGCCATAACCCTTCCAATCCACCAAATACTGGAGCCCACCCCTAAACCAACGGGAACCCAAAATGGCTGACACTTCAAAGACATCAGGGGAGGCCAGGGACACCGGGGCTGCTGGAGCCCGAAGACGGGAGGAATCAGGGCAGGGCTTGAGGAGAGAGACATGAAAAACAGGATGGATACGCCAAGAGTTCGGGAGAACCAGACGAAAAGCCACTGGATTCACAACCTGAGAGATCACATACGGGCCAACAAAGCGAGGCAGAAGTTTCCGACAACCAACCAGACGAAGGTGACGGGAAGACAACCACACCTTAGAACCCACCGCAAGGGGAGGAGCAGCCAAGCGCTTGCTATCAGCACGGGACTTCATAGAGGCCTTTGCTTCAGTAAGATGGACCAGAGTACGAGCATGAACAGCAGACAGATCCCTAAGACAAGCCGTGGCCGCAGGATTCAAAGAGATAGAGGCGTTAGGGACAGGCAAAACCTTGGGGTGTTGGCCATAGAGGGCGTAGAAAGGTGAAAAACCTGTAGCAGAGTGAGCCGCGTTATTGTATGCGAACTCGGCAAGCCGTAAAGCACTCAGCCAGGAGGACTGTTGTTGCAAGATAAGACACCGGAGATACTGCTCCATAGATTGATTCGTCCTTTCAGTCTGCCCATCAGTCTCGGGGTGATAGGCCGAGGAATACCTGGTATCGATGCCAAGCAGCTTAGTCAAAGCTCTCCAAAAACGAGAGGTGAACTGCGACCCACGATCGGAGATAATGACAGAAGGAAGCCCAAACAACGAGAACACAGATTCAAAAAACAACACAGCCAGGACCGATGCCGAAGGGATCCCCTTACAGGGAACAAAGCGAGCCATTTTTGTGAATGTATCTACCACCAACCTGATGGTATCAAAACCCTGCACCTTGGGTAGATCGGTCACGAAATCCATAGTCAGTGTGTGCCAAGGTCTTGGGGGTATCGGTAGCGGAAGCAGCAGGCCGATTGGACGACCTCTTCGATGTTTGGCTTGAGCGCAGACAGAGCAAGAGTTGACATAGCATTCCACGTCGCGCTTCATAGAGGGCCACCAACACTAGCGCTTTAGGAGATCCATGGTACGCTCCTGGCTGGGATGGGCATTAAAGGGAGCATCATGAGACCATTCAAGGGCCAGGTTACGGGTGTCAGGCGTGGGGAGAAACAAGCGATCATGCACAAAAGGTAAACCATCATAATACACTGGATCCCAATCCTGCAGTTGGTCAGAATAACTGCTCCTCCAAGCCCGCACAGAATCCAACAATGATAGAGAGGGAGTGCAGAGACAAATCACGTGACTCTTACCTAGAACGGTATCGGGGAAGGTTGGCAACGAGACTCCACCCGGAGAGCGTGACAAGGCGTCCGCTTTCCCATGAGTGATCCCAGGACGATGAGTGATGTGAAAATCAAAGGCGGAAAAGAACAGATGCCACCGGACCTGTCTGCTGTTGATGCACTTTAGGGAGGCCAGATCCTGTAGGTTCTGATGATCGGAGTAGACAATAATTGGATACTTAGCCCCCAGGAGATGATGGCGCCAGACTCGAAAGGCGTCCATGACAGCCAGAAGTTCCTTCTCCGTTACAGTATAATGGGTCTCAGTACTGGAAAACTTACAGGAGTGATATGCCACCGGGTGCAACTTGCCCGTCGTAGGACATGTCTGAGACAACACCGCACCGAGGGCAAAAGAAGAGGCGTCCGCCTCCACTATGAATGGGAGTTCGGGATTGGGATGCTGAAGAATTGGTGCGGTAGTGAAAGCGGTCTTCAGAGCCTCAAAGGATTCCTGATGTTCCTTTCGCCACTGGTAGGGTACTTGAGGGCTAGTCAGAGCCGTAAGTGGGGCCACAATTGTAGAAAAGGACGAAATAAAGCGCCTGTAAAAGTTGGCGAAGCCCAAAAAGGCCTGCAAGGCCTTGAGTGTCTGAGGAATCGGCCAATCTAAGACCGCCTTAACCTTGGATTCGTTCATGGATAGTGCCCCAGGGGTAATGTGGAAGCCCAGAAACTCAACAGACGTTTTATGGAACTGACATTTCTCGGGTTTGGCAAACAGCGAATGTTCCCTCAGACGGGATAAGACCTCCCGAACATGCTGTACATGGTCATCAAGATTCCGTGAAAAGATCAAGATGTCGTCCAGATAAACAACCATGTATACATCCAGAATATCCCTGAATATGTCATTCATAAAACGCTGGAATGTTGCCGGGGCGTTGCATAGGCCGAAGGGCATGACTAAGTATTCATACAACCCGTAACGGGTGCAAAAGGCAGTTTTCCACTCATCGCCCTCGCGGACGCGCACTATATTGTATGCGCCCCGAAGGTCCAGCTTGGTAAAAATGGAAGCATGGGATAATCGGTCCAGGAGGGGGGTAATCAAAGGGATTGGATACCTGTCCTTTTTCGTGATGGCGTTAAGGCGTCGGTAATCCACACAAGGACGTAAGTCCCCTTCTTTCTTGGGTACAAAAAATATAGGGCTTGCAGCTGGTGAAGTAAAGGGGCGGATGTGTCCTAGTCGTAGGGCGTTCTGGACATACTGTTTCAGAGCTTGTTCTTCCGAGGGGGACAGAGAATAGATCCTGCCCGAAGGAACGGTAGAGTCCGGGATTAGTTCAATCGGGCAGTCATATGATCTGTGTGGAGGAAGCACCTCGGAAGAACCGCGGTCGAAAACTGACTCGAATTCTTTGTACTCAGAGGGAATCCCGGTAACTACCCCTCCGACGGTATGGGAATTCACAACCGCTGGTCCACCATCATAAAATGTGAGCTGAGCAAGAGCTCCCAAAGCTCGTGACGGAGTATCTGTTTCTAAATGGGTTGGGAGACAAAAGTTCTGGCAGATATCCGACTCAAAGAGTACTTTGCCTGTTTGCCAATTAATCAGAAGATTGTGTTCACGCAACCATGGTATTCCTAATATGATACCGAACTGGGGTGTGGTAATCAAGTCAAAACTTAGCGTCTCTGTGTGAATGTCTTGTATAGTCAATAATAGAGGAGCAGTTTGGTGTCTAACGGGACCAGAGACTAGAGCAGTGCCATCTACGGCCTGAATCGGTTCAGGTCGGGTTTTCACCACTAAAGGTAGATTGAGAGAATGAGCTAAAGCAATGTCTATGTAGTTCCCTGTGGCACCAGAGTCAATGATGATCGTGACTGCGTGAGAGATACCCGCAGAAGGACAAAGAGTGGCCTGTACAAAGATGGGCTGGATACGAGCGAAAGCAGGAGTGGCACCCGGAGATGAGGACTGGAAACTCGACCTGGTCTCCGGATCTAAGGTCGAGCTGTCCGAAAAACCTGGGACTTCTTGGGACGTCGAGGGCATTCCTTAACATAATGTCCTGTGGTGCCGCAATAAAAGCATGCATTATCCACCCTCCTACGTTCTCTCTCAGATGTCGTGATAGGACTACGTAAACCTCCCACTTGCATAGGTTCCTCAGTGCTGGAGGCGGGAGTACTGACAGCTGTAGGATGAGAGAAACCCAACTCAGCCCTGCGCTCTGAGCGACGTGCATCTACCTGTAGGGCAAGATCCACTAGTTCTTGATACTGAGTGGGCACAGTAGGGATCACGGCTAAGGCATCTTTCATTGGATTATTCAACCCTCTATAGAATATGACCGCCTGCTTGCTTTCTGGCCATGATGTTTCGGCGACCAATTGGTTGAAACGGGTGATGTAGTCTATCAAGGTCCCTCTCCCCTGGGTTAGTTCTAACAACTCCAAATCCCTAGATTGTGCCTTGTGTCGAGTGTCGAAGACTCGGGACATCTCGGTAATTAACAAATCGAAATCATAGAGAACCGGGCTATTGTTCTCCAGTAAAGGATTAGCCCAAGTGGCAGCCGTTCCGGCCAGATGGGAAAGGGTAAAGGCCGCTTTAGCAGTGGAATTAGGAAAGGCCAGAGGTCTACACAGGAAGTGTAACTTGCACTGATTGATGAAGGTCCTGAACTTCTTGGGGTCGCCTTGATAACGTTCAGGAGCGGCCAAGGGAGAAGGGGCTGGAAGGACCACTGGGGTTGGAGCTGGGGTATTTGCCAATGGAGGAGGTGTAGCTGGAGTGGGAGCATCCCCAAATTCAGAGTCTGCAGGGAGGGAATGCTGGACACTCTGTATGGAATCTAGCCTTTGGTGAATCACCGTGTTTGCGGCGGCCATATCTGCCCTTAATACTGTAATTGCCTGAACTAAAGCAGCTATGGGTTCTTCCATGGACCCCTGCATTATCCAACACGACTATATGGCTTCTCAGTCTGTTCTGACTTGAGTGTCGTGTAGACCGTTGAGACCTCCATCCCCAAGTGACGCACAGGGGAACCAAAGAAACCCGCTGTGCGACCTTTGGAGCCACAGGTGGGAGATGTTACTTCCCGGATCCAGGGAACCTCTGGAACACCGATGCTGCTGCAGAAAGAACGAGGTTAAGTACCAGGCAAATACAATATAACACAGTAATCAAAGGATCTGAGTAATCTTACCTATCCGGTGATTGGAAAACCCGGGAAACATAGTGAAGGAGGTTCGAGACTCAGATGAGAGGCGGTCCCCAGAACAATAGGGAACGGAGTCAGGCGTGGACACAGGATAGCCCACCTGTAGAGCTGAAGACGTAGTTTGAGTTCCCAAAGGGCAATGGCGTAGAAGTCCAACAAAGTACCAAGGGATGATCCGAAGACAGGTGAGGGACAGGTCGAAGTTCAGCAATGAGTAAACAGTTCCAAGCAAAGGTACAAAAGGGTAATCCAAAGGAGTCCAGGTGAAATATCCAAGATCAAGGTAAACCAACAGAGCATATCAAACGTAGCGCCAAACAGAGTCGAAAGACAGCTGAGAAGCGGTGAGTGCTCCGTGCATTAAGCTTTATATACTGTGAGCTTCTGAATCATGTGACGTCCACCATGGTCACGTGGGAAACGCCGCTCTGAATCACGTGAGCAAATGAATGATCTATGCGGAGGTGTTCCGCCGCCCCTTCTGCTGTATGTTCTCCATGGCAACTGCCAATGCAGGAAGGGCTGCAACCGGGCACGTACATTGTACCTGGTACAGAGCTTTCGGTCCTTTGGGGTAACCACATCACGTCGTGAGTCTCGAACCCTGGAGGGAGTAGTGTGGGAACCCGAGGTGGGTGTTGTGGAGATGTTAGCAGTGTTCTGGTGTGCAGAGGAAAGTCTAACAATTCTGTAGAAAAATTGCATTAGCAAATCTAGTATCCCTTATGCAGTTAAGTTTGTCAATGTGGTAGGAATAACTCATGTAAGTATAAACCTATAAATGTACATGTCAAATAGGTCTACTCCCAGTTCAGGGCACAAATTGTATGTTCAAAGATAGGGTCCCAGCTAAAATTCTTCATTCATGCCTCAAGGACAAATAGCGTCCAAATGGTATATCCAATATAATTCCTGTTGGGACTAATTTTTTCTGTTAACCTCCTTCTCTTGGAGTCGGGTGGACCACTTCCAGTATCACTCATCTTACCTGTGCTACTGTGTGTCTCGCCTCCTTGAAATGTCTGGATACTGGGGATTTATCATTAGCAGTTCTAATGTTGGAGTTGTGTTCCAACCACCATAACTTTGCCTTTCTCTCAGTTTGGCCCATCCCAGCTCAACGTAATAGCATCCAGATGCCCCATCCCAAGACCCCCAGTGTTGCAAGGTACCAGTCAGTCTTAGACCACCAACCATAAAACTGTTAAAGCCCCAATTGATCAGAAAAGATCTGAAAACAGGGATCAGTTGCCTCCACCATCAGTCACGTGGGTTGTGATGCGAGGTACCGGGAGGGGTAAAACAACATAGCCAAAACGAGGGTGGGGAGCTTTTGATGGCCGCCGACGTGTCTGGAATCGAGTTAGTGTGTGCAATGCAATGACCTCGAAGAATTCTCTTAGCCTTTGTCTGCAGTACCAGGTGCACATTAGGTTAGAGATAGAGCCTGCATCGTTTTTCTTCACATAATCACCAATTAATTGTAGCTTCATGCCTGATGACGTGCAAGGAGGAACCCACATTGAAGAAGATGGACAGACGGGCTAGGACCAATGGCCTGACATCCCTTATCGAGACGGTAGACTGTGTATAGGGTTTCACCAACCAGCCATTTGGATTTGTACATTATGTCATTTACGTCATGCATGACGCTGTGTGCCTTCATTAAGTGTTGACCATACTGATCTTGCCAGAATATTCTGTGGCAGCAGAGTACTTTGCTGGCGAATCTTTATTTTTGTGGAAGTAAAACCTTGTTCTCCTTGCAGGAAGTGTGCTGGGCCTTTTCCCTAGTCGGTTGTAGTGTTTCTGGCGTGAACATTGAGGAGATGCTCTAAATTTTTGTTGACCCTGATGTGATCCCAGCGACCCCCACAAAGACAGAGTTTTTCAGGCCGCATTTCTGAAGGGGCCGCACCCACCTACAGTGATCAGTCCCAAGCAAGCAACCCGCTGTGGTGTACAGGAGCTGTTTTAACAGAATTACTGTCTGCTCTTTGGAGCAGGCGCGGCTCCTATTAGAGTGCAGGCCGTTATTGGGACCCTGTGACGGAGGAGCTTGGGTGAACCCGCAGATATAAGTACATCTTTTGCGGGAGACAACAACGGGGTAAGAGTGAGTGGGTAGGTGAAGGGCATGTGAAGGTGTCAAGAAAGCGTGAAAGGCCACGTGGTGGGTTTTGTGTTTTGTTTTAATTATTATTATTAAGGAGATAACGAGAATGAAAACAGGAGTGTGGGATCCTTTCCGAGTAAGGGGAGAAGGTGGTGCCATTTTTTATTGTGATAAAGGGATACGAAAGTAGGAGCTCTGTATAATTAGAGAGCTCAGACTCTTGTGCCCAATATATTTCGGATGGGGGAAGGAGGCAGAGTAGTGGTTGTTGTTTTGGCTTATTATTTTAGTTTGTTTTAGTGTACTGAATTATTATTGTGAATTTAGCGGAGGATGTAAAAGGGCCTGTGGAAGTGTTGCGAGTGTGAGGAGTGAGAAGTGTGGAAGTGTACATGGAGCGGGGGAGGAGTGGACAGGGGCGACTGGGAAGTGGATACAAGAGGATTGGTAGTGACGACTATATTAACATTGTGTGTGACGCATAACTAGAAGCTTCTTTTGAATATATAATTGCCAAGATGGGGGTGATGACTCGCTGGAGTACATGTATAGTGTGTTGCCATTGTACAAGCATAGGATAGAGAAGTACCACAAGCAGTGGATGGTAGAGATCCAAAGGGAGATGCAGTGCTCCTGGCCAGAGCAGGGTACTAATAACAGAGAGATATTAGAGCACATGAGCATGTTGCTAACTGCTAAGTATAAAGTCAAACAACTGCAGAAACAAAAAGAGATTTAAGGCTTGTGGAAAATGGTAGAAGATGTAGAGGACACTGCTGGGTGTATGCCCCGAGTGCCACCTCAAATATAGCGAACACGACATCGCCAGAGGAAGCTCCAAAGCCTGTGCCTAAAGAGGGGTTTCATCCACTGACTGCCCGCCCAGCCACATAATGCACTGACGGACCCCCAGTTATGCCAGAGGGACAGTAGAAGTCTACAGACTTGGAGAGCCCAACTCCCTCCTTCCCAGATACACAGAGGACTTAGTCAACGGCAAGTTCAAACTGTGGTTTATTATAGGCAAAACCAACAGGGAACAGCACAGGAACAAAGTAAACCCTTGCATATCTCGCTCTTCCTCAGCTCTCAGGCCAGTTTTACACCCTGATTACGTCAGAACAATGTCACAACCTGGGCTCTTCTCCGGAAAACCTATTGGGCCAGACAATTGGCTATGAGTATTATACCGCCTATAATGGACTATGTAATGTACAGTTATACTACTAGCTCTCGCACGTCAGGTTGCTGGCCTGGTCCATCCCCAAGTTACTATCTATAACAATGTTGCAGTGTGGTGGACTTGCCATTGGTTCGTGCCCGTTGCTACCCACCCCTAGGGTACTAAACTGTGATTGGCTAGAGCTGACGTTCCCCATGCCTGGGATCTGAAAGAGTTCTCAGCTCGCTGTGTATCTTATCAACGTAACAAGAACGACTATGTGGCTGCATTGTAACTTGTGTACACCACCTTAGCTCATGAGATGCTCTCATAACCAACGCAACTCTTGGTACACATTGTTGCATATTCATGTCTGGGAGCCTGAGATGAGCTCTCCTTTCCCACCACTGGTCACTGTCCATTGTCTGCTTCGGCCCGGTCAAGTATTCCGCCAACATGAATTTGAGCTGTGGAGCTCTGAACTTTGAGGATTTACTGGCCTTTTCTGCAGCTGGTCACTTTGTCGTCTCTAGATTGGAATGTTATCTGTATCTGTTGGCCTTGGCTGTGGGACTTGTCTCACACGTCTTGTTCTTTGTCCAGGCTGAATCAGCTAGCTTGTCTCTTGCTCTGAGGCTCGAGGCCTGCTGTAATTTTCCTAAACCTTATAATGCGGTTCCTACAATGTCAACTACATTTCCATAGGTTAGTCACACGTGGCTCTGTCAGGTCCCGTAGGTGCTCCTGCAGTTCTATAGGGTTAATGGTATTGAACTGGATGATCTCCAAACAGCCCTTTAAGATGAGTAGCAGTACCCTTGAGATAGATGGGGATGCAGATTCATACGCATGCATCAAATAATCAAGACAACTCAATAGTTTGGCAAAGTGAGTCCGTTTAATGACAAGTTCATAAAACGGGGAGTACAACGAACATCAGCAATCACTTGATCTTCTCGCTCTCTTTACTTTTAGAAAAAACACAATATTTATAGCAAAAACTCGTCATTTCTGACGTACAACCTGCGCACGTACTAACGTCATTCTACGTGGCAAAAAACCTTTATTTTTTTTTAACACACATGAACACTTTGTGGGGTCCACTTTTTCAGCATGGATGCTGTTTATTCTTTGGGTGCCATTTAATGTGTGGCCTCAGAGACCATTTCTTACGATGGAGCCCTCAAGACATAAGTGGGCTTCTGTTCTTAGGGGTGGGGTGTACGGATCTTCTGCCCGTTGGAAACCGGTCAACCTCTTTTTAAACAAGGATATTCCAAGAAACCAACCAGGGATACTCCCTGAACAAGACAAAAACAACAATTTGTTGTGGAAGAATGTCTTTCCCCAAAAAAACGTTGTGTTATGGACTCCCATACAAGAATCCAACTGGAGTGGTAATATGTAAAGTATAACATACCACAAATACAATTTTGGATAACAAATCCAAAAGAAGCCAAATTCAAACAAAAAGATCACCAGAAGGGAGAAAATAACAACGGAAGGGTTTCCATTAACTCCTTTTTTAACAATTATTAGGTGATCCATGACTTGGGGACCACACACTTCTCACGAAGGTCAATAAAAGAAAAAAAGGTCTCATGACCTATGAAAACAGTCCCTCTCTGAAATGTGGCCCCAAGCTCCTCTGAGACACCAATTCCTAACCCCACCCCCCAATGGGCAGAAGATCCGTACACCCCACCCCTAAGAACAGAAGCCCACTTATGTCTTGAGGGCTCCATCGTAAGAAATGGTCTCTGAGGCCACACATTAAATGGCACCCAAAGAATAAACAGCATCCATGCTGAAAAAGTGGACCCCACAAAGTGTTCATGTGTGTTAAAACATTTCCAAAATCACACTTCAGGTTTAACTATGAAGTAACAATGAATCTGCTCCCTGAGTGTTTATCGGTATATCTTAAAAACCTAACATGCAATGTGATTGGTTATAGGAAGGTAACTTAACATAGTCACTATATCTTTATATGGTAACGGGGAGAGGGGATTGGATAATCAATGTCAGGTGTGGCAACTAAGCCCTCCCTTCAAAATTGCCACTATGAACGTCACTGAAATTACGACGTCCCATTGGCTCTACTCACTATAGGACCCTAGATTACATGGTCCACTATGATTGGGTTGGCATCAACCCCACTCATACTTTTGCATCTACGTCTAGCAGCACACAGAAAGAACATCCAAGTGCAGAGAAGCTGGTCTGCACCCCAGCTTCCAACAAATTATGCTACCATCAATCATCACCTCAGTAGTCATATGTCAATTACTTCTTTGTAGTCTGGCCTTGAGTCTGCTCTGAGAACTTTTAAGGAGTATAGGCATGGTGGGCATCCACGTGTAGGTGTGAAAGTTTCACCCTTCCAGTCTGCCTTTGTCATGTGACTGGACACCGTGAAATCAGCTTTTCTCTGTGTTTATTTCGTATATTTGATTTAATTCTACCAGTTCTCTGATGTCTGTGGCTTATCTTGACCTTTCTGAACAGGATCCTCTGTTCTCTTCTCTCCTTAATTGTATCCAATTTTGACTTATTCTAGCCAGATAAGACCTCAGCTTCTTGGCATGGTCATCCTTAGCTGAGTTTTGCTCTGTCTTGATTCACGATTTTCTTGCTGCAAACACACTCCATTTGAGGCCTTTTGTAACCTTTGTTCAATTCTGCTCATATGCGTAGTGGACTTGCATTCATACATAAAGTGTTTCTTGAGGTATATACTTGTAAACGTTGGCGCTTGCCGCAATCTATCGACTATTTAGTATAAGCTAGCTTCACGATTTCTTTGCCTCTTGCAGTTACTTTCATCTGTACACGTTTAAACTAACTAAATATCTTCATCATGTATGTGGCATATGTTTCTTCATCTTGACATCAAACTCTTCACCTTGGGCTCAAGATGTCATTTATCCATGGTATCTCCTTGGTATTTCGTCTCTTGTCAGTATTCTCAGATTATTATATCTTCTGTATGTGCGTCAGTCCGATTTCTTATGACGTCACCATTCATCTTCCTTCATTATCTTCTTTGCTTCTTCGGGTATTTTATTCAAACAACCGTCATATTGTTTAGAATGTAGGTATGGCTTTTTTAATGGATACCTTACTGCCCAGATTTTCTTAGGTGTCGGTATATTAATAGGTGCTGTTACACTGATAGGTATTGGGCAGAGCCATGTGCTGCTTTCTGCTGATTTAACTGTTCTTCATACATCACATACTTTGGTGTGAACTCAATAGGCAATGGGAGGGGGGCAACTGGAGTGGGGGCGATACTCGACACTTCCTCTTCAGTATGTAAGCATCTGCAAGCTGTGCTCAGGATCTCTTGTCTCTTGCGGTTTCTGCGTTTGTCTAATGACAAAAATAATAAAGCAATGACAGTATATATATGTATCCGTCCACTACTATAGAACTGTATTCTCATGTTCTTCATGTATTCGAGTATGTGTTCGTCTACCGAAGTGCGGATGGCCGGTGTGCTTCATGTCTAACGTTGCTATGTCATGGTGTCTCTAATGACATCAGCAACATGGCTTCTTGGTGCTTAGTCCAGACTGTCAATAGAGGTGTCTTTAATCATGACCTATGGCTCTTCGTCCACGCTGGAGTAAATAGGTACCATTCCTGGTCTACATGGCTAATAGGTACCATTCCTGGTCTACATGGCTGGTTGAGGGTGTGTGGTTGGGTCAGGGGGTACCTCTCGACATATTTGTCATTCATGGGACTACTGGGAATCGGTCCGAAACAGAATGGGTGCTTGCCGTATTTCCTGGCCTTCTTCCTTGCCATGAAATTCATAGGAGGAGGGGGTGGTAGGCTTCCCCATCCCTCTTCAGCACCAACCCAACATTTGTGCCCCCACCTGCGCTGCCCCACCCCCATATCGACCAACCCCAAACAGCACTACACAGCGGGAGAACAATTCACAGCAAGAGTTAGAGGAGGCACAAGAGGCGACGCAAGCAAAGTTGGCCCGTTTAAGGGCAATAAAAGAAGGGGAGAGCAAACCAGGGTGCGGGTTGGATGAGTGGAGGGCTGGAGACATTTTGTTCAGACTGAATAGCACTGATATTAAAGATGTGCATGTTGAGAAGCACACTAGTGGAGATCGAGGGGTGGAAAGCGCAGGTTATGAGACAGTGAAGTCTGCCAGGGAGGCACTTCAAGAGATGCAGGAAGGAGAATAGGACAGTGTGGGAGAGTTTGAGGATGAGGAAGGTGAGACACAAGTGGCTTCAGAAATGACCCCAAGAGTAGTAAGCTTTTGGGGCGAGCCATTGAGGAGCAGGTTTGGGCGGGTAGCAGTAGCACGGAAAAAGGGAAGTGATGGACAGAAAGTGAGGCGGGAGTGGGCCTGCAACTGTCATTATTACATAAGGGAACTGGAAGAGCAAATTATGTGCCGTGGGCACAGATGGATAAGAATAAGTTCATCAAAATGCTGCCGCCCCTTACTGCCAAGGCTGAGATGTGGATATATGCATTTGAGAAAGCAGACAACAGGAATACCTTTGGCGGTGGGAGACATGAAGAGTTTACTTGTTGCAGTTGTGAGGGGCCAGGTTGGGGAAGTATGGATAAAGACAGGGTATCCAGGAGTGAAGCTACATGATGACATGCACCCTGGCGTCCCATTGAATAATATTAGAGCTCAGGTGTGGGGCGCACTGCAGCGAGCGTACCCTGACACACCAGGCTTGCAGTTCATAATCCAGTACACCATGGGGGATGATGAAGATGCCAGTCAGTACATTTAAAAAGTGCAGGAGATGTGGCGGGTGGAGACGGGTGACTAGTGGGACTGATCAGTTCCTCTTTTCTATTTTGTTATCAAGAGGGAATTTCCCAAGGAAGTTCAGAAAGCGCTTGGCAAAATAGTGGGCATAGAGTCAATGGGGTGGGCTGAGATTCAGACTATAATAATACACCATTGCAAAAGGATTAAAGAATGAGAGAAAGAAACAGCTCAAAGGTTTCAGGCATAGGAAGCGAAACTAGTGCAGAAGAAGCTAGCTAAAATAGCAGTGGAGGGGGCGGTGACGGCGAACACTGAGACAAATTGAGCAGATTAGGCTGCAGTTCACACAGATGTAACGATAGCAGCATTTTGGCCAGCAGGACAGGTTCAGTGGGGCAGCGAACCCCTGCATCAGTATCCAGAGTGACACTAAGGAGGTCAGCAGTGAATAGGAGGGTTTCAAGGGAGCAGAGGGGGCCAAGGGGGGTTCGGCGGAATGGGACCCAGAGTGGTATGGGACCGCCTCAGAGCTGGAGCTGTGGGAAATGGAAACATTTTGCAAGAGAGTGTAGAAGCAGGCAGGGGCAGTGTATAATGCATACAATCATCCTGCCCCAGCACTACCACAGCTACCGAGGTTCACCTCCATACCTTATGAAATGCACAAGGCCTATAACCGGTTGCCACCAAACCCCACACACATGCAGGCCCAAGCACCGCCAAATGTGCAACTGCAAGTGACCCAGCAGAACACCTTGTACGGAGGCCAAATGCCCACAACCAATGCAGTGCTGAATGGAATGGTAGCACCTTACCTAGGGGTCCGTATGAAGGGAAGAAACCCCTTCATGTTCCCAGGTACCAATACGTATCCTGATTAGGACAGCCCAGAAAGCTCTTGTGTGCCCAGTCCCTTCCATGACTACCCACCCTGACGAGAAACCCTTGGTGGGCGCTGAGATAGGTAATAAGCAATTCATCTTTATGGTCGATCCATGCTTTACTTTTCCAGGTTACTACAGCCCATCAAATCCAAGGTTCCTGGAGGAGGGCGATTGTGGTCCCAATATTTTTTAAAAGGTGAACGGGAAAACCCCAAGAATTATCGACCCATCACCCTCCTGGACATCATCGGCAAACTTTACATTTCAATAATCCTGGACCAATTTCAGTACTGGTGTTCCCGCCTAGGCTGTAACGACCCCTTTCAAAAGGGTTTCGTTAAAGGCATTGGGACTTCTATCAATATCTTGCTGCTGAATATGCTTAAAAGTCGGGTACGAGATGGAAAGCCAAAGATCTTCATGGCCTTTGTTGATCTGGTTCAGGCTTTCGACCAAATTAACCGTCACCAATAGTGGGAAAAGCTATAGGCAGAGAACTGTCCGGGGGAACTGTTAGAGCCAATAATAGCTATGCATTCTGGCATAACATTGAGAGTTCGTTTGAACCAGTTTGCTTTTTTATCGAATGAAATTTCAACATACAAGAGAGTTAGGCAGGGCTGTCCCATGGCTCCCGCCCTGTTTAATTTTTTTCTTGACTGACATTAAGTTTACTGACCCTGCAGTAAGAGCATTTCCTCCAACAGTGGGGGTGGGCGTCCGGCTGCCCCAATTACTTTATGCAAATGGTGTGGTTTTAATAGACCAAACCCATTTGGTCTCCAATGTCAGCTGGAATCTCTCCATCTATATATCAATTCAAAATGTCTCGAAAGCAACAAGGCAAAAACAAAGATCTTGAGTTTTGGAAATTCAAACAAGGAAAAGAAATCTTACCTAGAGTTCTTGGAAGGGCAGCAAATTGACGAAGTAAATTCATTCAAGCACTTGGGTGTCCAGCTAAGCGATGCTCAATCGGAGGTCTCTCAGTTAGGAGTCAAAAGTAAAGCTCTTGCAAGTGAGGCACGTGCGCTGAACCGGAGGTTTGGTCGCTTTTTTATAATTCCGATGTTAACATTCTATAAATCGAAAGTGGTTCTTGCCTTGACTTATGGTGCAGAGGCAATTCATCTTTATGGTCGATCCATTCTTTACCTCTTAGGTTACTACAGCCCATCAAATCCCAGGTACCTGGAGGAGGGCGATTGTGGTCCCAATTTTTAAAAAAGGTGAGCGAGAAAACCCCAAGACTTATGGACCCATCACCCACCTGGACGTCATCGGGAAACTTTACGTTTCAATAATCCTGGACCAATTCCAGAACTGGTGCTGGTGCCTAGGCTGTAACAACCCCTTTCAAACGGGTTTTGTTAAAGGCATTGGGACTTCTATCAATATCTTGCTTCTGCATATGCTTAAAAGTCGGGTACGAGATGGAAAGCCAAAGATCTTCATGGCCTTTGTTGATCTGATTCAGGCTTTCGACCAAATTAACCGTCATCAATTGTGGGAAAAGCCAGAGGCAGAGAACTGTTCGGGAGAACTGTTAGAGGCAATAATAGCTATGTATTCAGGCACAACATTGAGAGTTCGTTTGGACCAGTTTGGTCTTTTATCGAATGAAATTTCAACATACAAGAGAGTTAAGCAGGGGTGTCCCATGGCTCCCACCCTGTTTAATTTTTTCTTGACTGACATGAAGTTAACTGACCCTGCAGTAAGAGCATTTCCTCCAACAGTGGGGTTGGGGGTCCAGCTGCCCCGATTACTTTATGCAAATGGGGTGGTTTTAATAGACCAAACCCCAGTTGGTCTCCAACGTCAGCTGGAATCTCTCCATCTATATATCAAGTCCAAATGTCTCGAAAGCAACAAGGCAAAAACAAAGATCTTGAGTTTTGGAAATTCAAACAAGGGAAAGAACTCTTACGCATAGTTCTTGGAAGGGCAGCGAATTGACCAAGTAAGTTAATTCAAGTACTTGGGTGTCTGGCTAAGCGATGCTCATTCAGAGGCCCCCATGGTCTCTCAGTTAGGAGTCAAAAGTAACGCTCTTGCAAGTGAGGCACGTGCGCTGAACCGGAGGTTTGGTCGTTTTTTTATAATTCCGATGTTAACATTCTATAAATCGAAAGTGGTTCTTGCCTTGACTTATGGTGCAGAGGCAGTGTTTAACATTCCAGAGACAACATGCCTCAGCTGGAAGGCCTATTTTGGAAAACGGTTTTGGGCCTTCCATCGTCTACCCCGATCCAAATAATTCTCCCGGAGTTCGGTCTCCCGTCTACCCACCCTGACAAGAAACCCATGGTGGACGCTGATATAGGTAATAAGCAATTCATCTTTATGGTCGATCCATGCTTTACCTCTTAGGTTACTACAGCCCATCAAATCCCAGGTTCCTGGAGGAGGGCGATTGTGGTCCCAATTTTTAAAAAAGGTGAGCGAGAAAACCCCAAGACTTATGGACCCATCACCCACCTGGACGTCATCGGGAAACTTTACGTTTCAATAATCCTGGACCAATTCCAGAACTGGTGCTGGCGCCTAGGCTGTAACGACCCCTTTCAAACGGGTTTTGTTAAAGGCATTGGGACTTCTATCAATATCTTGCTGCTGCATATGCTTAAAAGTCGGGTACGAGATGGAAAGCCAAAGATCTTCATGGCCTTTGTTGATCTGATTCAGGCTTTCGACCAAATTAACCGTCATCAATTGTGGGAAAAGCTAGAGGCAGAGAACTGTTCGGGAGAACTGTTAGAGGCAATAATAGCTATGTATTCAGGCACAACATTGAGAGTTCGTTTGGACCAGTTTGGTCTTTTATCGAATGAAATTTCAACATACAAGAGAGTTAAGCAGGGGTGTCCCATGGCTCCCACCCTGTTTAATTTTTTCTTGACTGACATGAAGTTAACTGACCCTGCAGTAAGAGCATTTCCTCCAACAGTGGGGTTGGGGGTCCAGCTGCCCCGATTACTTTATGCAAATGGCGTGGTTTTAATAGACCAAACCCCAGTTGGTCTCCAACGTCAGCTGGAATCTCTCCATCTATATATCAAGTCCAAATGTCTCGAAAGCAACAAGGCAAAAACAAAGATCTTGAGTTTTGGAAATTCAAACAAGGGAAAGAACTCTTACGCATAGTTCTTGAAAGGGCAGCGAATTGACCAAGTAAATTCATTCAAGTACTTGGGTGTCTGGCTAAGCGATGCTCATTCAGAGGCCCCCATGGTCTCTCAGTTAGGAGTCAAAAGTAACGCTCTTGCAAGTGAGGCAGATGCGCTGAACCGGAGGTTTGGTCGCTTTTTTATAATTCCTATGTTAACATTCTATAAATCGAAAGTGATTCCTGCCTTGACTTATGGTGCAGAGGCAATGTTTAACATTTCAGATACAACATGCCTCAGCTGCAAGGCCTACTTTGGAAAACGGTTTTGGGCCTTCCACCATCTACCCCGATCCAAATCATTCTCCCGGAGTTCGGTCTCCCGTCCTTAAAGCTAACTGTGGACTGGAATAGTTTGGCACTTTTCGGTAAATGTTCTCATTCTGCCCATCCTGAGATTTTAGACCTGCTCTAAACAGAAATAACCTATTCTAATAACTCCATGTTAAATAAATGGCAAATGAATTCAATCAGCAAACTGGAGATAATCAGGGGTTCCCTCCAGAGACTACTCGCAAATCCAACATGGATCAAGAAGAAATTGAAAGTTCAGGACTGGATTAAGACATTGGAATCAGCTGCTAGTTACCAATCAGTGGAGCAGTTGGAGCCGCGGAAACTGTATGTCGTGCCAAACTATCTAAAACAATTCCCAAATAGAATGTTTAGGGATCAATTCTTGAAGCCCGTCTAAACTTACTTCCAACAAATGAGATCAGGGCAATTCATGGCATAACCCTAGAGAATAAATGTTGACTTTGCAGGCTGATTATGTTCTCAAAACATTGAAGCACCTCATTCTTTTTTGCCCAGCTCTCTCACACGAACAAACAAAACAATGTGGATACTTGTTGTCCGAGTATCGGACATTAGACTCGGAAGTATGGTGGAGTATCCTGATGGAGAGAAGTAGGACTCGTTACGTGATTGCTGTGGTTACATATTTAGCCAATTTAATTTAAGGAAAACAAATGATTCAGTTAAGAACTTTTAGTAAGGAATTGGTTAAGAAACCCTATTGTTGCTGTTTTGATTGCTAAAAAATTGTATTCAATTAAATGCAAATTTAAAAAAATCAAAAATGCCTTCTTCTCCATACCTTTGCACCCCAATTTGCAGTACTTCACTGCGTTTACGCATGTGGGATGTGTTTCGAGCATGCACAATTGCCTCAGGGGCACTGCGAGTCCCCCAGCATCTTCAACAGGATATTGCGTGCTGACTTAGGAAGCATTCAAGTGCCGAGTACCATCATTCAGTAAGTTGCCGATTTGCTAGTGTGTAGTGACAATGAGCAGCAGTGCCGAAAGCACTCGATCATCCTCCTGCAGCTGTTGACATACAAGGGGTATAAGGTAGACAAGGCAAAGCTGCAATATTGCCTCTAGGAAGTACTCTTTTTGGGTCAGTTGATATCTGTCCATGGGAAGAAAATGATACCTGATTGTGCTGCTTCAGTGCACAGCCCTCCCAAGCCCAAAAATGTCAAAGAGATGCAGAAATGTCCAGGGTTGTGTAATTAACGTAGGATTCTAGACTATGCTGCATACACCAGGCCTGTTAGACGGCCTTGAAGAGGCTCAAAAGGATGAATGTAAGTTTGTATGGACGGAGGACATGCTCAACAGCTTTAACGCCCGAAAAGAAGTGATCTTCACTGCCCCAGTGCTGGCTATCCCTGATTACACACAAAAGTGTTAGCTATTTTCTCATTCAAATGGCCAATTGATGACTGCAGTACTGACACAAAATATCATGATGGACCACAGGCCATTGGCCTACTACAGCAGACTGATAGATTCTGTGATGCAGGTCAAGTTCCCATGCGAACAAGCACTTGACTTGCTGCAGCTACATTTGCGATTGAGAAAAGCTCCACAATTGTCATGGGTTGCTCAGTAACACTGTACATGGAACATGCAGTGTTTGCAATTTTGGAGCATTTGAAATCAAATCTGATCACGCAGCGGGCATCCACGTATAGGATCATCATTTCCAGCTCGAACATTTATATCGTGAGGTGTAAAATTATAAATCCTGCCATCTTTTGACAGAGCATTGCACTGAGGAAGACCTTGCAGCACATGATTGTGTAACATTTGAGGGGGAGGAGGATGACATCCCGAAGGCAAGAGATAGCCTACTCAAGAGGGGAGGTGCTTTTCATTGAGGGGTCAGCAACTATCGACCAGGGCACAGGTCTGAGGCATCCTGGGGCGGCAGTGGTCCACATAGTGGACTGGGTCTATGAGGTATTGGTGCAAAAGAGATTGCCCATGCACTAGGCAGCCCAAGCAGCAGAACGTATAACGCTCATTGAGGTGCTTCTGGCATCTCAACGGTCACCATCTATTCTGATTCGGCCTATGTCACCACCATGGTGCACCCAGGACTGGCACATTGGAAGAGGACGGGATTTAGGAGTGCTGACGGGTCTTTGGTACAACATGCAGCACTGTTAGATAAACTAATTGATGCACTATCGCAACCCTCCTTGACATGGTTCCATGTGTTAAAATCGCAGCAAAAATGGCAGTGAATAAAAATGATTGCGCAAAAATGCAGTGGTTTTGCTGCCAAAATCATGTAAAGGATGCGGTGGACACCCCCGCAAACCCCCAGACCTATTATACCATTTAAGGAGGGCGGGGGACACCTCTGCAACCCCCGCTGCCCTTAAATGGTATAATGGGGTACACCTTTACCTGGTCAAACCACAGCATTTTCGCCACCATTTTTTGTACCGGCGAAATTTTTGCTGCGATTTTATTACCTGATACCCTTGACAGTGGTGGTGAAATGCACCACCCATACCAACACAGACGAGGTCTCACTCAGTAATGCTGCCCTGATGCAGCAGCCAAGCATGCACCATATCTCCCTGTGCCAAATGTGTCAGAGTTACCAGTAGTTGCTCAGAGTAGAGAGCAGCTGCCGGACTCCTACAACTCCATACAGATTGCACAATGTATTGAGTTGCAGGGACGGGTCCCACAGGAGGACAAGGATCTGTGGGTGAAGAGGGGGTTTAAAGAATCTCCTACAGATTTACTATGGTGACTTACCCTGAGAACAATCCAAGGTACACTGTCCCGCCCTACTGGGCCATTCCTTGAGTTACATATTGACTACGCGAACATGGGCAAAAAGTGTAACAGGTCTCACTACCTTATAGTAGTTGTTGTGTGTCATTTCTCGCGGTGGGTGGAGTCTGGTCCTTGTCCACACCTTGATGCAAAATGTGTGGCCAAGTTCTTGGTCAGAGAGATTTTCCTTCGGTGGAGCAGTATTATGGTCTGATAACGGCATGCACTTTTTCAATGAACTCTCTTCAAAGAGATCACAGCATAATTGGGCATCAAACATCGGATGTGTACAATTTACCACCCTCAGGCCAACTGTCTTCTGAAAAGCAAATTATCCAAGCTTTGCACCACATTAAAGAAAAACTGGGTGCACTGCTTACCCCTGGCTCTATTTAGCATGCACACTCAGCCCTATAAGGATCATTACTTATTGCCCCACGAGGTGATAACAGGGTGACACATGCACACGCCCCTATATCCAATCAGGAGAACATCTGATGCTCACAGGGCTTCATCTTTTTTAGGGGACGTATTTTGTAGCTACTTGTGTGCCCTGATGTAAGCAATAAAATGTATCTCTCAACAGATCATGCTGCCAAGGACTAAAGAGACGACCAGTACTGCATCTGAATCTCTACCCACGTCGCCTCCTCTCCAACATTTTCCTGGTGACCGTGTTTTTGCAAAGAACTTTGTCCGCCAGTGGAGCAAGCCTAGATATAACTGCCCCTTTGAGGTTGTCTATGCTACTCCCCTTGCGGTAAAAGTTTGTGAGTTGCGATATTGGGTGCACTTGTCTGATATTCGCAGAGCACCACCCCAAGTTCAACAAACTGCTAACGGTGCAGGCTGAGCGCTGCACTGAAACCCTCCTCCTGATAATGTTTTTGAAACACGTGTTGCTGCATATTTACTGCTACTGGGCCTCATTAGGACCCTGGCGGAGTGGGTTTCCGCCAGCGGTATTCGCGGCGGACCCGTCCGCCCCACTACGAGTTCCCGTAGCGCCATGGCGCCGTTTTCCGCCTGGTTTTACCAGGCGGAGAAAACCATGGCGCTACGGGACCTCGTTGTTAATTACGCCACCGTATTTTACGGTGGCGTAATTAACTCCTTCCCCACTCCCATTATACCCTATGGGGCAAGAATGGGAATGGGGAAGGGCAGAATGGGGATTGGGGATTTACCGCTCCGCCAAGGTCGGCATGGGGTGGTAAATCCGCCAACCCCCATGGCGCTATCGACGGCTTTCCGCCGTGCTTCGCGGTGCATTTAGCACCGCGAAATCCGCCAGGGTCCTAATGAGGCCCTCTTTTAAGCACATTTTTATTTCTACAACAAACCTACCTCTGTGATACACCAAAATGCTGCTGTGCATTTTGTGCACAAATAACTCTCCCTCTCTCTCCCTCTTTCTTTTTTCTCTTTCTCTCTTTCTCCTCTACCTCGCAATGGATGTACTAGGGGCAAGCAACTCCATTTATAAAAAGCAACATTCTCCTTTTCTGAAATAACAGTGTTTTCCCCCCACGTACATATTTATTTATTTATTTACATTTGTATAGCGCTCACACAGCCCAAGGGCATTGAGGCGCTGTTACAGGATTCCGTCTCAGATGCAGTACATAAATGGGCTGTTGGGTTACATTGGCCCGCAAAACATGTATTCATTACATTTCTTGGGTAAATGGCTTAGTTAAGTTAGCCCTTTATTCATTGGGTAGGTGTGAGAGGTTATCTCATTACAGTATGTTAAGGATTCAAATCTGGCGTCACACACTGGACCAGGGCACTTGGTCTTAGCTTGGAATGTGGTGCTCAATAGCAATGCTTTTTCATTAATTTCAACGAATTCAAATTGAGCCGGTACCCGACCTGTCTCACACCCTCTTTTACAAATACCGCGGGAGACAATGGACCATGAACCAGGCCGGTTGGTGAAAATACAATATTTTATTTATTTTTAAAATTCTCAAAAATCACCCAAATTTTAATGTTGGGAAGCAATAACCAATGGGGTGATAATGACAATGGAAATGAAAGCAATGCACTTGGGTTAACCTTCTACATGAACATATCCAAAGCCCAATTGAATAGGAGCACTTTTTGAATTAGGATAGATAGCACCCCAAGTTAAGGTTTCCCCCTGCAATGTTCCCTCAACCCACACATATTCGAATTCTGAGTGGATAGAAAGAAGCAGCAGGTAGTCAGGGATATGAGGCAGCAAAATAAGAGGCAAGAACGGATTTTAAACCCTTTTCAAAGGCCTAAAATGACACTAGGATTTTGTAAAATAATTAATTATATATGTGTTTAACTAAGGATATGCATATGTTTTATCACAGTACTAGGGATGTTATCTCACCATCAACCATCAGGCAAAGTATCACAAAAGCATATAGTTCACAACACAGATTGAAATTGAAAACCCAGTGCAGCCAAATCACACATGAAAAAGTTGCATTTTTTTCACAGAAGCAGTTTTAAATGGAAAAACTTTTTTTTAAATCGGGGGAATGACACTGAATTCGAATGCGGTTTTTAGGCTGGGGAATAGATGCACAGCACACTGATTAAGTAGAAGTGAAAGGAGGGGTATAGCTGGTGAATAAAGAGAGATTTGGAAGGTAGAATGAGGTTCGATTTTAGGAAAACAACGCAGTTAAAAATGAGAAAATCGGTTTTGAAAGAAAGGCAAATTTGACTTAAACTAAATTATTTAGACTAAATTGTTAAAGAGGGACACAGTAAGATCCAAGGTTGATTCGCGACGTCACCCTTGTCACCCCAGCGTTCAACTTTATGTGGAAATTAAGACAAGACAGAATTAATAGAGAGTTGGCAGTAGCACTTAGAACATCAAGGACAGGGTGCACAGAGAATTCTAACAGTTTTAACACGTTACCAGGGCATGGATAGGACTGCTTAGAAAGTGGAACAAAGACAAAAGTCAAGATAGGGTAGACTATGTGTCATGGGATGTGGGATACTCACAGTCCACTTTTGAATCTGGGATTTTGGACAGTCAACCGGTTCTGGTCACAAGGTCACCGGATAGTGGACTCTCCTGGCAAAAGACAGCTGGACAAAGGTCTGGTCACCAGAGAATCAGGACAGCAGGATGGCAAGTGGACTCTCCTGGCAAAAGACAGCTGGGCAAAGGTCTGGTCACCGGAGAATCAGGACAGCAGGATGGCAGGGTTGCATCAGGCGGCAGTTAGTGGGCAAAAAGCCGGTCTGGTTTCAGGATGCTTCCCAAAAGAATACCACAGCTACACCCTTTTGGTATTGGGATGTTTAGTGGGGTTTCAGGATTGAGGCCTTGCTGGGATGGTCAGCAATGCTTTGGCCTTGCAGTGGGATCTGGAATCAGCTATGCTTTGGCTGTGCAGTGGGCTCTGGAGTCTGGAAAGATGAATGTAGAATGATCAGGAACGCAGGTGCAGGAAATTCAGGAAAGAGTGTGCCTAGAGTGCTGTCAACCACTCTTATTTATAAGGCATGGTGACATCATCAGATAATGTGGTGGAGCAGGCTTAGCTTAGCACGCCTCTAAACAACTGGATCGGTCAGGGGTAATAGTTGACGCCTTGTTCTCAGCTGGATGGGTTTTAAGGGCATGGTATGATGTGAGTTTTACAATGTCCAGAACCTCCCACAGTTACTTTAGCTAAAATCTAGTTTTGCCATAAATGGCCCATTTATACAATTGTGGCATCTTAACAAATTACATAAGCAGGTTACATATTTTATGCAGAACATGCCAGTTAAACTCTGCAGTCTGTAAAACAATGTTTCACCCTTCTAATAATTTTTAGTAATTCTTTGTGTGAAATATTCGGCCTAAAATTCTATAACTTTACACAAGTGTATGGATTAACATCAGGCATGTCAGTATTAAATCTTAAATTGGCATCATGAACACTTTCCTTAGAATACCCAATTCTCTGCCATTTCTGTTCCCAATATGGCAGCGAAAGCTACAATGTGTTAAATTAAAGCCCATAAAATCACATTTCAACTGTTAACTTTTTACATTTTTGTGAAGTCCTGTTGCAAAGATAAAAGTCTTACAAGTTTTATTAATAACATTGGGCCTCATTACAACGAGTGCAGAACCGTAATGAATGGTGCCGGTAAGGGCCCGGCACCGTTCATTACGGGGCACACTATTACGATGTCTGCAGCGGGTCCCACTCTGGGAAGCCCGGTCAGACCAGGCGTCCTTAGCGGGACCCGTTAGCAGACCTGGATGCTAACAACGGGCTCGCCATTAACGGGCCCGTTCTTAGCATCCTCCCCATTCCCTTTGAGCCTTATGGGGGCTCAAATGGGAATGGGGCTATACTGGGCCCGGGTTCCGTGAATGGGAATTACCGGGCCCGCCAAAGACGGCATGGCCTGGTAATTCCATATTGGAACCCGGTACCCGGTATGGGGGGTAGCCATGCCGCCATACTCGTAATGAGGCCCATAGTCTTTGGAAGCAAATGGACTGGCCTTTGTCCTTCACTGGACCATTTTTGTCTCTTCAGCTACCACCAACTGTCATCTCCCCCAGAGGGAGGATGGGGGTTTCCCAGCTTGATTGAAGGTGTATTGCCCCTTATCCACTTCGCACATCCGTGTCCCAGAAATCCTATTGTAAGAGACTAGAGCACAGACCAAAGTCTGTAAAGGTAGCAATTATCACTTGTGTTCTAGGATCTACTGTGAGGAGCCTTCTGTTGCTAGCATCCTCCAAGCAGAAACCTGTTTTAAGCTAATTTTCCCCCATGTAGCCACTGCCTTATAATTCCTTATCTTGTTTATTTTTGTCCTGAATCTGAAGAAAGCCTGCTGAATAAAACCTCCCATATATATACTTCACAGCAAAATCCCCTTTCACATTGCTAGGCAAGGATACGTTTTTATTCAACATTGTACTTTTAAAACAAGCATTTTTTTCTTTGGTTTGCAAAAGCCCATTTTGACACATGTGGTGAAAGCTGGCATTTTTCTTTCAAATTCGGTTTTTCCATCTGACTTTGCAATATTGTTTTGCAGCCATAGTTAGTTTCTTGTAGGCAACAATTTGTTTGAACATAGATGCACTGAAATTGACACAGCCCAGAGAGCTGGAGTTTCTTTGAATTATTGGTATTTGACACTTTGTAACTCAAAAAGTAAAGCGTTTCCCATGTGGCTGAAAATGAAGCTTCTTTTATTTTCCCAAGTTTGGCATGACAGAGCCTGTCATTCAAGGGTCATGCTTTCTTCTGCTGAAGCACCATATAGATATGGATGGGCATGGCAAAGCTTTATTAATAACAGTAGTTTGATGAAAAACAGAGGAAAATAGCATCAGAGCAGCATTCTTTTTAATTTGAAATATTCCCATTTTCAATAGGAACTTTGGCCTTGCAGCAAAGCAGTGCTGCTTTTTCACTCCGCTTATTAAGCAACACACTGGCAGGCTTTTTCAGTGTGCCCCCTTGTT
Source organism: Ambystoma mexicanum (assembly GCF_040938575.1). Lineage (NCBI taxonomy): Eukaryota > Metazoa > Chordata > Amphibia > Caudata > Ambystomatidae > Ambystoma > Ambystoma mexicanum. The sequence continues at coordinate 1,524,671,545 of NC_090932.1, read as the reverse complement.
CCATCCTGCCCAATATGTGCTTGGCAAGATGGTGCAGCCATCTGTTTGTAGTTGCAAAATGCAGTTTTGGTGTGAGGCAGTGGTGCTCAAAGGAGCCAGAGCAGCCATTTTGCTGTTTCTGCTGAAATGCAGCTTTGTTATGGAGTACTGCTGAGTGGGTCTAAGTAGCCCACAAGTAAATGGAAAAGTTACATTGTTTGAATACGTAGGGAGGCAGCAGGGTTGCATTTAAGCTGCAGTCATACCTAGTACAGATGTTGGGTTAGGGAGATGCTAGTCTAAATGAGGCGGTAGTAATAGGTATGAGTGAGTGAGGGTGAGGCCTGTCAGTTTGTGTGTAGGGATGTGTCATGCATTGGGTAGCTGGTATATTTGCTATTTCTATGTTTGGATTAGGAATATATTTAGGGTGCAGTTGTATATGGGGTGGTCATATAAAAATGGGGGATAAGAAACACAGCTAGTACTAACAGATCTTTTACTAATGGCTCCTTTGGTTCTTTAACACATGACAATGTTGCAAATGTGACTGAACAAAAATAATACTGCGGCCGCGGTCCATGATACACATCCTGATATATCTGTTAATGATACACTTGTCACCCAGCACCATATGGGGATTTTTGCAAATTTGCTAATGTTATCATTATTTCCTAATGTGTGCTCTAACATAATTGTAAATGATACATTCTTTACTAGCGTTTCACATTTTGGTGGGTCGAAACATTTAAAAAGACAAATTAGAAGGGCCAAATATGATCAGTACCAAGGACTTGGGTTAGACACAATAGAAGATGTGCACCGTCCAGAGTTCAGTAATAGTATGTATGCAGACATGAGCTCACTGGGTAAAACGAAAGTTAATGGAAGCTGTTAGGTTTGTTCCTTGATTCCACACGCCTTGGGGGGCCTCAAGGTATTAATGCCACAGGAAACTCTAATTGTGGAGGCTCAATGTTTACTCCATCTGACCATGTGCAGAATGCAAAGCACATTCCAGGCACGAAGCCTGCAACTAGAAGTAATGAATCCTGATCAATTGCAATGCCCTCAAAACCCCAAAAGTGTGTGTTGCCGGCAACGACCACAGCGAAAGTTGGAAGGCGTGAGGTTTGTGGCAAGTAGATGGCAAGAAACTACCATGAGCTGCATAGCAGGAGGACTAGTGGGATTCAGAGAAGAAGTGATAGATAAAGTTAACAGTGTATGCAGCGGTACTGGAATGAGCAAGTGGCAAAAATCATGTGGATAGAGGCAGTAGAGAAACCAGTGAAAGTGCAAAAGCGGGAAGAATATGAATTGTGTTTTTACAATGAAGGGAGCGCCTTTGTGGGGACCAATTGCAGATGCAACAGCACATTATACATCCCCGATCTCAAGAAAGGGACAGCAGTCATCATTGATAACTACTGAGTTTGTGGCTAGCAGGCATTTCTGCACTCCGTGCCATCATGGGGAGAGGGAGCACCTGCTCGCTGGCTCCATTGCACTGGGCACTCCTGGTGGTCCCTGAAGAACATTTCATAGTGGGACTGGATGGCCTGTCGCCTCCAACATCTACACCAGTGTCCGACATACCCACCACTGTGTCACTGCAGAAGCCCATATTCTGTATCTTGCCAGAAAAGGAGAAAAACGAAACATTTTAGAGACAACGATAGTCAAATTATCTATTGCAAGATTCCTCACAATTACTCAAAAAAATACCAGATCAATACTGACTGTAGGGCAAAGAAGACACCTTTGTTCACCTTGTTCCTGTTACTGGGAGCGCTGACTACCACGAATGCCAAATGGCTTTAAATTGTGCATTGGGAAGTGATCCAGCTGGCCAATGACACTGAACAGGGCCTCAATGTGATAAAGATGCAAATGCGTGCAATCCGGCTGATGACGAACCGCTACATGCAGGACCTCCTCACGGCCATGGAAGGAGTCTGCAAAAGATGGGCGATTCATGTTGCACCTACGTACCTCCTAATGATGCAGAGAATGGGTCCCTTAGCAACATAATAAGGACACTGCACGTCCTCTGCACTCACATGCAAACAGAAGCTGGAATACAGGAGAGTGATTCGTTCGACAGCCATTATCCTTGGGTGCCATCCTGGATGGGGGCAATTGTGAAGATGTTGGTTCCTGTGATCGTGTTCATGTTGGTGATCTTTTGCACCTGCCGGTTGAGGCTTCGATGCTATGGCAAAGCAGTGCCTAGCAGTAAAATGATGATGGTCTCAATTGGGGTACGAGAGGCACCTCGTGGTACAAAAGACAGTGCAGTTCAGAATGACGACCCAGACAAGCCACACATGGTTGAAATAGAGCAACGCCTTCACCCCCCCCAGGCACCACCACCGTTCCCCCACCTGACCCCGAGAAATACACAGAACACTGGGTAGATTTAGCAGGGGAATGAGGGTGTATATGTATGACATGTACCCCCGAGCAATACGCACATGCAGGGTAAAGTTCATGGTCCATATATAGGGCATAGGTACCAAAGGAAGGGGCCCCACCATACTTGGAGGCTGGACGATTGGAAAGGGAAAGAAGGATAAAGAAGAACAGGGAGCTCACATAGGAATTTAGTAATGTGGTATTAATAATGGGGGGAATATTACGAAGGGGGAATGATCATCCCAGGCCCCACAGCGGTTTCAGATGAGGTAGAGGCCTGGAAGTGTGCAGTAGGGAATCAGGGAGGGTACAGGAGGGAAAGTGGGGCATTGGCAGGGGCTCTAGTGTGGGGAGGGTGGTGCATGCTTTAGTTTTACAGAATATAGGGAGTGAAATGGCATTTTAGAAAGTCACAGCCATATTGAAATTGAGACCTAGTTCTGCGCTGCAGCCAGGGCCGTGGCTCAAGCAACATGCACATGGAAATAAGTGTATGCATGGGAGAATAGGGAATGGATTGTAGCATGGGCACCGGTGAGAAAGGCCAGAGCTACAGAGATTCACAGACCCATCATTGTCTCATGTTGCCAGCATTCGTATCCCAGAAGGAATTTGCCCTGCAAGGCCATAAGGGGGTTGAGACCTCTCTGAGAAAAGCCATCCCACGGGAAGGAGGGCACGAGCCTCCACCCTTCCGAGTCCCAGCTCTAAGTAATAGCACCCAGATGCCCCATCCCACGACCCCCAGCATTCCAAGGTGCCCGTCAGTCGCAGACCACCGACCATAAAGCTGTTAAATCCCCACCCGATCAAAAAAGATCTGAAAATGGGGATCAGTTGCTTCCAGCATAGGTCACATGATCTATGCTGCGAGGTGCCCGGAGGCGTAAAACAACATAGCCAAAAACAAGGGTGGGGAGCTTTGGCTGGGTGCCCACATGTATGGAATTGAGTTAGTGTGTGCGATGCAATGACCTCAAAGTATCCTCTTAGCTTTGTCTGTAGTACCAGGTGCACATCAGTTTAGAGATAGAGCCTGCATTGTTTTTCTTCACATAATCACCAATTAATTGTAGCTTCATGTCTGATGACACGCAAGGAGGAACCCACGTGGAAGAAGACGGAAGGACGGGCTGCGACCAATGGCCTGGCATCCCTTATGGAACAAGTAGCCTATGTATTAGGTCTCACCAACCAGCCATTATGATTGGTACATTATGTAATGTATGTCACTTACTACGCTGTGTGCCTTCATAAAGTGTTGCTCATACTGATTTTTCCAGAACATTCCATGGCAGCAGAGTACTTTGCTGGCGTACCTTTATTTTTGTGAAAATAAAACCTTGTTCTCCTTGCAGGAGGAGCGCTGGGCCTTTTTCCCTAGTGGGTTGTAGTTTTTCTGGTGTGTGCGTTGAGGAGTTTCTCAACAATACCTGCCCCTAGGATGTGGTGAAAATAACTCAGAATCTATAATCACAGAAAAAAGTATAAATACATAGCTCAGTTTACATAATATAAATGATACCATATGCTAAAGGCATGTTAAGAATGTGTTGATAGTACGGATCTCCAAATCATAAAAATCATACCTGTGAAGCCAATATATAAAGTCTGCCATAGCAACCCAGGCATCCATGTTGCTGATACCTCCATCAGTTCTTCCTCCAGACAGACTCTCACTGACATCCTCTTTGTCGTTCCCTCACCAGACCTCTGGACCCCTCATATGGTCCTGGCTCTCTCTCCTATCTCTTCCTCTCCCATTAATGTTGAAACTCGGTGGGAGGTCCTCTTGGCCTCCATCCACACCTCCAAGACCATCATTAATGTATATCTGAATGGCATTGTCTTGGTACAAAACCCTCAGCCCAATCTCCTCCTTTTCGATAGGTGTCTCCCGCGTATTTTCAAATTCCTTCCTTCTCCCGCTACTCCTACTGGCGCCTCTCTGGCCCCTCTGCCACCTCCTTCTTCTACCTCCTCTCTGGCACCTTCCTCCTTCTCTCTGGCTACTATGCCACCTCCTGCTACCACCTCTGCCCACTCTATTGCCCCTCTCCCACTTCCGGTGGGTGTACCTCAAGCCTGTACCCCACCCCAGAAGTCCTTCAAATATGGCAACCTGCTCCACGTCGCTACTCTCAACTCTCGCTCTGCTGTCAAACACTCATCTGACATCTGCCACTTCGACGCCCTCGCTCTCACTGAGACCTGGTTCACAGCCAGCTCTGTCACAAGTTTTGACACTCTCCTCTCTGAGAGCTACAAGATCCTCTGCGAGCCCGGAATCAACCGACCTGGAGGTGGAGTAGCTCTCATCTTTCCGGAGTAGGTCCCTGCTTCTGTCATTCCTATGCGGGCCTACTCCTCCTTTGAATGCCTGGTCTGCATGCTCTGCATCTCTTCTAGCATCTCTATGACTGCAACCACCATTTACAGACTACCTGGCCTGGTCACCCCCTTCCTCTCAGAGTGGGCTGATCTCCTTGCCTCTACCTCTCAACTTCCACTCCTTGGAGACATCATCATCCACCTGGATGCTTCTAATCCCTCCTCTGGGCTCCTCCGCAACCTCTGCGACACTCTCCCTCTCTCTCCATTCTACCCTCTGGTCCGACACACTCTGCCAGACACACTTTGGATGTTCTCATCTCCTCAGATATGCCCCTCTCTAACCCTCTCACCACTCCTCTCTCTTGGACTAACCACTTCCTGCCTTCCTCTCATCTGAAACTCTCTGTCTCTCAGGCTAAGCCCACCCCAGCACTGCCAACTACCTTCTCGGTCATTCGACCCATGAAGCGCATGTCAGTGGATGCCTTTCCTGCTCCTTTCTCTGCTCCTCCTACAGCTGCGGCTGACTCACACTCTGACACATCCCTCTCTATTCTGCATCACTCTGGACATCCTTGCCCCTGCCATGAGAATCTGTCTGAATCTTTCTGAAGCCTACCTCCAAGTGCAACTCTTGGTATGACTCTGACCTCGCCGCCCTGAAACGCAAGTGCAGAGTGGCTGAGTGGAAGTGGAAGGCTTTGGGCACATCCTCTGACAAACTTGCCTGCTGCCTGCCCAAGAAGAGAGTCCACATCCAAGCCCTCATCCTTGCGGCCTCTAACAACACAGCCAAACTCTTTAAAATCTGAAAGTAGCTGGCCAATCCTTCTGCAGTCTCTACCTCTCTTGTTCCTTCCCAGGCCCTCTGTATGGCCCTGGCCTCTCACTTCACCACTAAAACTCAGGACATCCTGTCCTCTCTCTCCTCCTCCTCTCCCTCTCTCAGCCCTCCTCTCGCTGCCTGTTCTTCTCCTCCTCATTACTCCTCTTTCACTCTACAATACCATATGACATCACTAGACAAGTCTGATCTATGAAAGTGTCATAAAAACAGGTGCTCCTCTGCTACTCCAGAACCATCAAGGACCACATCGACACCCTCGCTCCAGCCTTGGTCGATTTCTGCCATCACTCTTTTTGCCACTGGATCTTTCCCCTCTCTCCTCAAGCACTCCCTTGTGCACCCCCTCTTTAAAAAGCCTTCAGCCAATCCTACGTGTCCGGCTTACTACTGCTCTATAACTCCTCTCCTGAGCAAACTCCGAAAATGTGGACATCTCCCAGCTTACTCTCCACACCGAATCTGCTGGTTGCCTACACGACCATCAGTCTGGCTTCACAGCAGCCAGAAGCATGGAAACTGCTGTTCTGAACGCCCGTGAAGATCTGCTCTCTAATCATGATTCCAGCCTTCTTTCTGTCCTCATCCTCCTGGAACTTTCATCAGCTTTTGGCATGGTCAATCATGCCATCTTGATTGATCGTCTCCGCAAGAACCTGGGCATCATGGATCAGGCCCTGGAGTGGTTGACCTACTTCCTTCTGGTTCGACCCTCCCAGGTCCAACTTGGGTCCTTTCTCTCCACCACCTCTCTCCCTCCACATGTGGTGTCCCCCAGGGGTCTACCCTCTCACCCTGGCTCTTCAATGTCTACTTGGCCCCTTTAGCCAACGTGATCTCTACCATCTCTTCTAACTTTCAGTGTTATGCAAATGACACTCAGCTCTCTTTCAGGCTCCCCTCAGCCTCCTCTCCCATCCTCTCTCGCTCATGTCTGATGATCCATGATTCTGGATTGGTTCACCTCTAATGATATCTGCCTTAATGCCAGTAAGACTAAGATCCTTCTCATTGGGACACCCGCTCCCGCTTTCCCTCTCTCACTCTGGCCACCCTCCTTGGGTCCTCTTCCTTTGCCTTCTTGTGAGGCAAAAAACCTTAGTGTCATCTTCGGCTCCACTATCTCCTTCTCTCCTCACATCACATACCTTGCCAAGAAGGCCCACTACCAACTTCACCTTCTCAGAGGTATTCTTCCTTTTCCCACTTTCCCCCTGAAGCTCACTGTTTTCAGAGCCCTAGGGTTCTCTAGGACGGACTACTGCAACAGTCTCTTTCTCAATCTGCCTTCCTCTACTCTCCGACCTCTTCAACTAATCCAGAATAGGACTGTGATACTTATCCTGGGCCTCAAGCCCAGGAACTGTATCTCTCTGGCCGTGAAATCTCTACACCCGCTCCCGGTGGCTGCAAGACCCTTTGCATTGTCCACAAGGCTTTCTGGAGCCAAGGCTTGCATTACATCCAACTCTCTCTTCCAAAATACCTTCCTTCCTGAACCCTTTGCTCAGCTACCTCCAACTATCTAAGGGTCAGATGTTTCTCCACGCAGAGAGGGGGGTTAGATCTCTATGCTCTGCAAACTAAGCTGGACCACCGGAAGTTCCGGAAGCAGCTCAGGGCCTTACTTTTCTCCTCTGCTTTCTCTCTATCCCCCCCCCTGCTGACCTACCGGTCTGCTGCGCTCTACAATCCCCTGCCTCCTTGCACTTACCCAGAGAGCCGCTGTCCTGGCTGCACTTACTCAGAGCAATTGCTGCCCTGAATGCACTTCCCCCTTCCCTCTCCCTGCCACTTCCCCCTCTCTCTCCCCCCTGCACTTTGCGCTGTCGCACTTGCACGATCTGAATGACACAAGGTCTAGTAAGAACGTTTGTCTTGTCCTCCCTCTGTCTTCCCTACCTTGTCATGTCACACCTAGAAACACTTGTGTATAGGCGCATTATAAATGGCATATCATATCATATCGTATCATGCCAGCAGGAAAGAAACATATAGGAGAAAGCTGGGAAGATAAAAGAGAAATCACATGTTTAATAAAATATTTACAGGGGAACATGTTTTTTTACAACAGTAGTGGATAGTACTCTATCCATTTAAGGAATTATGTTTTCTATTATCCACTATGTGCAATCATATCACGCTGTCATCCGAATGGTGCGGCACTGACTCTTGCTGAAATTACTGGTTTCTGTCTCACACAAACATTAAATAATATTAGCTCCCGGGCGGGAGGTACAGCCAATCAGGTTCCTTGTTTTGCGGGCTGATACTCCCGAGTTCATCCCATGTTCCATGGAACCCTTTGGCTACCTCCCCAGGCCCGCTCTGCCATCACTCCCACTTAGCCTTCCGCAGAGCTGTCAAGACCCTAGTCTTCACATAATCCTGACTATGTGCTATCTGGATACAACGCTATCAATATGCCAGCCTGTAATATATGCAATGTATGTTAGCATTGATTCCAAATGCCAATCAGATGCCTCATGTCACTAAGCTCATCACATGTAACAGGACCTTGAAGCCCAAGGGTTGTTTGCATGCTATATAAATCTAAATAAATAAATCTTCTAGACACCCAACCTTTCCCTTTTTTTTTTATAATCCCAACCCCACTCACCTGATTGCGGAGGCGGCCGCAGCAGCGTCACTGCATCTCGCTGCCGAACTAGGGCTGCCGGGCCATAACCCCGATGTAGCCCGTGGAACGGGTTAATAACGCCATATAGTAGCCTGCACGCTGATGCGCGATCACCTCATCACGTAGGAGTGCGCGATGATGTCATTGTCTGTGTTGGTAACAACAATATGAAAAAACAATGCTCTGCACAAAAGACACATGATAAATGAAAACAGACTAACAACGTTTAAAAACCCTCTTCCGTATCCATGTTAAAAGGTCTGCAGCACCTCAAACAAAAGGAGGGACAACCCAGGAAAATGTGTGAGTCCTTGGAAGCGCAGTCAGACTGAGGTCTCAGACGCCACTGAGAGGAGATGATAGGCCCAGAGCAGTGGCGCACAACGTAAGGCCCGCTGGCCGGATGCTCCCCTTCAGGACATTATTTACGAGCCCCCCAAGTAACCTCGGGTTAATGATGAAGTGTTGTCTGGCCTAATGCCAGTTTCTGTCTTTTATTCAGATACCTGCTGTGTTTCTTCTGTTTAAAACATGATTTCAGTCCCATAATACAAATAAATCAAAGTGGTAATGGCTTTACAAGGCAATGTATCACAAAGGTTACAGTACAAAACAGAGCAATGAGTACAAATCATTGCTCAATCCCAAGTTTTTTTTTTTACTCAAATGTGGACGCCAATCCCCCTATCACCTGCTATCCCATAAACAGTCAGGCCCGCTGTATGAGACTTGTACATTCGGCCCTCCAGCAAAATCAGTTGTGCACCGTTGCTCTAGAGAGACCGCAGAGGAGTAACACCAGAATTCAGAAGAGAAACGGAGCCTAGTGGCCTGCAGATGTCTGACACAAAGCCGCGGTCTGAGAGCAAGAATGGGAGGAGCCGCAGCGCTGCCAGACATCAGTGGGAGGTGGAAGCATAGAGAGACGTTCCATGACTTTGAGCAGAAGGGCACGTCCCATGAGTAAGAGGCGTGTACCACTGGGAGCAAGAATGACAAGATCCAAGTTGGTGCCATTTTTACAAGGGAAATTAAAAGAGAAGAGTTCTATGAGTGCGAGGTGGGTGCAGACCCAGGAACGGAGAGAAGCCGCTAATCGAGAGGTCTGCAACATGTGGCTCTCCAGATGCTCTAGACTACGACTCCAATGATTCCTCGCCATTGACTATGGTGGCTCCGGCTGATGGGACTTGTAGTCCAAAACATCTGTAGAGCCAAAGGTTGCAGACCTAACCAGTGAAACACTTCAGGGAGAGGGCTATGTGGGAGGGGAGTCTTGCAAGCCCTGGATGCAGGGAGCAGCAGCAGAGGTTGCAGAGAGGCCAGACACTTATAGTGATAACCATTAAAGCGCCAGAGCTAAAGAGGCTGGCGCATGACGAGGAATTCGACCCAATGGAACCAAAGTGAAGAATAGAGAAGGAAAGTGAGAAAGCAGTGATGCATGCGTGTCATTAGACACACTGCATTCTGGGAAACAGAGTCCAATCCCAAAGTGTGAAAGAAATAAAAACACAATCTTTAAAGGAAATAAGAGAAGGAGGGAACAACCATTCATATTACTCTGAGAAGGGGCCGGAAAACCAGAGGGGTGAGTACATCTGGAAACGCTGCATTCCGGGAAAGAGAGTTCAGTTTCAAATTACGAAAGAAATAAAAAGTGTGAAGGACAGAAGAGAAAGAAGCCTTGACTCATTTCACTCTCAGAAGGGGAGCGTGTGAGAAGAATGAGCATGGGGGAGCAGAGGGCTAGCTGGAGCCTGGGACTTTGAGGTGGGAGGAGAAGGTGGGCGTCATGGTCTGCATTCATGAAGTTAGCCAATGTCTGCAAAGTCAATGTCCACCGACACGGAGGGAGAGGAACACTGGCGCTAAGCATCCGGGTGGCAGGCGGCAAGCAGGGCACAGCTCCAGAGGGTGATGCAGAGGAAGACAGTGGTTCAGAGGATCCCTCATCATCTAAGGAGCTGGCCTCCTAAACCTCCATCCTGTAGCCTCAGCTCCACCCACTAACGCCACCCCCACATCCCTGCATCTGAGCCTCAAGCTTCCATGACAGCAGTAGGCCCTCAGGTCCTCCAGGAGATCAGACCGGAGGTTAAACTGCAGAGCATGTCTACGGGGAGGACACACCTCACCACAAGGGAGACTGGTCCATGAGGCCAGGCCCAGACCAAGCGATCTGGCCCAGGATTCATCAGAGGAGCTGCTGCTCCCACCCTGGCAATGATAATGGCCGGTATCAAGGAATCCAGGCCACAGAGGCTACTTAAAGGCAGGGCGAAAGTCGAGTGTACACACGGGTGTACTTAGTCCACCCACTTTATTCAGAGGGTGGACTCAGTCCCCACAGCTAAAATGAGAAACATTGAAAGTCTTCCTTGAATTTATGAATTTAAGCCGACCTCGGGATCGAACGCAGTCACCAGGTTTGCAAGCCGGGGACTTCACCACTGCACTATATATAACCTGATGAAAAATAACAAACAACAAAAGGTGAAATGTCGCATTTCGGTACTGCGTGTTCCAGAGAAAACCTTTGTATTGGTTCTTGGACTTTAAAACATGCACACCTTTTAACGTTTTCAAAAACACTACCAGAGAAGAAAATATCCTCTCTTGGTCTTTTGTTGATTTTATGAAAGGCAAATGCCATTAGTGCTGTGCAATTTGGGTGGATATGCAAAGCCAATTAAATGAAATGTGCATAGTTCACCTTGATATCCTAATTTCTGGTGAAGTCACATCCCATTGCGTTTGTTGATGAGTTCCTCCCACTTTTATTTTTAGGACTTGACACCTTTTTTTTTTCTTTTTTTTTCTTTATTGATATAGCTGAAATTTATCAACTTTTCAATATAGAAATCAAAATTACATAAAATCTACAGAAATGTACAGAATTTTATAAAATAAGGAAAAAATAAGGCACGTATGGCATTTAACACTAAGACACAACACCTTCAGGTTTTTATTCACACTGAACTATCTGCAAATTGATTAAATAATAGATAAATTAACAAGTGGCATTTGACTACTGCATAGTTACTTCATCTAATTTTAACTCGTACAAGAATGCAACAGCTCCTAACAAGACCGCAGTAGAAATACCAGAGTAGATAGTCCTCCGTAGTATGTCCGATGTTGAAACTCCAAATGGTTCAGTTAGGTGTTTGAAGTATTTCACACGATGATTTAGGAGTGTCACACATTCAGTAAGTAGGTGTCTCAATTTTTCGTTGTGTCTTGCTGTTTACAAAATCTGCTACATTTTTGGTTGTTGTTAATAAGCTTGCGCCGTGCCATCACCTGTCTTGTTGACCAAAGATTAAATCGTAGTCGAAGCAGATCATTTCGATGTTTTATGGTCGGGAATCTAATCAAATAGCGTTCTGGCAAGGAGTGATTCTTTACTGTAACGGTTGTGGAGTCAAAATCACGATAGCGGGAACATTTTACGTTGGTATTATTCCAGTCCATAGCAAAAATCCTAGTTTTTATTTGCATTGGGTTCTGAAGTACACTTAACAAGGAGGCATCTATTAACGCTAGAGCGCTAGAGTGTGAATAACTTGGTTGAGCCATTTTGATATAAAGGTATCCTTTGAAGCAAATATGTAGGCCACTAGGGTTCCCAAAACTGTGGTTGCATTCCAGGCCAATAGACATTTTCTAAATAGTGCTATTATTAGCCATATATATCTCATGTTAAGAGAAATCAGCCATAGTTTGTATCTAATGATGGATAATGGGATTGATGTAGGTAAGTGCAGAACACTTCGCCAATAATTTGCTTCCAGATTGTGCCAAAATTCCTCCTTTATGATGGGTCTTGTCTACGAGGAGTATAATAAAATAGCTGTTACGTTCTGATTGTAAAACGATAAGGCCGGGACCAAGGTACATTTCCCGTATTTCCTTAGAATGATCTTGGTTTGCTGGATAAATGTGGTGACCCTATCTTGTTGCTGTTGTTTATTCGCAAGGGTTTGATCCTTTGGGAAGATTTGAGCACCCAAATATGTGTAATGGTTGACTATTTGAAGGGTTTCTCCCATCATATTCCAGGTAAACATTGCTCTTGATGTTCTTTGAGTGATATTAAAGATCATGACTTTCGTTTTTCGAGATTAATGCTGAGATGATTAGCATTAGTGTAAGTTGTTATCGCATTCAGAGCTTTCTGTAGACCCCTTGGTGTTTTTGACATGATAACCAGGTCGTCTGCGTACATTAGAAAAGGAATGCTTTGGTTTATTAGTTTTGGAGGATCTGTAGAGATTACTTTAAAGGACTCTCCCACATCTGAAATAAAAAAATTGAATAGCGCTGATGCGAGGGTACATCCCTGTCTCAACCCTCGGAATGTTTGGATCGGTTGGGATAACTTGCCATCATTTGTTAATCGGATCTTTACAGTGTTGTCTGTGTGGAGATCTTCAATCAATTGAATGAGATATTTCGGACAGCCTTGTTGGGTCAGTTTATGTATTAGCAAATCACGAGAGACAGAGTCAAAGGCAGCCCGCAGATCTATATAAGTGATGTAAAGTGGATGTTTTATTTCTTTGTGGTGCTCAATGATAGCTTCCCATTCCGGCAACAAATCCAGTTTGAAGAGGATCTCTAGCACCTGATTGAATCGTCCATTTGTTTAAATCTCTGAGGATGAATTTAGAGAACAACTTGCCCGAAGCATCGAGCAGAGAAATGGGTCTGCAGTTTTTTGGTAATTTTCTGTCTCCTTTTTTAAAAATAGGAATAATGATCGCTGATTTCCACGTGATCGGTAAGGTATTTGTATTGATGATGTGATTAAAGATGCGATTGAGAATCTTTGACCATTGTTCCGGGTCTTGTTTGAACACGAAATTGCTCATGCCATCTGGGCCTGGGGCACGTGAAGTTGAGAGTTTATTTATGAAGTACAGGACGTACAGGACGTCATCCTCTTCAATTTCGAGACCTGCATAGTTAGAACGTTCTCTTCTAGCCAGGCTTGACTCAGATTGCTCTTTCTGATAGATGTTACTGAAGTATTTTGTCCACTCCAATTCACTCACTCTATTAAGTTGTACTGCTTTTTGGGTGGCATTAGTACTGGTGTTAATTAATGCCCATATTTACCCCGTGTTTTTGTTAAGGCTGCTGCACAACATGGCTTCTCCATCTTTTGGGTACATTAGTATTCGGTGTCCTCTGCGCCAGTTTTTGTATTGGCAATTGAGTGATTTTAGTTTCTGATATTTATCGAGGCTATTTGAGCACAAGATCAGTTTTTTGTTTTGCCTTAAAGTTGTTTTTTTTGCTTGCATTGAATTCATGTCGTGGTTTAAAAAAATCAAGTTTGTGTCCTTTGCATACTACTTGATAGAGATGGAGAAATGATGTGTAATCGGTGGAAACTAGTTGGCCATCCTGCATATTTAAATTTTTTCCAAAGTCAGTCAGATTCTGTCGATTCCATTTTAATCTTGTACGAACGTTATTTACTGTGAATTGATGAGCAAAGGTTTCACCGCTCTCTTGAGTGACCATTTCCAAGTTCCATTTTAAGTTCAGAACATTATGATCACTGTGCACTTGTGGCAGAATATGAAAGCTTATAGTTCTGTTGAAAGTTTCAGGATCCAAAAAGCCATAATCAATTATTGAGGATGATTCTCCTCTTCCCCATGTTGTCTTTGGATTAATATCACCCTGGATGGAGCCATTACACATAATAAGTTTACGATTTTTCATTAGACTCTTCCATCTCAGGCAGATTAGATTGAATTTTTGATTGTGAGTTGGTAAAAGTTGCAGGTTTAAGTCCCCTGCCACGATCACAGTTGTAATATCGGGAGAGTCTGTTATGGTGTTCAAAAGAAGCTCCAACTCTGAAAAGAAGACATCATCCGAGATGCCTTTAGGATTTCTGTAAACATTCAATAAGGCCATTTTACCTTCCCCGAACTCCAACCTAACCAATTGTAGATATGGGTTTATGAGATACCCATGGAGACAGGCTCCCGTTTTTATGATTTTTAACAATCACCATTAGGCCAGAAGATGGCCTTCCACATCTCCCAGATATCTCTGGATTTAATAAAATGGTATTACCTTCCCAGATTGGACTCTTAAGTAGCCATGTTTCTTGTAAAAGAATTATATCGTGTGGAACTAGGACTGCTGCACTGGGGCCTAATAAGTGATTATTCCCACATGTGTTCCAGCTAATTAAGGATGTAGTTCTTTGTTCTCTGCCTGGCTATGACTTATTTGTCCACTCGTTCTCTTGGTTCTAAGAATTCTTGGTTTGATTTGTGCTTGTGTTATTCTTAATGTAGGCATAGCTTCCGTGATCCTGCTTCTCCATATACTTATCTTTTTTCTCCATGGTGATATTTCCTTGAGATCTAGGCACATGGGATCTCTGGCCAACACAAATCCTAGGGCAAAAATCTCCATTCTGGCTTGCCATAAGACATTTCTGGTTAAGTTGGATGGTAACCAGAGTCTTACCATAGAGTGGTCATTTTCCTTAATAAATTCAACTTGAGCATTGTCGATTGATGTTATGTCCTGTAGCGCGTCTACTTCATCACAGATTGCCAATATGCTTGTTCGATTAAGCACATAGTCAGGGTAGGGAGCAGGACGGCACTTTAGGATTAACCTATGGTGTGTGTTCCATTTTTGTTTAATACTGTTTTTTGAAGAATTATTCTGTCCAGATTCTAATTTGCTTTCTTTTTTTTATCTTGCTCTTGTAATTTGCTAAATTTTTGGTGAGCGCTTGAGATCTGGTCATGGTTCACTTCTGTTGTTTCTTTGTTTGGATGGGTTTGCTTGTTCATGTTAAGAATGAAGTAATTTTCAATTGCTCTTGCAATCTGCACTTCCATTTCGTGCAAATTTAGTAATTGACTTTGCTGAGGTAAATCGCTTCCTCTTTGGTCCTTTTGCTGACTTTCTCTAACATCATTGTGTTGAGGTTGGTTATAATTTTCTGTCATTTCTTGCTGGCTCATAATCTCTTGGTTGTGATGAGATCTTATGGATATTGAGTTTGCTTGAGAATGCTGTGTGTACTCTTTATATGAAGCAGAATAATTTGGGTGTAGACGTTGAACTTCTTGATTATACAAGGCAAGTTGTATCTTATTGGTAGATTGTTCTTGTGGTGAAGGTATTGACTTTGCTTCATTAATCAAACTTGGAGCAAGCTCTTTTGCAATTATTTGTTTCTCTTGAGGGTTTTGAAATGGAGTCTTGATTGATTGTTGTAGCTCCAAATAATTTTTATTTGATTTCTCAATCTGGGCTCTAACATCCGTTAGTATTGAAAATTCATCACCAATTTGTTTTGGGTCAGCATTTTTCATGGTGTTTTGTTTCATGCTGCTCATTTGAGTTTCAAGGCACTCAACTTGCGTGTTGCTGGTAATACATCTAGAGTTTATCGTTTGTATTTCTCTTGATTGTTGGGTGTCTTCCTTTTGGATGGCGTCTTGCTGTTTGTCCAATTGAACCACTGTTTGATCAATCATAATGGAGGCAGGTAAGTTTGAATTGCTGTTCACGACATCCTTGACATCAAGCAAAGCAATCAATTGGTTTAATGGTAAATAATCTTGAATGATAGGCACGGCAGTTTGAACTGTGGGTGGAGGCGTTTTTTTCCTTTTTTTGTTTTAATCTGTGACAAATGTTGATTCTCTTTCAATTTCGGAATTAACCATTTGATAAGATGCTTAATGTTGGCTCTTGACCGCAAAGATAGTCCTTCTTAATGTTTTGTCCTTTTTCTGTTTGTACCCTAGACTTTGTTATTATTTTTCATTTGGTTAGGGTTTTGAAATAAGTCATATGTCATTGGTTTGGCAACATCCGAACGCAGCACTTCCTTTGTTGCTGGATGGACTTTGTCAATGTTTTCTAGAATGCTCATATCAGCATTTGCTCCCTGGTCATATTGTGGGATGTGGATGATATCAAGGTTTGAGCCTTGGTCACCAGCCTCCTTAGTTTCAATAATTTGTACCGATTTGTCTGGCTCATCATGTGTGAGGACTTCCTCAATGACATGGCTTATTTCTGGCAGAATGGAAAAGTTTTTTTCTCTAGACCCTCCTTTTAGCAGAAGCCTTCTGTTGCACCCATCAAACGGACAAGATTCAGCTGTGAGTTGATTCATCCAGTTTACCAATTGGTCCAGTTGGTTTGCTTGCAATGATAATTTAGAATCCAAGGTTTCAAGCAGTTTCATTAAGTAACTACTGTCATGTGCATTGAATTAAGCATGATTTCCAAAAGTTTACCTTGCAATTGGAAATCAACTGCTGCACCTGAGGTTGGGATCGAACCATCACTCTGTCTGGGGGAGGTTTTCCCTTCAGTCACCAGACCTGCCAATGACATGTGTACAGTGCGGGCCGAGGTATCGAATAAGCTTGGTGACTGATACAAACTATTGTCATGCTGTGAAATCATGGAGGAAGAGGCTATTGCAGATATTTTATCCAGATTAATAGTCGAGCCCTTGTTCCTATGCTCTAGATCAATATCACTGGGCGAATGTGGCATTTTTTGTCTCTCATCCGTAAGTTGATCAATGTCTAGAGTTTGTGGTTTCAAGATCAAGTCATTGGCTCTAGGTAGCACTATTTGAGCCTCTGCAATTATTGATTCTCCAATCGGAGTTGATGGCCATGATGAAGTATTCGGATTTCGCAGGGTGTCCAGACTCAATGAGTCTTTTTTTTTTTTTGCGTGGCCGCACTTGTCATGTTTTTTATTGTGTTTTCAGTTTTGGACTGGATTTCATCAGAAAACTGGTGAATATCCGTCACTGCATGATTTGGGGGCTGTGTTTCAGAAAGTTTGTTAAGCTGAGCATCGGCTAATATTAATTGCGTATCCGTTAATGAGTTGTTGGTTGCTTTACTAGCATTGTCGCTCTTAGACTTAGCTGTTATATTTTCACTGGTTTTTACCAGTGCCGGTGTGTTCTCACTAGTAGGCTGGACACTGTTGGATGGCTTTGCTTTGCAAAACACACAAATGTCCCCTTCACAGGTTTTTTTGCCGCAAATGTCCAGCGATTGATTTCGAATTTTCCTTTTCAAGTTATTCACAGTTGATAGCTTGATAGGTGTTGATTTTAAGGTTAAGGACGTACTTGAAATTTTTATGTGTTTTGCCATCTTTGATCGTAAATAATAGCGTTCGTTTTGCATTAGTCTCACCCTCCACTGGTGAGTTTGAGGGATCAATCTCCTCCCCTGAATAAAGTATAGGTTTGAAACTTTTTAAGCTGCTCAAAGGGCCTTGCCCCGCAGTCGCAGCTAACACTTGTTTGTTTGATTGATTGAATTGAATGGAATCTATAAGCCGTTCAAAGGGCAAAGCCCCGCAGTCACGGCTAGAGCCCGTTACTATCTTTCCACTTTTTTACATTTTTTTTTTTAATTTATTATTTTTTTTGGTTTCTCTCACTCGTTCGCAATCACGCGCTGTTGGTCGCACAAACAAGATGAGCGAGACGCCAGTTATAACTGGTGTAGATAGACTATATGAACTAGCGTAGATAACATAGTCTGCAACAGTTTATTTCTTACCTATAGTGAGGTTTGGAGACTCGGGCTGGAAGTCATTTCACTGATGTGCGAGTGTGGAGGCTATCGGATAGTCCCCATCTCCGCCCCCAACGCACCACAAGCAACACAGACAACACACTCGCCGCACTCCGCCGTGACACCTGCTTAAAGGGCTTCAATGGCATCCTTAAATACCCCATGGATTGACAGCATTCCACGCCCAAGCTCACATGAGGGGCGTCAGCTCAGGGGCAAAGCGTTTGTCTTGGAAGCAAGACAGTGCAGTGCAATACAGGTTCGAATCCCAATCCAGCCCCAAAGAACCAATCTCTGGTATTATGCGCGTTATAAAAGAACAATTACAATAATATACATGAGCTTAGGATGGACAGATTGGCACATTCCTCCAAACCCGCCTATACTAGCAATGTTCACCTACACATCCTGTCTTTCCATATGGAAGTTGGTTCCTCATCTCAGCAGGCTATGCAATTCTGCAATACGACCGACCAGCCCATGCGAACATCCCTCCCTTTAAAGTCTCCTGGCCCACCATTCTGCATGCTGGTGTTATCTGTCTGAAGTTCATAATAATAATAATTTAGCATTTATATAGCGCTACAAACCCTCTGGCATCTGAGCGCTGCTTATTACTACCCACAGTATGTTGTGCTCATTTATTGATCTTGGGAGGAGGAAAGGCTGAGTTTGGCCATGCCGGGTTCGAACCTGCGACAGCAGGCTCTGCACAGATGTCAGACTCGCTGCTTCGTGATACCATTAACCCTACGACTTAGTGCTGTTCCTCTGAACGTTGACTTCAGCCACGTCAAATGCTAGTCAGGCGTTGTCCCGACATGTACATGTTATTCCCATGAAACAACACGAGCTGTTTGATGTATTCAAGGTGTCTGATTAAAAGAAAACGGAATCTCTGCGTCTTACGCGAACACATTTTATCGACGATGCACATCGTGTACTCCGCATTTCCTCATGATACGAAACAGCAAATGTAACCGAAGCAAATAACATTGTTGATGTTGTACAAAAGATACGTTCTGCCTTCAGCGATGAGCTTCTTGGAATGCGATTGTGGCAACTGTCTCCATAACGTTTCTGTGATAACAAACAACTTTTGGAAACAAACAATGACGGTCACTTTTGGAGCTGACAGACCGTGGGGTAACAATTGCGCCTTTATTTTTTTAGTTCTGGCTATTAGGTGGCGCATACACCAAAACGATTACATTCGAGGTACAGCTAGGGAGGAATGGCATATGAGGCGGGCCACACAGAGCTTGTAAGTGTCGTTTGGTTATTTATCCTCCCATTAACTGCCCATGGCCATCCTAATAATGCCTATAGCCACTCCCACGCACATCCGGCCTCTCCTCGTCTTCAGCCACTCGATTTATAAGCACTATGCGAGTATGCGTGTCTTTCACAGAAGCCCTGTTCAAAACAAGCATTGACAAAGCCAACAGTTTCATTTGTGTGTAAGTAATTGCCATTTGCCAGGCACTGCTATTATATGCCAAGGGACTCGCACCATGTTGCAGCTGGTACCACTGATGCCCAGTTA
Organism: Ambystoma mexicanum; assembly: GCF_040938575.1. Taxonomy (NCBI): domain Eukaryota; kingdom Metazoa; phylum Chordata; class Amphibia; order Caudata; family Ambystomatidae; genus Ambystoma; species Ambystoma mexicanum. Next base: position 1,524,652,169 of record NC_090932.1, on the reverse strand, counting down.
ATGCCATTACAGCAGTGCCTGGCAGATGCATTCCCCATGCCTACACAAAAGCCCAAACTGTTGGCATTGCCAGTGCTTGTTTTGTTTAAGCTGCCACTTGGTTTGGTACAAGCGTGCCATGGAGGCACTGGTTCCAAAGTGTCTCCTGACACAGTGACCTGCCCAGAGCCACATGAAGTTGAAGGATGGCTTGTTGCAGGCGCCGCCACCTCCCCCATTTGCTGGGGGAAACAACATGCTTGCACTGAACAACAAGTAGTCTTTCTATAACCCAAAAATGTGGTGGCTGGAAGGTTTAGAATTCATCTTAAAAACCTTATTGAATCGGATTTCTCTATTAACAAATACAAACATAAAAAATCAAGAACATTACACTTTAATAGTTGATTTAAAAACATCACCAATTTAAACATTAAAAAAATTAGCCAAACCCACCCCATCAATCAAAGCGCATCCCGTTTGTCCCCCCCCCACACATATAGCAGTATCGAAACAACTAAGCCAACCTCAATTGGGATGCCAGATGTCTTGCGTGGCAAATGTTTGATCTTACCCACTGGCAGTGCTCTGGAAACCTTCCATATCATTGCAGAATGGGAGGCGTCATAGGCAAATCAGTCTTGGTACTGCCACCAATGAGGCAGTTCTACCGGTTACATGTGGTTTCATCGAATGAAAAAACAACGAATGACATTTCAACGAATACAAAACAACTAATACCAAAATAACACATTTCTTTGTTGTTGTTTTTGGGGGGGTCACCTCCCAAAAGACCCCCTTTTTTTGTAATACTTTCCGCCCCCCCAACCTCCCAAAACCACATTCCCACTCCCAACCCCATTTTGAGTTTTTTCCTAAATTAGTTATTTTGGTATTGTTTTTTCATTCGTTAAAATTGCATTTGTTGTTTTCTATTCGATATAATCACTGCATACCATTCTACCCAGCAAGTACTCTGTGTTCCGAATGCACACATGTTCAGTAAATGTTTGGAGGGATTCTGAATTTGTTTTCCCTATGTGCACCAGGGCCTTGGCCATGTTCGCTGTCTCTTCCTGAATGTTAGTGACTTTCCTGGAGTTGTCATCCGATTCGGTCAAAAAGGTTCTTGGCAGTGGTAGCGAGCAGATTGATTTGAGCAACAGCATGGTGATCAACACTGGCAGTAGGACGTTGGGCCTTCTCTGACTAACTCAATTACCTTCTGCGGTTAACATTCAGTTTTAGCGCCCGGCCGATGTATGTATATGCATGTAATAACTCATCCTTTTCTTGGTGTGGAGGCAAAGGGCCCTCTGCTGGTGTGGGGGTGGTACTTTTGTCACCGGGGTTGGGGGGGGGTGATAACAAATCTGCCATCATCTTCTTCAGTGAAGTGCACATAGGGAAGTGCCTCACCCTCTGCGCCATGTGGATGGTCAGACATCCACATGTGGATCTTTAGTGGGGTCTGTGTCCAGGCTAGCTTCATTCATGCCCACAAGAAACTGCATATGTCGGGGCACATCACAGGTTCCATAAGCATGTTCCAACTTGGTAATGTTCCTTTATGTTGCTTTACAGTCTTCAACAACCCCTAGGCTACCCATATCCATTACGGCCACCACCTTTGCTTCAGTTGGCATGTAGATTGTGTGACATACAGAGATTCGCCCAGTAAGTAGCTGATGCATGTTCTGAAGCCTTTTCACATGTGACAAACGGCTTCATCACAAGTTGTGCAGAGCAGTAACATGTAGCAATAACGCTATTACCGCTGCATTTACCGCTCCGCCCAATCTCGAGTTGGGCAGAAAAAGGGAGTTTTACTTCCAGCTTTTTGCTGGAAGTAACAATGTCCCATTTCCATTCATTTTTGTCACTAATAGCGCTTAGAAACCAATGGGAATGGGGATTCATCCCCTCACCGCAACACGGGATTTGTCGTAAATTGCACCGGACCGAGTTGCGGTAACGCTAATAGCATTGGGCGGTATCCCGGTTCAATTAGTGCCGGGATACCACCCAACTCATAATGAGGGCCAAAATCTTTGAGATACGGGCAGATGCAAACATCATACACTGCATAGTTCACAGATGCTGCATATATTATATGTCAAGCAACTCAAAAACATTGCATACGCAGGAATGAACACAAGTCAAATATATACATGAATAATATCGAGTCGCCACATACAAGACATATCAAGGGCTTTAAACAATCAAAAAATAAATGAGGTTTCAGATTTTTGAAGTTATACAAGCCTTGTTGCGAGGACAAAGTATCTCCAAGAAATTGGCACAGAGATAATTTTATTCAATTGATGAACTAAATTCACTAGAACTGGCGGGAATACAGAAGATATTAATATGCATTTCTTTAATGGTGTGATGTTCTGAGTACCGGTCATAAATTGAAATGTTTGATTTATGTAAATATGTATATGTCCATTTCTGCAAAAAACATACATTTTTTTTAAGTTACTAATTCAGGCGTGACTTCAGATTCTCCATTTAAGCTTAAGTATCTTTTGATATTAGTTACTAATTATCAGGAAATGTGCTGTTAGAATTATAAAGTAAGGAGTCTTTTTTCTCATTTGGAAATATTTCTTTAAATTTTAGCCCCAGGAATTAAAAAAAACATGTGGGTTATAGTCTTTGTGACTGATATAAAGAAAACACTAAGAGGAAAACACTATTTAACTCATATGACTAATGGACTTTTGCAAAGAACTTTAATTGGTAATGGCGGTGGCCACCAGAGTGCTATGTCTCCCATATGAAACCGTTTTATTATCACAATCTATTTATGAAAATTCGTTCAGTTTATAATGTCATTATTTATATTGCATTTCATTATAGAAAATGACCTTCTAATGGCTGTGTTGTAACCCGAATGTGGCTAAAGGGCTGTTTCTTACTATGCCGCCTCCTTTACAAATTGACATCCATTACACTTTTGGAACACTTAAAAAATCAAAAGGAAATTAAGAGCTAGATTTTCTGATCCAGTACTGTTTAATCCTCAGTGCTGGCCACGGTACTCTAGTTTTAAGAGTAGCCATACTCAGTATATTACTTTCCTAGGAATGCCACCCTGTGCACTATTGCACAATTGGAAAAAATCATTATGAATTTCCAAGATATAAGTTGTGCACTCTAACAACAAACCGTTCTTACTTAATGGCCTCGTGCACTGATGCTTTTTGTGCCAACTTTAAAAACTTGATCTTTTTGCATCATGGATTCTGATGCCGTCGCCATAGTGATAAACGCGTCCAGTTCAGTCCCCAATACTACTCATGCACAGGGGCGCAACAAAACCCACATTTCAGAGAGGGGGGCTCACTGGTGATGGGAGGGGCCACTTCAGAAAATGTGTGGGTCAAACTTGGAGGCTCCACCCCCACTGTTCTACCCCCAGGGTCTGGTGTGGGGACCAACTATCAAATAGTACATTTTAAAGCACAATATGTAGAGAGGCCATGGAAGCCTTTCTTGAAAGTAGCAGTTTTACGTTTGTTCAAGTACATTTTATTGCACAAACACAGTAAAACTTTAACACCGCCAGTTTCAGGGAAAGGCTTACCTCACCTCTCTGCCTAACAAAATGCAAGTGTGCACATCCAGGGGTGCACCTAGGCTAAAATGTAGGCAGGGGCTAGCTAACCCTTCAAATGTTGGCAGAGGTGCTAACCTCAGGGGCTGTGCAAACCTATTGGTGTGGGGAGGCATCTAACTTATTTACACATTCTAATTAGACTATTCCAATGCAGTCAACTCCCTCAAGTCTGAGAGCACACACTTAAGGGCTGCTGTGAGAATGAGCTGTATTTTGTCCCCCTACCCTTCCAATCACTCCCCTAGCATGCACGTACTAACTACGTATAGGAGGGAGAGGGAGGCACTAGCTTGTAATGATGTTCAGAAATGGTACCAAAGTTTCGGCAAGTAGATACAGCATCTGTTGGAGTAATTTCAGGTGCAGAAGGGAAAAAGTCTCAAGGCCACTTGAGACGAGGCAAGACTATATGAAACAAAACCGGTTGTTGCCAAACGATAGCCCTATGATGCACTCCTTGGGGGACGTATACTCCCAATACATTCAATGGTCTCAATTATGGGTCACCCAAGTAGGGTAAGACCACGAGTGCACCAGTACAGACAGCAGATTAATGTATTGACATTTACGTTTTTTGGCATACATTTAAACGATCACAGGTCGGGGGGCGTGGCTTGGAGCGCCATCGATGTGGCTGCTCCCCTGAGGCCCGCCGTGCGAAGCCCGCCGCTTCTGGGCCCCTCATGCGGCTCCGCGCCCGTATACCGGAGCCCAGCTGATCCCAAGGACGTCGGAGGACCTGGGGCCCACCCGGGCTGAAGCGGGGACCACGACGATCAACGGAGACGAAGTTAGCCGCTCCGGTTCCCCGAGCCGGCCCCAGCGACGATCTCCCAAGATGGCGGCCGTGCTCGTCTCCCGGCCCTGGAGGGCGGTGAGAGCTTTCTGAGGCCGCATCCAGACGCGGCTCAGTTTCTCGAGCACCCGGGTCGCGGCGGAGCAACATCAGCCCCCCGGACCTCTCCTCCGGTGCTCTCCCTGGGGCGACCCTTGTTTCCTACACTACCAGCCCGAGCCTGCACTGCCCGACGAGGGACGGCACGGACGGTGCCCTTCAGGTAGGAGCTGCTGGGGGTGAGGATCGCCGAGGCCACGCAGGGAAATCCCTCCACAGCGCCTGAGGTGGGGGCCGCGCCATCACCGCCCCCCCCCCCTCCGCCCTCCAGCACACACTCCTGGGGCGCCCCGGCCCACACCACCATCTGGAGCCCCCGCTCGGACCCGGGACCCCTATCATCCCCACCAGGCGATTCAAGCCTGGGTCCTCGGAGGAGGAGCGGCCCTAGCTGGGTCACATCGAGGGACCCACAGCTGCAAGCCCCGAGAAGGGCCTGACCAACGCCGCCCACCTGAAGCCTCGACCTGGCCACACTCTCATCCCGGGCTGCCCCTGACGGGTGGGCCCCCTCGGCCTCGGAGGTGACCTGACTGCCTACTTCTTGGGGCGACCCGCTCTGCTCTCTCTGGCCTAGTCTCAAGGGGGCGCACGTTATTCAATCCCCCCACCGGAACTTACGCCCCACATACTTGCCCACCATCAAGATTTGGAGAGTTCACCCCCTCACTCGAATCCTCCATACACCGGCCAAGCTTGGAATCAGCTTTCCCTTTTCTCAATCAAGAGCCTCGACGCTCATCCACAGGGTGGGCCGCATAAACCATCTCCCCACCCACGACTCACCAACATGTCGAGACAGTCGAAAGCTATTAAAAATGTGGACATAGCCACCATGCTCACCGCTCCTGATAAGGGAAAGAAACCGGACTCAGTCACTCCCACCCCAGGGCTCTCCCAGGAGGGGGGTGACTCCCCAGCCACTAGAGGTGATCTGTTGGCGTTTATGGCAGACATCAAAGCCGAGTTTCGGTCCTGCATGTCGGAACTTACCTCCAAATTGGAACAAACAGACCATAGGGTGACCGAAGTGGAGCAGAGACTGAGTGAGATCGAGGATCGCTCCCAAGACCAAACAGCCGCCATGGGAGATATCCAGCAAACAGTAAGAGCCCTCCAGGACAAGTGCGAAATCCTCGAATACAAACAAGAGGACCTGGAAAACAGAGCTCGTCGGAATAACCTCCGTATTAGGGGAGTTCCGTCCTCAGTCCCCGACCAAAATCTTGCAGGATACATAGGAGACCTCTTTCAAATTCTCCTCCCGCATCTAGATAAATCCCAACTGCTGCTGGATCGGACCCACAGACTTCGTCCGCGACGAGGAGTAGACTCCGACCAGCCCCCAGATGTCATAACGAGAGTACACTATTTCTCCACTAAAGAAGCTATCTCCGCCATCAGTCGGTCCGGAGATGAACTCTCCTTTCAAGGTCACCCTCTCCAAATTTATCAGGATCTCTCCCTCTCAACCCTACAGAAAAGAAGGGCTCTCCGACCTTTAACCCTCTTCCTCCAAGAGCGTAAAGTCAAATACAGATGGCTTTTTCCCACAGCCCTGCAATTTTCGTATAATGGCTCCCTCCGGAGAATATCCCACTTAGAAGATGCCGCTAAAATCATGCAGATATCCTCCCCCCCTGAAGGAACCACCTCCCCAGACTTGGAAGCCTCGGGAAGCCCTACGTCAGCCCTCCCCCCCCAACCCAGACGTCCTCCATGGTCCAAGGCCTCCCGAAACAGGAGAAGATAACCCGAGTCCGAGCGGCCCCGGATGCCCCCCGCACCTCCGGCGCCCCGGACGCCCAACGTCCTTTCAGCTAAATTCAGAAATAGTAACTCCGGCCCAACACAATCCCACGTTCGCCCAGCGCGGCGGGCTTCCTCCACGGCTTATGCCCCCCCTCCAAGATCCGCTCTATCTTAGAGCCCTTGGATGCAAACGTTATTTTGCCAGACACAAATGGCCCTGTTGGCCTGGGGTGGGGTTACACCCACAATGTTTCCCACCCCGCTAGTTAAAAAGTTGGCCTCCCGTTGGGGGCCTTGGTTAAAACTGCAAGTGCGGTACAGTTCACCTCTCCACCCTCTTCACGATGGCAGCTGATGAACAACCTGGAGTCCCCCCTCCATCCCCTACGCATGGAACCCCTAGCTCCCCGATCCCGGAACACCGGACGCTCAGATGCCTTTCCTGGAACGTTAACGGTCTCAACTCCCCCCCCAAGCGAAAATCGATTCTTCAGAAGCTACAAGATGAGGAGGCCGATGTGGTGTTCCTCCAAGAGACTCATCTCCTCCCGGCAGACTTTGGCCGGCTTCGATCCAGCATATATCCACACCAGTTCTTCGCCTCGGGGAACTCCAAAAAAGGGGGCACAGCGATTATGTTCCGGAAAGACCTGCGCCCCCAGACCCTGGACTCCATGATGTGCCCCGAGGGCCGCTTTGTGGCCATCAAGTGCCTCCTGTTGGGGGACCTCTACACCTTGGTATCGGCATACGCACCCAACTCAGGACAGGCAACCTTCTATGACTCCTTGGGATCCTCCCTCTCAAGCTTTGTGGAAGGCCAGACAATAATCGGTGGGGACTTCAATGGGGTCCCAGACCCCACTAAGGACAAATCTAACCCCCCCGCCCTTGGCGAATTCGGCCAGGCCCTCAGTCTGCTGCGGCTCTTCAGAACCTTAGAGGTGGTGGATACATGGCGGGTGCTTCACCCCACCGAGAAAGATTACTCCTTCTTTTCAGGCGTACACCGAACTTTCTCCAGAATCGACCTCCTTCTGGCTTCCCCTCAAACTCTCGCCCTCGCCAATGAGGTATCGATAGGCCAGCAAATCCTATCGGACCATGCCCCAATAACAATGGAACTGAGCATTCAGAACACCCACGCCAAGGCAACACGCAGATGGGCGCTCTACGACCCGATCCTCAATGATATGTCAATCAGAGACAACATAACCACCACCATCAAGAACTTCTTTGAGGAGAACCTAGCCGCGGACACCTCCCTGGCCAATAACTGGGATGCAATGAAAGCTGTAATTCGGGGAACGTTGATAGCCCAAGGCGTGGCATACCACCGAAACCGGAAACAAATCCGTCTATCCCTGGAGGAGGACCTGCGAGCAGCTGAGGAAGCCCAGAAGAGGAGTGGCTGGTCCCCCAGAACACAGAGAGCGCTCCGCTCGGCCAGGAAGAAACTAGAGGCCCACTACGCAGAACACACTGCGCAACTCCTGGCGAAGACCAGACAATTCTACTATGCCAAAAGCAACAAGGCCAATAAGCTGCTGGTGGCCAAGCTAGCTAAAACAAGACGGACCAACACCATTATAGGGCTTAAGGACCCACAGGGGGTGATACACCACTCTGAACAGACGAAACTACAACTAGCCTCAGACCACCTAATCCAGGTCATGACAGCGCCCCCCCGGGATCGATCAAAGCAGGAGGCATACCTACGGAACGCGGCCTTGACGCGTCTCCCAGACTCCACACGGGAGCAGTTGGAAGCCCCAATAACAGCTGAAGAAGTTGACGAAGCCATCAAGGCCCTCAAATCACGGGCCCCGGGCCCAGACGGATTCCCCCCGAGGTTCTATAAGATTTTTAAGCTCCAGCTCATCCCTCACATAGTGGCCCTGTTCAACTCTTTTAAGGTCTCAGGATCCGTGACCGCCACAATGCAGGAGTCGGTGACGGTTCTCCTTCCTAAGCCGGGGAAAGACCCGAGAGATCCGGCGTCATACAGACCCATCGCCCTGCTGAATATCGACGCCAACCTGTACTCGAAGATTTTAGCTAACCGCCTGGCACTCATCCTCCCGGATATAATCCACCCCGACCAAACAGGCTTCATTCTTCATCGAGCGGCAGGGGACAACATCCGGCGGACTCTGAACCTAGTGAACATCGCCCACCGCAACTCCCAAGGCCTGGCCCTAATGGCCCTGGACGCAACCAAAGCCTTCGACAGAGTCGATTGGTCCTATCTGGAATGCACTCTGGAAGCATTTGGGTTCGGCCCCATAGCCCGAGCCATGATCCTGGCGAACTATAAGCACCCTCGAACCATCCTCAGGATCAATGGCATCCACTCAGCCCCGATACCTCTGTCTTGTGGGACGAGACAGGGCTGCCCGCTGTCTCCCCTACTCTTCGCCCTCACAATGGAACCCTTCGCCCAGAAGATCAGGTGCAATGAGTCCATTAAGGGTCTTCAGGTGGGCTCCTCCCACCACAAGATCGCTCTCTACGCGGACGATGTTCTATTGACACTCACCGAACCCAACACCTCAGCGAAACATGCTCTGGCCGAAATAAAGGAACTGGGGGAGGTCACCGGCTTCACTGTCAACTTCACCAAATCAGTGGCTTTAGGAGTCGGCCTCCGCCCAGAGGACAAGGAGGCGTTAACGGCTCTGTGCCCGATCGAATGGCGGGACCACTCGATCCCCTACCTAGGAGTTCTCATCCCAGCGAACCCAAAGGAGACCTATCAGGCGAACTTTCCCAAACTGATCAAGGAGCTGGAGGGGGACTTGAAACGCTGGTCCACGCAGGAGATCTCATTAATGGGCCGGATCACGGCCGTCAAGATGAACCTGCTTCCTAGGTTCCTCTATGCCTGCTCATCTCTATCGGTGCCCTTCCCAGCCCAGGCTCTCCATGACTTACAGAGGAAGATATCCAAATTCATATGGAAAGGCAAGAAGGCCAGGATCCCCCACAAAACCCTGATTGGCAACGCCAGGCTAGGAGGCCTAGGGGTCCCGGACCTGCAGGCCTATAGGACAGCGGCGCAACTGTCACATCTACACGCCTGGCAGACGAGCACAGCCCGCCCCAGATGGGTGGAACTGGAGCAGGCCCAGCTCCCGCTTCCCCTCCGGTTCCTCCCTCACATCCAACCCTCCCTCAGGGCACGCTGGAAGGACATCCTACTAACAACAAAGCAGACCCTAAGCTCCTGGGATTGGGCTCTAAAGCAGAAGGGAATCCCGAGGGGCCGAAGCCCCCTTTCACCGATCTTTCACAACCCCGACTTCTCCCCGGGATCTCTCCCTCGCAACTTCCAGAGTTGGATAGGCGGAGGCCTGGAAACCCTGGGGCAGATGTACTCCGAAAACAGACCCCGGACCTTCGAGCAGTGCAAGGAGACCTTTCGGCTTCAAGAAAGGGACAGATTCACATACTGCCAGCTCCGCCACTGGTGTTCGCACCCTCAGACCCTCCAGGCGGCAACTCGCCCCCCGACTCCATTGGAGCTAACTCTTGCGGACCTGCCGGCTAGAGGAAGAATCTCGGCTATATATAGACGTTTCCTGGGGGACTTCTTGGCGACAAAAACTCGATCTATGGCTCAGTGGGAGGCGGACCTAGGCCATCCGATCGATGACCAAGCTTGGGTAGACATATGGTCCCGCACCCACTCTTCCTCCACCTGTGTCACCAACAAGGAATGTGCATATAAACTCACCCTACGCTGGTACTACCCCCCCTCTCAGACTCCACCACATGAACCCACAAGTGGACCCCGCCTGCTGGAGAGGCTGCAGTCAACCAGGCTCCTACTTTCACATGTGGTGGACATGCCCCAAGATCCAGCAATTTTGGGCCAGGTGTCTCTCCACCATCGAACAAATCACCGGCTCCGCCCTCCCACTGGACCCTGAGACAATTCTGCTGGGGATCCCGGTCCCTGGAATTTACCCCCGCTCCGGCAACAGGGCTAAGCTCCTCACACAGTGCCTCCTGGCGGGCAAGACGGTTCTGGCCCGCTTCTGGAAATCGCGGGACGGCCCCTGCCTGGCCCACTGGTGGGGAAAATTGTGGGACATCTTAATAGCGGAAAAGGTCACCGCTGCGAGAGCGGGGTCTCTGCACCGCTTCCAGAATGTGTGGGCCCCAGTGCTGGACTATGATCAGCGATATCCCGCAATGACGTTCAAGCCAATCAACGCCCGTTGGGCCCTGAGAGACAAGGAGAATACGCATCAAGCGGGGGAGCTAAACTGAATCTCTGGCCCGGGAAAACCGGAATGAGGGGGGGAAAGGGACTCAAAACTAGAATCTTTTCTTTGCAATATTATACTGCCACCCGATACTGTTTGTAACCTTTACTGCCTTGCTATAAATAAACATATTTAAAAAAAAAAAACGATCACAGGTCATTAAACCAATTCATATTCAATAATACGCTTTAAGAACCAGAATGATTCAAAGAAGATAACATGTCATCCGTTTTCATAAGCAAAAAATAATCTTTATCTCATCAGAATTGTAGATGTGACAGTACAAGACACCAAAAGATTGCAAACAAATTAAAGTTCTGTAAATAGAACTACAGTGTTCATTGCACAGTTTGTTCCAACATATATCAAAACATAATGACTTTCATCGAGTGAAAACTTGTGTTTACAACATTCACACAAGCAAGTTTAAATAGTGGTCCACAATCACTCAATTTTAGATAAATCCAAAATAGCTCCTTTTAGATTATAGCAATGCCGACGTGTTTCGTACTCTTAAAGATCCATCTTAGGGGCAAGTGAGCTAATCGTTCCTACGTGTTGTAGTTTACTCTGCTTATAGACACCTAAGGGGTTATAAGTAGAACAAGTCAGTAAGGGGAATCTTATGAGTAGTACATATGTACAGGTACACAATTGGGGGTACTAACCTACTAACCCATTCGGTAGTGGTGAAAGAAGGGTCATGTCTGTTTATAAAGAAACATCTTTGTAAAAGTCTTAGTGTAATAACCAGTGTGAAGTTGTAATAACATATCAGTACATGTAAGGCCATAACGGGGCAAGAATTAGAAGAGACTCACCCAGATGTGGAGGCAGAAGCAACAGCAGCCGGGTAATATAAACAGAACGGTCAAGGAAGCAATGTGTTCACTGGTGCGGGCAAATAAAGAAAGGTCGGATTGATATTTACATAAGAGGAAGAACAAAGCTTACAACCTCCCAGGAGATAAAGTAACAATCCCACAAGGTTACTGTCAAGGAAGGTATCACTAAGGTTTTAAAGCGCATCACCGTGTAAACCTGATAGTAGCTCATGTGGGTGTCAGTCATACTCCTCTCATGTCAACGATATTTGCTAAATCAACCACACTTGTATTACCCGAATACAGTGTAGGTAGAATGTTAGCAAAGGTAAACTGCATGCCGTCAGGATAATGAAGGTAATTCATATACATGGTAATTAGAGCAGCAAAGGTCAAGTGAATCTCAGGGTGAGGGTCCCCATTATAGTGAGATTGCTACCATACGACGCAGTAGATTTATAAAAAGAGTCTATGTCAGCCGCTGTAATGCTCGCGTAACAGTATATCGAGTGGCAATAGTCTAAGACAGGTCTAGCCTGCGTGAGTGGCTGGAATAATCAACAGGACATGCAGAATGTCAAAGGATTGAGGGGCACTTACCAGAAGAGCACAACAAGGGATCTGGGCCGACCATCTGTGAGATGCGCTGCCCGATTCCTCATTGTGTATAAGGTTGTCATGGCATCTGCGTGTGTGCACGTTGGTGCCACGTTGGGTGTCCACCATCTTGGTGTGGGACAACGCTATCTTAGGTAACTAGGGAATCCGCAGATTTGGTCCCACAATCATTCGTAATTATATAAAGGATACAATCAAAGAGTATTAAAATAAAGAGGATAAAAACAACCATTGTCATTAGTTAATTAGGAATTATAAATAAAAGATTACAAGATCATAAAGAGGACTCCAAACTCAGCACAAGTCTGGGTGAGAGCCCCCTAAGGCAGAAGCAAGTTCTGCCCAATGTCTAGTTATGACCAGGTTCATATTGTGTAATCTCTGTCGAGTGGGTCAACAACCCCAGAGGAATTCCGGGTGTGTCTACCCGGGGGTAGTAAAGCTAATAGGTAAATGGCAGGCAGTGGGGCAAGCTCACAGACAAACTTCTGTGGGGTGCCCCATACCTGCTTGGAATTTGGGGCTAGTGTGAGTAATGTGAAGAGATCTAAGGGCAAGGAGTAGGGCAACAATGCGGACAAATATCCGCAGGATGTCCCACTCCTGCTCGGGGTCAATGAAATGTATATAACATGGCTGAAGGGCCTATCTCATAATTAGCCATTGTTAAGTATTATCAGGTCAGTAGTAATTGTCCAGTTCAGTGGACATCCTCCTCCACTCACGGGGAAACAAGTACAAGTTTACTTTCGGGTCCCGGCCCGCTCACAGTCTTCACATATCTCTCTACATCGACCACAGATATGAGAAACAGCAATTAGCTCAACATTACTCCTCATGGGAAAGACCCACTAACAATCTAGTAACCACATTGTATAGCCCCGAATTCAACCTGTTGAACCAGCATTTCTGGCACAATGTTCTCGTCAGCCTTATATAGAGCACAGAAGATTTTGTACTCAAACACATAGTGCATTAGACAAAACACATTAGATCAAAGTCACAGTTCATCCCTCTATGGCTGAGTGCATCCAGCAAGTCAACCCATAGGATCTCTCTCTGTAACAATCTTCTTTGGATGTCTCCCCCTCTATTCCCCAGTTTTATCTGCTCAAGAATTACACATTTCAGTTGAGCAACCGTGTGCCCTTCCTCGGCAAAGTGCATGACTACAGGTGATTTCTGATTTTTGGTACGAATGTTCGATTTGTGCTCCGTCCACCTCGTTTTAGCCTTTCTCATTGTTATACCCACATAGCAATAACCACACAGGCATTTGAGTTCATAAATAACGTTGGTGGAAACACAGGCACATGAGTGTTTAAGCCAAATCGTGTTCCCCGAGTGTGGGTGTGTGATACTGTTGCCTAGTATTATGCTGCCACAAAGTTGCCAATTCTGGCACGGTAGTGTCCCCTTGAATTCAATTATTCTTGCGGGTACATTGGAGATCTCTGCTCTCATCAGACTGTTATGCAGTGCTTTACTGTTCCTATATGCAAAGCTGGGTGCTTGTTGGTACAATTGCTGTAGTTGGGGTGCCATTTGCAGCATAGGCCAGTTCTTCTGTATTATCCTTTTAATTCTCCCACTCTGGGTCGAGTGTGTGGTTACATAGACCAGAGGTTCTCCCATCTTTAGAGGCTTAGGTGTTAAAAGTGTCTCTCTGTCTATCAATCTTACTTTCTCTGCAACACCAGAGATGAGTGTGGGGTTGTAGCCTCTCGCTTGGAATTTCATCTGCAATAATGTAGATTGGCGTTCGTATTCAATCGTCTCAGAGATGTTCCTTCTGTAGCAGAGGAATTGGCACAATGGTACACTATCAATAGTTCTTTTGGGATGAAAGCTAGTCGCTAGTAGGAGGCTATTTCTGTCAGTGGTTTTGTTGAAAACTCTGGTTTCCAAATTCTGACCCTTACTGTAGATTTCAACATCGAGGAAGTTGATCACTGATTCACTGGTTTGTGTGGTGAATTTAATTCTCGGGTACATTTCGTTCATCATGTCAAAGAATCTCTGTAACTTATCTGATGGTCCAGTCCAAATGCCAAAGATGTCATTGATGTAACGGACATAGATGGAAAGATGACGCATCCATCTAGGTAAGGGGAGTACGTGTTCATATTCCAGAAAATACATTTATGTATTCGCATAGCATGGTGACATACGGCACCCATACTTGTACCTGATATTTGTAAAAAATGCCCATCCTGAAACTTAAAAAAGTTATTCATTAAGACGAGTTTGAGTAAGGTCAGTACAAAGAGTCTATCTCCCTGACAATTGTCATATCTTAACAATAGCCATTCTACAGCTTCCAAACCTGCCTCGTGCACTATATTAGTGTAGAGGGAGGTCACATCCACAGTGAATAGTATGTCTCTACCCTTAGCAAATTGGATGCCCTTGAGTTTCTGTAAAAAGTGCACGGTATCCTTAATGTAGGCTCCAGTGACTTGCATCAGTGGCTGTAGGTTCCTATCCAAGTATTTAGCCAGCGGTTCCAGAAGACTATCGGTGGCCGCAATGATGGGGCGGCCATGTGTTTTTTTTTAATCTCTTGTGTATTTTAGGGAGTATATAAAATACTGGGTTATTGGGGTGTCTATTTTCCAGAAATCTCTGAGCCTTGTCTGAGATAACCTCTCTGCTCTCAGCCTCATCCAGTACCTCTTGGATAAGCGAGCAGACTTTCTCCGTAGGGTTGAATAATATCTCCCTGTAGGTTTCAGTGTCCATAAATTGGTGTTCAATCTCATCCAGATAATCTTGTTTGTCCATCAGTACTAGAGCTCCCACCTTATCAGTGGGTTTGAAGACAATATTCTTATTGTCAAGTAGATTTTTCAAAGTCTGTCGTTCCCTGATGGTGAAGTTGCTGTGTCCCTTTGCTTTGAAGTACAGTTTTTTAAGATCTTGTAACACTATTTTTTCAAACACAGAAAGCACGTCGTTTGGAATAAGTTCTAGAAATTCAGAGGCTTTTTCCAGAATGGAGTCTTCTTCGAGGGAGTCGAAGAAGACCTTGAGTTTAAGCTTCCTCATCAGCTTGAAAAAAACAATCATCTCTCTGAGTAAGGTGCTGTTGTGTTGAGGGACAAAGGACAGTCCTTTCCTAAGGACCTGTAATTCCAGTCAGGATAGATAATAGGACGAAATATTCACCACTAGGTCTTCTTCCCCGTTGTTTTCTTGCTCTGTGGGTTTTTTCTTTTTTCCTCGTCTGGTTGGTCCTTGTTTAAAAAACACAAAGTATCTGTAATGGGATTACCGTTGTGGGAGGTAGAGGCTATCTCGATGTTGGTACGTTGGGCTATCTCGAGTTCTGTGCTGGACGCATCCCATGAGGTTGTTTCAGGATTAGAGGGTCCTGGTTTTGGTGTCCTTGCTTGATAAGGTTTGTTTCGACGTTTGCCATAATATTCTTGCCAGCAGTATACAATGTCCAGTTTATAATCTTGGGTATCTCGCCTGAACTTTCTGATCTTTTTCACTTCTAACTCCTGTTTGTACTTGGACAGCTTCTGGTTGGTTTCCTGAAGAATCTGCTTGAGTTGGTCGGCAGTCAAGCCTTTGCTAAGTGAAGTCGTAATACTATTAATTTCTTCGTCTAAGGTGGTCAGGTTGTGTGCCAAGTCCTCAATGGTGTGTAGTATAGGGTCCAATGAAAACGTATTAAGAATTTGTCACCATCTCTTAACAAATACTGGACTTTCCTTGCATACGTTTGGTTTCAAATTCACTTGTAATCCTCGAGGAATCCTTTGCGCTTTGTGGTATTGGGCAAGAGTTGTCACATGCAATTTAAGGTTGATCTCAAAGCGTATTTTCCACTTTAATTGTTTTATAAGGCCTCTGGTTTAGCTGAGGTTACCAATTCTTCCCCTGTTGACTTGATAAGACACAATATCCCTTTTGCTTCTTCTTCGCTAAAACCTAGACTCTCAGTTCTATTACTAGTGATTTGGTCAATTTTAGTGAAGGACATGATAGTACACAATTTTGACAACATAGATTAGCTATGTGTGTGCACTCCCTGGAGTGTGGCCACAAAGTTATAACACTTTATAGGATGGAAAGGGAGGCACTAGGTTGTAATGATGTTCAGAAATGGTACCAAAGTTTCGGAAGGACTGCTGTGAGAATGAGCTGTCTCTTTTCCCCCTACCCTTCCAAACTCTCCCCTGGCATGCAGGTACTAACCCCACATCACGTTTTCAATTGCCTAAAAATGTATGCATGTGAATGCAGGTGCTAACAATGAAATGCTTAACGTAACCAAGGTTTCCACAAAGAACTTCAAGAGATCAGACCTGGGGTTCTCCGCATTTCAGAACATATCCCCAAGCCCATTGAAGAAGATCATCACTCAAGACCCGGGCGCTTCTGATCTGCACCCACCTGTTGTTAGGACTCATCCCAACACATGGTCCTTATGGCAGTGATGGAGGCGAAGACATCTGAACTGAGTCTTTACCCCCTCAAAATGGTGCTTTATTAACTATACGATTGACTATCCTAGCAACATTTTAGCCTTCCCAAAAGAGGGCTGGGAGGTAAGCCTGTTGTGTTGCTTTGCCTCGTTAGGCTTTTGTTGCTTTTCCCCCCTTGCTTTAAGTTGTCTTGTACTTTGCTCTTGTTTGGGTGTCGACTCTTCTGCCATCCATCCCTATCGTACCTCCTCTGGGTACCTGGCTCCTCCATTCTCATAGCCTTGTCTTTCCTTGGGTCTCGGGTTCCTCTGGTACCCACCTTCCCGGAATCCCTGCTGGATTGGGCTTCTCCCTTCTCGCAGTCTGTCACGCTTCCTCTTTTTCTGTCCGGGTTCTGCTTGGGAATTCACTTCTTCTTTCTCGCTAGCCCTTTCTCCAGTCCTTCTTTCCCATTTCTGTTCTTTGGACTGTATTTCTCTTGTCTTTATTCACATATAGGTTATCTTTTCTTTCCTCTCGCTCGCTTCCTTCTCTGGATTCTCCATTCTGTCCTTTATCTTGGACTTACGAATTTCAGCCTGCATCTGTCCTCAATACCATACATCAAGGACTGCCTACTACATCTCCGGATTCAAAGACCTCACCAAAGGAGCAGGACTTGATGAACTGAATTTCCATTTTTTTTTTGCCACAGTGGTTGTCCCCTATTTCTGGGCTTGGCCTGGTGACTACTCTTCTCTAGTTTTCTCATTCGAGTGCGTAGAGGGGACGAGTGCGTTGAGGGGATGAGTGCGTAGAGGGAATGAGTGCATAGAGGGGATGAGTGCGTAGAGGGGGTGAGTGCGTAGAGGGGATGAGTGCATAGAGGGGATGAGGGCGTAGAGGGGATGAGGGCGTGGAGTAAATAGAGCGCGAGTGGCGGACAGGAGTGCGAGTAGCGGACAGGAGTGCGAGTGGCAGACAGAAGTGCGAGTGGCGGACAGGAGTGCTAGTGGCAGACAGGAGTGCGAGTGGCGGAAAAGAGTACATGCATGAGCCTGACAGGAATGTATGAATGAGGCGGACAGGAGTGCATACATGGGACTGTCAGGAGTATTAGGGCGGACTGGAGCGCGCGGGGCGGACTGGAATGCATGAGTGCATCGTGCAGACCAGAGTGTGTGGAGCAGACTCGAGTGCATGGAATGAATAAGAGTGCATGGAACGGACTGGAGCGGATTGAACTGTGTGACGTACATAGTATGGTTTGGAATGCAGGGAACGTTTGAAAGAGCATATAACCCCATCATATCACATCACCACGCTTACTCTCCTCTTTACACCACCACTCAACTAGAACACAGAGATACTATGACACCATTCGGTATAACTGTCCTCATACCAACATCTGCCGCTCACTCCCCATCATTCTAAGTAATCACTGCTGGTTACACCCCCCCCCCAGGCAGGCGTTCTCCTCAGGCCTAACGCAGCCACATTCGGTCTGGATAAATCCTGCCAGAATGAACACATACTCCTGAACTCTCAACCACCACACCTACCGCTAAAAAGCAGCTATTACACGAATACCGCACCATCTGCACACATACCCGGTGCTCACATGCACCTTTGACTCTCTCTACTCTCTCTACTGACCTGAACTTCGGTTCCCAAGGGCGTTCAACCTACCAGCGCCTTCAGACCATACCAATGGTATATAAGGCGCTATATAAATGCAAAATAACATAACATAACATAACATTCGGGAGGTGAGTGTTTACCAAGGCTTCGTCCTAATTCAGTGGGAATATGACTCGCCAGCGTCAGACCAGGTCAGTTTGTATTATCACAGTTCTAACAGTAAGCAAGACCCAAAGAATCACAAAAATAACCACCATGGATCAGAGGCAGCAGGTACTTGCTTCATTGCAAGACCTCATGCAAGAGGTACAGCATCTCAAAAATGAAAACACTGCTTTGCGCCAGATTGTAGCCGCTGGACCATCACATACTGAATTACCAGCCTCACTTATGTAGACAGGAAAGTTTGAGGGCAATCCTAAAAAACTAAAGGAATTTCTAGAATCCTGCATAGTCAAGTTTACTCTAAAACCTTTGTTCTTTCCAACGGATCAGGCAAAGTTTAGTTTTTTGGTTTCCAATTTGGCTGGTGGTGCACTGGCCTGGGCTACTGCTTTGGTCGTTACAAACAACCAGGTATTGGACTCCTATCCAGCCTTCGTAAATTGTTTACAGTCCATGTTCGGTCGTCGGGAGCAGACGATAATTTCACAGGAAAACCTCTTGGATCATAAACAAGGATCTCAGGAGGTTCTAACCTATATAACCGCCTTTAATCAAATGATTTCCAACACAAATTGGCCTGAAGACGCCTTGGTGACTTTATTTCGTCGAGGCTTGTGGGAGGAATTAAAGGATGAGGTCCCCAGGGTGCCTAGGCCTATGACTTTGAAGGAAATGATCACCTTGGTTCTCCAATTTGAGTTCCGTATGCAGGAAGATCATGTGGAAAATCCGAAAGGACGTGTACATAAACCATCTGAACCCTTTCGCACCAAACCACGACCAACACTAGAGGATGAGCCTATGCAAATAGGCAGTGCTAGGGGTCGATAGGTCTCCATTTGTCGTACTCTGAAACACTTGTGTATGAGCGCGAAAAAGATAAATATAATTTCATTTCATTTCATTGTCTATGGAGAAACAGACCCATCGAAGAACTCTTGGTCTGTGCATGTATTGTGGATCAAACAAACATCTACTCAGAGAATGTCCCATAGCCCCGCCAAGACTGTCAGGAAACACCAAACCCCATCCCTAAAGGGAACTACGGTACAGGGAGAAGTCTTGAGTTCCCAAGCTCTTCATCATCAGGAAACCAGTATGGTGGTATTAACGGTTGATTTACAATTACAAGAAGAAAACATTCTCAATGTACCTGCACTCATTAACTGTGGAGCGGCAGGAAATTTCATGGACAATCAATGGGCTACTCAACAGCAGCTAAAACAGGAACCCACTCCCATCCTGATTCCTGTAGAAGGGGTGGATGGTACCCCATTAGGTTCTGGACCCATTAAGGAACACACTACAGAACTCACCATGAATCTCTCCTTCCATTCAGAAAACATTTGATTTGATCTTATCAAGGCGGCACATTATCGACTTATCTTGGGTTTGCTCTGGCTCAGGCAACACACTCCCTATATCAATTGGGCTGCTGACACCTTGTTCTTGGGTTCAGAACACTGTCTTAATCATTGCTTGGGTCAAGGAGCTGCTGGTTTTCATTGTAACCTAGATTACACAGATAAGAAGAATGTATCTTTAATTAACTCATTGCCGGAGGAATACCAATCCTATCAACAAATCATCTGAGAAGAAGAATATAAGGAACTACCTCCTCATGGGATGGAGGATTGTTCGATTGATCTTCTACTTGAGGTCTAAGTCCCGTTTGGCAGAATGTATACCTTGTCTGAGCCTGAAAAAGATGCCTTAAAAACGTATCTACAGCCCAACCTGACAAAATTGCTTCATAGCCGAGGCCAAATCACCAACTGGGGCTTCACTGTTCTTTATTCCCAAGAAAGAGACATCAGAATTATGGCCATGCATCGATTACCATGGGTTAAATCGAGTAACCATAAACGACAAATACCCACTCCCGCTGATACCAGACATTCTAGAGGCTGCCTGAGGAGCAACAATATTTACTAAATTGGATCTCAGTGGAGTGTACCATCTGCTCCGGATTCGTAGTGGCGATGAGTGGAAAACTGTATTCCGCACACCCTTTGGCCACTACGAATACCGTGTGATGCCTTTCGGCCTGGCTAATGCTCCAGCCATGTTTCAAAGGTTTATGGATCACCTCTTTGCGGATCTAATGCTACTCTCGGTTGTGGTGTATTTGGACGACATATTGATCTTTTCCAGATCCCTTTCGAACACCGAATACATGACAGAAAAATCATCTATATGCGAAATTGGAAAGGTGCCAGTTCCATCAAGCATCCTCGTCTTTGTCTTATCTGAAACAGGGGCATCTATTGATCCAGAAAACATACAGGCCATTGTACTTTGGAAAGAGCCCAAATCAGTTAAAGATATCCAACGGTTTCTAGGGTTCTCTAATTTTTATAATACATTTATTCCCAACTTTTCGAGAAGAATCGTTCCATTACAGCTCTCTTAATGAAAGGAGTACATTTCCACTGGACTGATGCTGCTCGATCTGCCTTTAGGGAGCTAAAAGAACACTTCACCCGAGCTCCGATTGTCAGACTTCCCGATCAAACACAGCCATTCTATTTGGAGACTGATGCGTCCAATGCTGCAATCGGAGCTATACAGAAGCAAAGATTTGAGGATCAGATCGAGCATCCCATTGCCTTTGTGTCTGAAACCTTAAACCCATCTGAATGGAACTATACTTTGTTGGAGAAGGAACTCTTGGCAATTAAGAAAGGTTGAATAGAATGGCGGCACCTTTTGCTTGGTTCCAGACATCCTGTTACTGTACGCACTGATCATTGCAATTCAAGGGTCCTACAACAACATGAGTGTCAAAACAGCAGGCAAGCTCGATGGACAGATTTCATTTCACTTTATGATGTACTCTTCACCTTCCTGCCCGGATCGGAAAACCACATGGCTGATGCCTTATCCAGGATTGACTCTGATAACAATGTTCCTACATCCAAAGAGTTCTTGTTACCCAATGCATCCCTTTTGTTTCGAGGAGTCTACCTTTCTCCAGTGAGTACGAGAAGCCGCCCTTCTGAAGGACCAGCAGATACAAGAAATGATGAACCAACTTAACCTTCAAAAGGTGAATGGTTTACTTTATCACAACCAGCCTCCCTTTGTACCCTCCTCCACACTTCAGTTAGAGGTCCTAAAGATGTGTCACAATCTCAAATCTGCAGGACACCGTGGAGTTAGAGTCACTGAGGAAAACCGCGAAAAATACTCTTGGCGGCCTAATATACTAGCTGAAATAGAGGAATATGTCATAGCCTGTAGTGTTTGTCACAAAGTAAAACTCCACAGAGACTTCCTTGGGTAAGTTGACGCAACCTGCTTTGCCAACGCTACCCTGGGAACACATAAGCACAGACTTTATTGTGGACCTTCCTCTTTCACAAGGCCAAACCACAATAATGCTAACTGGGGTTTCCAAGACAAAGGTGGCACATTTTACAGCCTTACATAAGATCCACACAGCACAGGTCATGGCCAAGGTTTTCCTTCAAACCATTTTTCGGCTTCAAGGTTTACCATCTACCATTCTGTCAGACAGAGGCCCGCAATACACCTCCAATTACTGGAAACACCTATGTAAGATGTTGGGTATACAAAGGGCTTTAACCTCAGGATTTCACCCTCACTCCAATGGTCAGACAGAACGCTTAACCCGGTCCCTTGAACACTACTTGCAATGTTTGGCGTCTGCTTCTCAAGACAACGAGGCCTCCCTACTGCCTTACGCTGAATTTGCTTATAATAACTCACTTCATGCAGCCATTGGGGTCAGTCCTTTTTTTTTATTCCTATGTCTTACATCCAGCTTGTTTCCCTTCGACTTCTCGTACCTCTGACAAGGTACCATTTGTGGACGAACTAGTGGACATGATACAAAAAGGTCATACTGCTGTCCTACGGGTTCTAAATGAAACTAAGATGGTGAAGCAAAAGGGGGGCTGATTTGAGAAGACTTCCTATACCCGATCTCAAGCATGGGGCTCTGGTCTGGCTTTCGGCTCATTAACTACCCAATGCATCTGGTTCTTCAAAACTGTCTCCCCGCTTTTTTGGACCATTCAAAATCCTACAATCAGTAGGGGCAATTGCCTTCAAACTTAGAATGCCTCCCTCCTGGTCCAGAATTCACCCCGTCTTTCATGTTTGTCAGTTAAAACCATACATTGAAAATCCCTTCAAGAGAAGAAACCAACAAATACCACTGCCTGTGGATACCCAGTCCAGACCAGAATTAAAAATGCAAGCAATTTGCAATTCATGATATCACAGGGGTCAGTTATACTACCTTTTTGACAGGAACGGCTATCGACCATCGGATCGCACAGGGAAGCCTGCTACTGCGATCCATGCCCTGGATCTTCTCTATTTTTTTCACAGATTACATCCTTGGAAACCGGGGCCATTGCCTCCCTGGAGGGGGCACACTGTTAGGACTCATCCAAACACATGGTCCTTATGGCAGCAATGGAGGCGAAGACATGCAAACTGAGTCTTTACCCCTTCAAGATGCTTCAATAACTGTACCATTGACTCTCCTAGAAATGTTTTAGCATTCCCCCAAGATGGCCATCACTGTCCATCGCCATGGCGACAGTATGCGCTGCAACAGCGTACTTTAGAGGGCCGGATGGTAAGCTTGTTACATTGCTTCACCCCGATAGGCCTTTGTTGCTTTGCCCCCCCTTGCTTCGAGTTGCCTTGTGCCTTGCTCTTGTTTGGGTGTCGGCACTTCCGCTATCTATCGCTATCGTACCTCTGGATACCTGGCTTTGCCGGGTCAGGCTCCTCCCTTCTCGCAGCCTTCTCTTTCCGTGAGACCCAGCTCCTCCGGTACCTGCCTTCCCGGAATCCTTGTTGTGTCCAGCTCTGCTGGGTCGGGCTTCTCCCTTCTCGCAGCCGGTCACGCTTCCTCTTTCTCTGTCCGGGTTCTGCTGGGAATTCACTTCTTCTTTCTCGCTAGCCCTTTCTCCAGTCCTTCTTTCCTGTTTCTGTTCTTTGGACAGTATTTCTCTTCTCTATATTCACATTTATGTTATCATTTCTTTGCTCTCTTCCTTCTCAGGATTCTCCATTCCGTTCTTTTTCTTGGATTTACGAATATCCGTCCTCAATACCACACATCAAGGACTGCCTACTACATCGCCGGACTCAAAGGCCTCACCAAAGGAGCAGGACTTGGCAAACGGATTTTCAGGTTTTTTTGCCACAGTGATTTTCCCCTATTTCTGGGCTTGGCCTGGTGACTACTCTCCTCCTAGTTTTCTTGTTCGGGAGGTAAGTGTTTACCAAGGCTTTGTCCTAATTCATCTTCCAGTGGGACTACGACTTGCTAGCGTCAGACCAGGTCAGTCTGTATTATCACAGTTCTCACACCTGTCAGCACTGTCACTCCTGATGCATGTCACAAACAATGCCTTTAAATTCCATACAAAGCTTACATTAGATTGCAAAACCACACCTTCCTCGAATAAAATCAGTTGGGAAGTGAGAAGACAAGTTCAGGTAGAGTCGGCGCTACATGCTGTGCCAAGAAAGTTGTTTTTCGTGTTAAAAGTGCCGTATTCAGAAGGACTCTTCTCCAGCGAGGGGAAGCACAGCATACACTGATAACTGCAGCCCACAGGTAAAAGAAATCTCCCTGTTTTCAAGGGAGTGTTGCCTTCTGCTGTGTACAGGGTGTCAGCAGAACCAGTGCACTGAGGATATATATCACCTTTAATGCCCAAACCTACTACTCTGTAGAGATGACAGCCCTTGCACGGAAAGAGAGTGCTCTATGGTGGGAAGTGTCTCGTTTGGGCCTCGTGGCACTGGTCTGGGGAAAGGGGTGCAGTGTTGGCATTTTGTGGAGGTCCTTTGCTTATGGTACAGGTGGAGAGAGGTGGATTTGGGCTGCCTGGGTGGTGGTGGACATTAGATGATGCTAGTCGTGTGTGTTACACTGTTTAACACCCCTTTGTGTGGGTCACTCCATGTCCCTGTGTGGAATACATTGTGTCCGGGACTTCAATGCCATTATATCAAACTTCCTTAAAGGGGCCGCTGCCACTTGTGAGGATTGCCTTGTCTTGCGCCACCCTTCACCTTGATGGTCTGGGGAAATTCCGGACCTCCTGGGCTCAGGCAACAACCCCTGCCTGAGCTCTCAAGCTGCCCAGTGCCCACCTTCCACCTGCCCTGTTTATGAGACCGTGGGCCAGAGGGGAGCCAATCCCCTGCATGAATGACCGGGTGTGTGCAGATAAAAGCCGGTTTGGGGCCACTCCCCCTCGCTCCCAACCAGGGAGGAAGCAGCAGACACCATTGAGCAGATCGTGCCATAGACTCCCCCCCCCCCCTGACTTACAGAGCCGTGGCAGAGAGAACAGGTCACCGAAGCCCCGCCCCTCAGCTCACATTTCAGGAGGGTCTGGAAACTGATTAGCTCAATGAAGTTGCGCGCTTGCCCATGCACCCTGCTGACTAGTCAGTACACAGGAAAGGGGTGCTTTTTGCCTGCACACGATGCACTACTGACTCCACGTACAGTGCTGTCCAGTGGGTGAATGTACTGTTGAAATACCATGCACACAAGGGCAGGTGCCAGGGGAACAAATGGGAGGGCTTTTGGCCGTCCACAAACACGAGCCAATGCTAAACACGTGCGTGCCTTTACATCTGTGATGGTATGACAGACTTTAATTAATCTGACGCACTTCGGTTTATACCAAATTGCCCGCACGATTTCCGTAGAGCACTAAATTTGGAGTAATTTAATGAAAATGCTACCGACAGCCATACCTGCCTACATTTGAAAATCAAAATTCCTGAGATTTAAGACTCCGCCCATTTGCACACGGCTCCGCCCACACGCCCCGCCCACCTGTCAAAAAGGTAAACTTGGTTGTTGTAGCCTTCAGTTTGCTTACTATAGTATTGAAAATAATTCATTCAATGCTAAAGTAAGCAAAATGTCATTGGATTGAAAGCACTATTATTGCTGCGGCGGCGCCCTCAGTGTGCTTACTATAGCATTGAATGAATGATTTTCAGTGCTATTTTAAGCAAAATGAAGGCGGCGCCGCCGCCGAAATAATAGTGCTTTCCATCCATGTCATTGCATTGAACGCAGCATTATTTCGGCAGCGCTGCAGCCGCCTTCATTTTGATTAAAATAGCACTGAAAATCATTCATTCAATGCTGTAGTAAGCAAAATGAAGGCGGCGCCGCAGCAGAAATAATGCTGTTTCAATCCAATGACATGAATTGAAAGCAGCGTTATTTCGGCTGCTGCTCCGACTTCATTTTGCTTACTGTGGCGTTGCCCCGTAAGGGCTGCGCACGCGGCGGCGTGACGTTGCACGTCGCCGCGTGCGGCTTAAATAAACGGGGCGTTCCCGGAAGCGGTAGAGCGACCGGGGAGCCCGAACCTGACGGACGTGTGAGTGTGAGCTCTGTTGGGTTGGGGGCTCACGGGCACGCCTGGGGGGGCCAAGGACCGACCCCCAACAGTGGCGACGAGTGATGTCGGATGCCCGGGCCCGGCGGTGAAAGGCGTCCGGAATTTTTTGAAACGATCGGAACGTTTACGGACGTTTCGTTTCATGCCGTGGCTGCGGACCGCACACGCGGCTGGCGGCCATTTTGTATACGAGGCCGCGGAACTTCTCGGAGCTCCGGTTCGGACCGAGAAGGTGATCCAGGTCTAATTTTTGGATTTTGTGGTTGCTGAGTGCATGACCTGCACGCCCATGCCCAATTTGTGAGTTTTTATCAGATTTTGGGACTGTTACGTCGAGTGTAAGCCAGGATAAGGACTAATATGGTAGGGCCTGCTTAGTCCAGTCCATCCACGTGGCTCAATTTTTGGGACTTCTATACAGCAGTGCTTTGCTGCAAGGTGGCAACAAGGCACTTCCTCGCCCCCTTCATCATCAGGACACTCTTTTGATCCTCTTCATCATCACGAGGTGGTGGCCGTTTTGGAAATTCTTCATATTGTTTGCACCAGGCTGTGTGTGGCACGGGGGTGCATCCTCCCGCATGGTGATGGTGGGAATCTGAGTTGCGGCCCCAGGTCTGGTTGTGGGGTGCCTGTGCGCTCAGTCCCATGTCCGACAGCGACCAGGACGGTGACACCGCGGATCCTGGGGAAGAATCTCATGACGAAGGTCAGGCGGCCCAGCCTGCAGCTCTGCAACCGCTGCCACCGGGGAATCAGGGGCCTGCACCACAGGCACCACTAGGGGCACAGCCTGTCGCTCCACAAGGGCCCCCATTATGGCTCAAGCTAGAACCCAGGCGGCCCTGCAACCGATACCAGAATTCGATCCTACGGGCCCCCCGTCCAGTCTGGGGCCCCGATGGAAGAGGTGGGTGGCCCGCCTGGACATGTACTTCAGGGCTGCTCGAGTGGATGATGATGACAGCATGGTAGCCACCATGCTGTACTCGGTGGGAGCCGCGGTTCAGGAGATCTTCGAGTCGCTGACTCCGGTGGACCAGACCTATGGTGAGGCGAAAGCGGCTCTCCTCGCACACTTCCTTCCACTTGCCAACGTGGACTTTGAGAGATTTGTGATGCTGTCGGCCAAGCAGAAGGATGATGAGACCCTGGACATGTTTTACGGCCGCCTACGCCGCCTTTCCCAAGGGTGCGCGTGGGGGGACGCGGAGGACATGATACGGACAATGCTGATCCAAGCATGCTCCTCCGGCAAACTGAGGAGACAGGTCCTCAGAGAGCCGGGAATCACTCTGCCCCGTATACTAGAACTGGGTCGATGTCACGAAGTGGCTGAGGCACGGGCAAACAAGATGGAAGCGGGTTCACGCTCGATCAAGGCCGAAGAGGTGTGCGCTGTGTGGCGGGGCGGCAGAGGAACGAGAAGGCCTGGTGGAGCCCCCCGAGACAGGGCAGGAAGATCGGGGGAGTCGTGCCAGAAATGTGGCTATGACCTCCCCCACCCCACAGAGTGCCCAGCCGCAGGAAGAACCTGTGGCCGATGTGGACTGCCGGATCACTTCTCGAGAGTGTGTAAGTCGGCTCTACCTGTCATGGTACCCAGAGGTCCTGCCCGAATCTGGACTCCGCGCCAAACCCGGCCATCCAACGTGGCCCAGGTGGATCAAGCGGAAGAGGAAGCTCAGGCAGAGGAGGCTGAAGTAGAGGAGGAGGAAAACATCTTCTTCGTCTCAAGCATGGGGATCCTGAAAGGCAAAAGCAGGAGACAGCCAAGGTGCGTGGTGGAGGTGAACCGCTCGCCTGTTCCCATGCTGGTGGACACAGGGCCATCGGTCAATGTTATGGCGAGGGGACATTATGACACTCTTGACCCATTACCGAACCTGGCTGTGCCAAGAGCTCGCATCTTCGCCTTCGGTGGACTCGAGCCCATACCGCTGGACGGAGCGTTCGTGGCGAAGGTGGAGCATGAAGGCTCGAAGATCAGACCCCGGTTCTATGTGACCCCCATAAGCAACAACACCCTGCTGAGCTGTGCGGCTGCGGAGGCACTCGGGATAGTGAGTTTTGCGTACTCAGTATACCTGGAAGATATCAACGATCTACTGGACAAGTACGCAGCCCTGTTCAATGGCATTGGGAGAATGACCGGTGATCCAGTCCGGCTACACATTGACGACTCAGTACAACCAATCGCCCTGAAACACCGGAGAGTTCCTTTTCACCTGAGGGAGCAAGTCGACAAAGAACTGGACAACCTGGTGGCCTTGGACATCATCGAGAAAGTGGAAGGCCCAACACCATGGGTGTCCCCCATTGTCGTGGCCAGGAAACCAAAACAGCCGGACTCCGTTCGCATCTGTGTGGATATGAGGCTACCCAACAAGGCCATAAAAAGGGAGCGACACCTGACCCCGACCATCGATGACATAATTGCTGAGGTACAGGGGGCCAGGTTCTTCTCCAAACTCGACCTCAGAGCAGGGTACCATCAAGTTGTCCTCCATCCGGAGTCCCGGTACATTACTACATTCACCACCCACCGGGGACTCTACAGGTACAAGAGGTTGAGCTTTGGGGTATCGTCGGCTGCCGAAGTGTTTCAGAACATTATCCGGGGTGCACTTGCTGATCTTGAAGGGGTACTCAACATCAGTGATGACATTTTGGTGTTTGCCAACACGGAGGTGATCCACCTGAAGCGCCTGGCCAAAACCTTCGAGAGACTACAGTCATTGGGCCTCACCCTCCATAGGGACAAGTGTGAATTCCTGCGCCCATCAATAGAATTCTTTGGATTCGTGTTCAAGGAGGGAGGGGTGTCACCCGACCCGCGGAAGGTTCAGGACATAAAGAGTGCACAGCCCCCGGAATCCGTGTCGGAAGTGAGAAGTTTTCTGGGCATGGTGACCTACTGTGGTCGGTTCATCCAAAACCTGGCCTCGAGGTCTGAGCCGCTCAGAGCTCTTACCAAGAAAGAGACTGCCTGGCACTGGGGTCCACTGGAACAGTCGGCGTTCGAGGACATCAAAAGCGCCCTAACAACGGAAGACACTATGGCGTTCTTCGACCCGGCGCTACCCTCGGAGATCGTGGTCGACGCCAGTCCGTTTGGCTTGGGGGCGGTCCTGACCGAGGTGGACCGCGATGGAAACCTCCGGCCTGTTGCATACGCCAGTAAGGCGCTCTCGGAAACGGAGCAGCGGTACTCCCAGATCGAGAGGGAGGCCCTGGCGGTCTTGTGGGGATGCCGACATTTTCGCCTCTATGTGCTGGGGCGCCCGGTGACTGTGGTGACTGATCATAAACCCCTGCTCCCGATTCTGGCGGGCTCGTCATCAAAGCCCCCGGCCAGAATTGAGAGATGGATGCTCGCATTGCTTGTGTATGGGGTCACGCTGGTATACCGGCCAGGTGCCAACAATGCAGCGGACTTCCTCTCCCGTCATCCCGGAGTGCGTGGGGGAGTGGCGGGAGACACCTGCGCAGAAGAAGCGGACGACCATGTCCGGATGGTGGTGGAGGGAGCAACACCAAATGCACTGCCCCTGTCGGAGCTGGTGGAGGCTGCGGCGGCCGAGGATGGGTGCTTCCAGATACTGAAGCAGTCGATGCAGAGCGGATCCTGGAAGCTCGTTTTGGAAGCTCTCGCAGGGCGGACCCATGAGGCGAAGACCGCCCTTGAACAGCTGTGGAAGGTGAAAGATGAGCTGTCTTTCTCTGAGTCGGGGCTCCTGCTCCGGGGGGATCGCATAGTGGTCCCCCACTCCAAAGTGGGTGAGGTGATCGCTTTGGCCCATCACGGACATCAGGATGCTGCCAAGACGAAGGCGAGGCTGTGGATGAAGGTCTGGTTCCCGGAGCTGGAGAAAAGGGTCGATGACTTTGTGGCAGCCTGTGTATGGTGCCAGGCAGCCTCCCCGGTGCAGAGGGAACCGGCTATCGAAGCAATGCCTCGAGGGACCAGGCCCTGGGAGGTTGTGCATGCGGACTTTGGGTCCACGTCCGTGGGCACCCATTTTCTGGCCATAGTCGATGAGTACTCCCGGTACCCCGAAGTGGAGTTTGTGGAATCGGTGGCATTCGAGCATGTGGTAGTCGGCGTGGAAAAGATCTTTGCAACCCACGGATTTCCCCTGATGCTGTGCTCGGACAATGGGTCGCCATTTCAAAGCGAACGCTTCTCAGAGTTCCTGGCCAGCTGTGGAGTTCAACATCGAAAGATATCCCCGCTGTGGCCTAGGGCCAACGGCGATGCAGAAAGACTGATGCGAACACTAAACAAGACATTTCGGATTGCGCAAGGACAAGGCCAGCCCCTCCAACGGGCATTGTATCAATTCCTAAGAGTGTATCGCACCACCCCACATGCCTCCACTGGTGTCGCCCCGGCGGAAGTGCTGTTCCGGCGATGCCCCCGGGGTCTACTGCCGGAGGTACAGGAGAGAGAACCCGGGATTATCAACGACCAGCAGGTTGAAGCCGACCGACTGGCCAGGATCAGCCAAGAGAACGTGCGCCGGGGCCTGCGGCCCCAGAGGCTGGAACCCGGGGATGAGGTGCTCATCCGGAACCGCCATCCTCACGGGAAGTTGTCCCTACCTTATGAACCAGCGCCCCTGGATGTGATCGCTGTGAAGGGGTCAATGGTGACGGCCTCCGATGGGCGAACGGCTGTCACCCGTAACGTCAGCTTCTTCAAGAAGCTGGGGGACTCGAGAACTGAACCCCCTCTGGACCCTGGTGTCGTCGAGATCCCTGAGGAAGATGGGCCCCCTCTCGGTGTCCCGGCCTCTCCGTGTCGGGAGGCTACTGTTGGTGGACCGCCGGTGCAGGAGGTGAGCGGGAGGTACCCCCAGAGGACTGGGTGAGGGAAACCCGCTTACCTCAGTGAGTATGTGTTGGGACAGTTGGAGAGCCGTCCGGGGTGAGGGTGGCTGACATTAAAGGGGCCTGGGTCCAGGATGGGCAAGTTGTTTGCTGTGTGATATGTTGTGTTTAACTAATATCGTAATTGTGTGTCCTCCTGAAAAAGGAGGAGTGTGGCGTTGCCCCGTAAGGGCTGCGCACGCGGCGGCGTGACATTGCACGTCGCCGCGTGCGGCTTAAATAAACGGGGCGTTCCCGGAAGCGGTAGAGCGACCGGGGAGCCCGAACCTGACGGACGTGTGAGTGTGAGCTCTGTTGGGTTGGGGGCTCACGGGCACACCTGGGGGGGCCAAGGACCGACCCCCAACACTTACTACAGCATTGAATTAATGATTTTCAGTGCCATGGTAAGCAAAATGAACGTGGCACCACCGCCGTAATAATAGTGCTTTCAATCCAATGATATGGATTGAAAGCACTATTATTATAGTGGTGCAGGCAGTGGGCACGAACATTTCGCGCCGGTCCCGTCATATTCTCCACCTGATTGGCTACCGCGGCAGCCAATCAGGTGGAGAATATGACGGGACCCGGAAAGAATCTCACAATTCCTGAGATTCAAGGAACTTTTCCAGAGACCCGGAGAAATGCTTGAAATTCCGGCGTCTCCGGAAAAATTCCGGAGGTTAGGCAGGTATGCAGACAGCACATTATGCCCATAGTGTAGGCAGTCAGTTCTGTGGTGTTGTGCCCCTTTAAGGACAAGGAGCCCTTGTGAAAGGCTCGTGCTCATGTCACATGTCAGTGACCATGTGACCACATCAATGAAATGGATGAGCGGTTTCACCCTCATCATTCGATACCAACTGACTCCTTTCAACAAGACTGTGCCCCTGCTGGGCAACACTGTCCCCGAGGCCCCCATGTCAGCGAAGCCCCTGTCGGGCAAGTCTGCACCTGTTTGCCGGTGCTCCTGCTGGGCAACTCCAACGCCGGAAGTCATGATGGCCTGGGTGCCCCCAGGCCATGATCGGACTCTGTGCTCACGGTCCTGTAGGGTGATCCCTCCATCCACGTGTGTCAGCTGGATGATCCCCATCAAAGGTGTGCCTGGACCCTGTGCCCTGAGTCCTGGACACAAGTACCTTCAAAATGCCTAATAATTCTGCAAATCGTACGGACATCTGTGCTGCTGTCGGAAAGATAGTTATGTTATGTTACTTGGCATTTATATAGCGCTTTATATATCATTGGTATGACCTCAAAGCGCTGGTAGATTGAACGCCCTTGGGAACCGTAGTTCTGGTCAGGAGAGAGAGATAGTCTCATAGGGTGCGTGGGTGCACCAGATATGTGTGCAGCTGATGTAATTGCCATTTGGTAGCTGCTTCCTAGCGTTAGGTGTGGTGCTGAAGATATCAGCTGGATGTGTGCAGTCTGGTGGGTGGACACCCAGACTGGGCTCTGGCTGCGTAAGCCTGAAGGACGCATATGTGTACGACTAGGCCGGAATGTGCTTGGCTAGCTGCGTTTTATTAGGATGATGAAGTGATCATGGGGTCGTGTTCGTATGTGAACAGCTAGGCCAAATTAATCAGGGGTATAGCTGTGTTCTAGTTGAATGCTGGTGTATAGTATGTGATATGGTGGTTATCTTTAAAGCGTCCGGGGCCAGGCACGTGAACAGGATGGCAGGGGACATAGTGACACACAGACACAGAGACAGGGGGTTGGGCTTAATGTGACAGGAGGGGGCATACGGATATATAGCAACAGCTTGGGGAACAGGAAAGCAGGGTACACAGTGACACAGGAGTGGGGCATGCTAACATTTACATTCGCATTTCTATCTGGATGCGATTCGGCTAATGTTCACAACTCCACCCAAGTGTTGGACATGCTAACATTTGCATTTCAATCTAGATGTGGCTCAGGCTAATGTCCGCGACTTCATCTAAGTGAGGCACGTGCTCCATCCACAAGTCCGTCCAAGTGTGGGGCATGATGACACTTGCCTTTCTGTCTAGATGCGACTCAGGCCAATGTTCACGACTTCATCTAGGTGTCGCACATGTTGCCATTCACAATTCCATCCAAGTGTGGGGCATGCCGACATTCACATTTCCATCTGGGTGCGCGACATGCTAACATTCATATTTCTAGCCACATGCAACTCAGGATAATGCTAAAGATTTATCTAAGTGTGGTACATGCTAACATTCACAATTCCATCTAGGTGTAGGACATGCTAACAATCACATTTCTATCTAGATGCGACCCAAGGTAATGTTCACGGGTTCATCCAGGAGTGGCACATGATATCATTAACAATTCCGTCTAGGTCTGGGACATGCTGGGACATGCTAACATGTACATATCTATCGAGATGCGACGCAGACTAATGGTCGTGATTCTATCTAGGTGTGGGACGTGCTACCATTCACAATTCAATTTAGGTGTGGGCCATGCTGGCAATTCCATTCTATCTAGATGAGACTTGGGCTAATGTTCACAATTTCATCTCTAAGTGTGGCACATACTAACATTCACAATTCCGTTTCATGATTTCATCTAAGTGTTACGCATGCTAACATTCACAATTCCTTCTAAGTGAGGGACATGCTAACAATCATATTTCTATCTCGGTTTGGGACGTGCTGGGACATGCTGACATGCATAATTCCATTTAGATGCGACGCAGGATAATGGTCATGATTCCATCTAAATGTGGGTCCTGTTAACATTCACAAATTCCATCTAGGTGTGGGACATGCTAACAATCACATTTATATCTAGATGCGACTCAGGCTAATGCTCATGAGCTCATCTAAGTGTGGCACATGCTAACATTCACAATTCCATCTAGGTGTGGGACATGCTACTGTTCACGATTCCAACTAAGTGTGGCAGCACATGCTACCATTCACAATTCAATCTAGGTGTGGGACATGCTACTGTTCACAATTCCAACTAAGTGTGGCACATGCTACCATTCACAATTCAATCTAGGTGTGGGACATGCTACTGTTCACGATTCCAACTAAGTGTGGCACATGCTACCATTCACAATTCAATCTAGGTGTGGGACATGCTACTGTTCACGATTCCAACTAAGTGTGGCACATGCTACCATTCGCATTTATATGAAGATGAGACTGGGGCTAATGTTCATGATTTCATCTCAGTGTGGTACATGCTAACATTGACAATTATATCTAAGTGTGGGACATGCTGACAATTCCATTCTATCTAGATGCAACTTAGGCTAATGTCCACAATTTCATCTCTAAGTGTGGGACATGCTAACATTCACAATTCCATCTAAGTGTGGGACATGCTAACAATCACATTTCTGTCTCGGTGTGGGACGTGCTGGGACATGCTAACATGGCCAATTCTATGTAGATGCAACGCAGGCCAATGGTTATGATTCCATCTAAGTGTAGGACCTGTTAACATTTACATTTATATCAAGATGGGACTCAGGCTAATGCTCATGAATTAATCTAAGGTTGGCACATGCTAACATTCACAATTCCATCTAAGTGTGGGACACGATACTGGATGACTCCATGTCATGATGGACACATAGTCCAATCCAGGGCTTTGCTTTTACCTTAGTTTGACTTCAGTCTATTTCCTTTTCAATTGAAGTGGCCCAGTACTACAACTCCCTGCAGCGAATTGATGGAGAAGGTAAATCCTAGTACTGGGACATGGTGTCCCTCCTAGCATGGGGTCAGGACTCAGGTGGCAACTCTATTTGCATACATCCCAAACTTCGCCAATTGTAGTCGGACTTCTGGAGCCAGTGCTGCGGATATTAGGCTCTGCTCAGAATTGGGCCCACTATTGAAAAGAAAAGGACCCCAACCAGAGACAACTGATGGTGTGTGCGTAGCAGGCACACAACATAACATCCTGCTGTCTCTTTTCCTCTCCCACTCCTCTCTTTTCCTGCCTTCTTCTCAGACTCGGACTATCCTATATGCCAATAGGGCAATGTCCAAACCAAAAATTCTAAATGCTAGTGTGTGCCACTTTTTTTGTCAAAGTGACCCAATTGTTTGGCTCATGTGGGCCAGTTTGATAAGTTACTTCACCATGCGGCTAGTCGTTTTGACCAGTGTTACTGAATATTTCTTTAAAATGTACAATTTGCATCACATTTCATCAAAACCTTCCTCCTGGTTGGGTTGTGCTCAAACAGTCTGTCACAAAAGGAATGAATTGCCATTTGCAATGGTGGGCCACTTTTTCAATGGTGCCCGAGACAATGTTATGCCCCAGTCCGACCCTGCTTCTCCTCTGCTCATCGCTAGTGTATTTTGAAGCACCTGCAAGAGCTACACAAAAATCCTACATAACAAAACATCCTGTTGCCTCTTTCCATCCTCTACCCCTCCCTTTCTCCTATTCTCTCCCCTCCTTTCTCTCCCTCTCCTCGCCCCCCCTTCTCTCTCTCTCTCTCCTCCCCCATGGTGCTTTGAAGTGCCCTTGGGACGACATAAACACTATACCAACAACAATATAGCAAAAATAAACCTAAGAAGGTGTTTTCTTAAATGGGTCTCTACCATCTCAGGGTGCCAAGACTTTCTTCTCCCCACACCCTTCCCTGTGCAGCGCATCACCAAGGAAGAGTGCAAGGAAGCGCGCAAGGAGAGCGCAAGGCATGCAGCGTGCTATTTGGAGCATGATCAAAGCGACAAGCGCAATTGCCTGCTTCTTAACACGGGCGCTCACGCTTTTAAGATAAAGACTTTGAATTTAATGAAAGAAAGAATGCTAAAATAAGTATAATTTAAAAAAGAACTTTATTTCTTACAACTTCAATAATTTATTTCAAGTGCATAATCCGCTCAGAACAATGATGCGATTTAGATGGCTAGATTACAAAAACATTTGGCAAGCAAATGAATCAATTGAAGATTTTGTAAGAAGCCTCAGAGAAGTAATCATAACTTGCAATTTTTGCACCAGTAGGGACATAATGGTCAAAGAGTTGTTGCTAGTAGACTGTCTGGATATGAAGATACTAGAGAACATGTTGTCAGCAAAGATTCCCCACTTGAAGTAGCCCAAGCTATAGGCCAAACAGCAGAAGAAACACCAGCCATATTGAAGTTGAATAGCCTGTATAAAAAAATGGACAAATCGGGTCCCATTTATTTAGACTTGCAAAACAATAAATAGCATTCCATCATGCCCAACCACCTAAGCCAACCCAACCTGCCCTCCAACTCGCCTGCCCTTATAATAACCCTGTGGTCAGACCCCCTCCAAGACAGATCGCTTCTGTTTGACATTTCCTGCCACACTATACAACAATAGCCATCTTTTTATCCCGCCTGAGTCTTTCTCCTATTTCGAATTCATTACAGTCACATGACTTTCCTCTTCTGTGTCAACGGCTTCGGTCTACCGATATATGGCATTCACCTCCACACGTAAAGGGCGTCGAACCACCGTTTCCATGCGTAGTTCCGCTGGGGAATAAGGCACCATTGTGGCAACTGGTACTTATCAGCTGGATCCAAATTTGGCGTCTGGGTGACCTTCACCCAGTGCATTCGAGAGGCTCCTAAAGCGCTGTCTCAGCAGTCTTATAGTGCATGTTCTTCAGAGATCCCGCGAGTGCAAGCAATACCAAAAGTCCATAGGCGGGAATACCCATCAAGGTCCGCTATGATTTAAAGGAAAATAATAAACACTTGGGCTTATATGATGCTACGCATGATTTGGGCATTAGGTGTCTGGGGTAATAGTTCATTATAAACAAACCACTCCCTCCCGACATCATCATTTATCCACATGGCAAAACAACGCAGCAAATGGTGCCTTCATGGCACTGCCACATCACGGACCCTATCCCCTCCCTCAAGGGCTGCCAAAGTTAACCACCATGTGCAAAGACGGAGAACAAAAACAGCTGCCACGGAACAAAGGAACAAAGAGAGGCCTGCTGATAATAAATCCTCATGGAGAAGATCTGATGAAGGAATGAAACACGTACCTGAGAGGCCAAGAAGGGGAAGGGATCTGATGCACCTGGCAAATGAAATGTCATGTCTGGAAAGAAACAAAGTGTAACCGAGATGTAGAAGAACTGAACATTTGCCAAAGTTCTGCAAAACACATATGCATAAAGCGGTATGGACCATCGAAGGCTCCACAAGCAGTGGAAAACATGCAGTGCCAGCAGTGCAGCAACTACAAGGCAGGAAATGGAATACACCACACTGCAATGTCCAAACCAATGACCAGGAATTCACACTGCTAGTGGATTGCAGATCTGATCTTACCATATTGCCTGTACGATGTCAAAAGAATGACTTAACAAACTATGTAAACCTGATGCCAAACCAAGAGTATACGGCGGAATGAACATCAGCCCACTATGGCACACCACATGTAAAATACACTTCAAAGGCTTACTCCTGTGTTAGGATAACACAAGCTCTGAGAACTCTAAAAATGAAATGAGACCCATGTAGAAAATCACAAGTATAATCCACTAACATAGAAGAATGGAAAGACATCAAATAAAAAGCAGTGCCCATCAAACATAAAGTGAGGCCAGTTCCCATTTGTGCCAGGAAAGAACTACAGGAACTGTTGACACAGATGGTGAAGCAAGG
This sequence comes from Ambystoma mexicanum, assembly GCF_040938575.1. Classification (NCBI taxonomy): domain Eukaryota; kingdom Metazoa; phylum Chordata; class Amphibia; order Caudata; family Ambystomatidae; genus Ambystoma; species Ambystoma mexicanum. The sequence continues at coordinate 1,524,615,047 of NC_090932.1, read as the reverse complement.
TACGACTGAACCAGTAGAAGCCATGCAATGGCTTAGCCCAATAGTCTTAGTAAAAAAAAAAAGAGCGGCACAGGTAAATTAAGACTTTGCATTGACCTTTGCAGTCTGAACATAGATCAATACAGATTATTACCGATTACCAAACGTTTCAGAGTTAGTCTTGATGCTGGGAAAAGCAAACCCCTTTACTAAATTGGACATGGACAATGCATAACATTAGATCAAGCTGTATTAGTCATCCAAGGCATTTATAGCATTCATCAGGCCAACTGGAGTATTTCAGTTCAGTAGAATGCCTTTAGGCCTCTCCTCTTCAGAATTGGGATTTTGGCGGATGAAGCACCACCACGCGACATAGAGAACATTACTTATCTTCAAGATGATGTGCTCATATATGGACATAGGGTGCAGGAACACAACAAAGCTCTAGCTGAAGTAGTGAAATGCATGAATACCACATATTTGAAACTCTGAAAAGTGTAATTCCTTCTAAGAACAAGAAGAATATTTGGTCTACACAATTTCAGGTGAAGGCATAAGGTGCAATCACGAATGTTCCAAGACTGACCAACAAAGAGCAACTAAAGTAATTCTTAGAACTCACAGAGTACTATGCCAAATTCATCCTGTATTACACAGTGAGGCAAAACACAGAGAAAATCCTGATGAAAGTACAGATTTGGCAAATAAACACCCAGAGCATGCTAAAAATAATCCAGATCGATCAGCACTCGAGGACGAAATTAGAGAACTACAAGAGAGCAACATTCCAGAATTCCTATATAAAGCAGAAGCAAACAAGGAAGAAAAGGCTTTGTCAGAAACCAACATGGCACCCTACACCGACCAAAGGTTTCAGCGTTGTGGTATCCTACCTGACAGATGGCAGGAAGGTTGAGACCACTTCATCCCTTTGCTGATCAACAGGGACTCGACCCCCGGAGGCCTGGATAATGCTTCCAAGTTTTCTCCAGTCATCTTGGGTCAATGGGAGGCACTGGCTGTAATATGTGCTGTGGCTTCAATAGCACACCAGAGTCAGGTTAGCTTAGGGGCTGGCCTGGATCTCCCCACCATTGCCCTCAGAGTTTCCCTTTTATTTAAGTTAGTGGTGCTTCATGACATCACTGCGTGCTTGCATGCCTATCTGTACGTGGTCATGACGCATACAGCACCAGACGAGCTTTGCGCGTGACATTAGCATACTATAACGTCCTTAAATTTACCTGGTGGTTTGTGCTTCTCACAGGGTATCAGCTTTCAAGGGTGGGAGAGGACTTGGCTGCATGACAAGACTCTACCCTCCAGTCAGTTGATCAAAGGGCAATGTATCGTTCCCCTTTACAGCTGCTTCTGCGCCCTCTTGCACGTCCTCTTGTTTCCTCCCTCCTATCTTGGTTTTGTTCTCTGTGGCACACCCCTTTACTAATGCCTCTTGCTAGAGCTTTGAAAGGCGACAGGTAATATTTGTCGCCCGGCAGGGTGTGATCTTGCTGCCCTCTCTGGCTGTGACAGTAAGAGATTGAAGGTCAAACAACAGGTGGAATTTCTTTTGCGGTCTCCGGAAATCTGGACCAACACCATATCTCCGTCACCAGCTTTGGTCCCGTGCTCTTCTCTGACAGATGCCAACATTCCGACCCACCTAGGAGGCATTCGGAGACATACATTTTCCCATAGGAATGCATTGGGCTAGAATTATTTTAGGCCGGGAAACGTGAAAAATAGCAATATGTTCCACTGAAAAGTCAAAAATCTCCCGCTTAAGCCGGGAGTGTTGGCATGTGTGTTCTCTGCATGATTTCCAGGCAGTAGCACACTTCCTGCTCAGCTGCGTATCACTGAGTGTCAAGTTCTCCAGCACTCATCCTGGGCCCATGGGAATAGGGGTTCTTGGGGATTTTCCGAATAGGAGACTGGTTGAATCTGTGGTTATATTTGCATGGAATTAGACTGGCACCAAAAGAAAATACATTACCAGTTGTGCAACAGTATACTCAATTGGATATAACAACAGGAAGTAGACTTATTCCAACAGACATAGCGCCTCATCACGAGTTGGGCGGTAGCCCTTAAATGCGGTGGTAACACTATTGCCGCTGCATTTGAGTGTTGGCCCAATCACAAGTTTGGCCCTGCCAGGACCCAATCACCTCCAGCTTTGAGCTGGACGTGAGTGCGCTGGCGGAGAGGGCATTTTTGGCACTATTAGCGCTGGCGCAATTTTCGCCACCGCTAATGGCACCCCCATTCCCCACTGGGTTCAATGGACCCAATGGGGATGTATTGCCTTACCGCTACTCGTGATCCAGCGGTAATAGCGCCGGACCGACTAGTGGTAATGCTAGTCACGTTGGCGGTATCCCGGTGCAATTACCACGGGTATAATGCCAACCTCGCGAAGAGGCTCATAGTGTGGGCATGATGTCATTACGTTCAAGGATGTTACTTCCTTCAGTATCCATTTTGCAAAACGGTGAACGTAGGAGCGTTGGTTGTAGAAGAACACAAAAGAGAGGGGAACAGAGAATTGAAGCTGCGTCAACTAGAAGCCAAATTAATATGCAAATGCACACTTTAAGACCATTTGGTCTCAATGTAGACTCAGAAATGAATGTGTTCCTCAATTGAATTCACTAGGATAACCCTCGAATAGATAGGAATGTAAATGGGGACTTGCATCTCATTCAGTTTTGCTCTTTTACCCTCCCTACATTTTCTCCTGGTTGGATAGTCAATATGAAATATATCTTATGTTTTCATTTGCACTTTAAGAGAGTACATTCTCCAATATAGTGTGTTTACATGATCTTGCACTTGCACTTTATGTGAGCAGACTTTGCACCGTGGAGTGGTTTACCCTTGAATGCTCTTAATGACCAGACTGTACTTTTGCACAACATGTGAATTTGCAACAATTGCATCGGGTTAAATTGCTGTCATAGAGCTACATCAGAGCAGTTGCGAAAGATGTGTGGAGAATTAGACACTTTTCATAATAATATATATTCTGGCATGCACTTACACTTTACATGTCCTAGCTACTTTTAACACATTTGTGCTTCTGCTGCTGAGGTCAGGTTCGGCCCACAATCCTTATGAACTGGCCCATGATTTTAACTCAACCAGAATATTCTGTATGGTACACTATACGAGTATCGACATTGAAGATATACCTTTTATAGTGTTACCTTAAATGACACGTTGTCAGTGACTACACTGACCTAATATGGCTGCTGCTGCATCTCACTTGCACTCACATAACCTGGGACAAACTGCTTTTGTGCTGATATTTTATCAGGCAACAGAGGCATCAAATGATCAGATCATGCACTTGCATAATATGCTATTGTTAGTTCATTTGTATTCTGTTTGCCATGCGAAGCCTCTCGATATGTCATTCACTGTCACAATAGAAATCGTTAGACATATTTAACAAAGCACACGGTAGCTTGCATAGATAAGATTTACATCACTTGGATGACTCTCCAATATGGCCGTCTGCATAGTGGGCTCTCCCGATTTGCCGTCACATGACCTGCAGTCACATGACCTTGAGGCAGAGAGGCTGAGCTTGGCAAACTGTTTAAATAGGTTAGGAAGTGATCAAATATGTTGATGAATCTTAGCCTGAAGAAACTCGAGTAATGAGCAGAACGCGTGGCGTTTTTTAACCCTGATGGATGAGTGTGTTCTCTCCTGGTTCGCCTAGATTGGCTGTTAGCCATGTCTTTTTTTACCATGTGTTGATGCACTGAATACAAGAGGATATCGTCGTCATTCTTAGGCCTTGAAGATTCCGAATGATCCAAAAGCAATAACAAGCATACTAGACCGGGGCATTTCTGCTAGAGTAAGTGTGAGACAAAGAATGGGGGAGATGGAAGGGGGGGTGGGAGAGGAGCATACAAGACAAAAGGTTGTTTGTCAATGCGCCTCTGTGTGCAGGCACAGCAAAGCTGAGGAGGGGAGAAAGCAGAAGACAGGACAGATAACATGATAGGCCTAGTACATTCAGGGTCATGCAAGTGAGCAAACAGAAGTGCGAAGGAGGGAGAGGGGGACAAGTATGCCCGGTAAAGCAATGGCCAGGGTTAAGTGCAGAGTGGGTGCCATTCTCATGGAAACATATTCAAGTGCAGTAATGCAGGCAGAGAGCGGAGGTCCGGAGGCAAGTGCAGGACTGGCGGGGAATCCTGGGACCTGTGTGGCTCTGGAGGTACACCAGGCAACCAGTCAGCTGACTGAACAGGTTGGGGATGAGAACAAGGAGGGAAGCAGAGGAGAAGAGAAAGGAGGTTAGCAGGGGACAGGGAGCGAGAAAGGGGAGGGGAAGAGTAATGTCTTGAGGAGTTTCCTGAATTTAAGGAGGTCCGGCTCAAGACAGAGAGAGGCAGGTAGGCTGTTCCAGAGGAAGGCACCTGCAGAGGATAAGGATCTACCCCCAAATCTCTGTTTGTAAACGCGGCTCAGCCGCAGAGAGTTGGAGGAAGCCGAGCAGAGGGCTCTGGAAGGAGAGTACTTGGGAAGAGAGCAGTGTAGATAGTGGGGGCCCAGGCCCCAGAAAGCCTTGTGGACTATGCAGATGCACTTGAACTTGATCCTTGCAGCCACGGGGAGCCAGTCGAGGGATTTCAGTGCTGGACAGATGCAGTCCCTGAACTTGAGGCCAAGGACAAGTGTTGCGTTCTGTTCTGGATAAGTTGAAGAGGTCGAAGAATAGACGTGGGAAGATTGAGAAAGAGACTGTTGCAGCAGTCCAGTCTGGAGAGAACCAGGGCTCTGGAGGAAGTGAGCCTCTGGGGGAAGGTGAGAAAAGGCAGAATAACTCTGAGGAAGTGCAGTTGGTAGTGGGACTTTTTGGACATGTCCGAGATGTGAGAAGAGAAGGAGAGAGTGACCCCCAGGTTTTTTGCCTCACTAGTGGGTGCTGGTGCAGGACCAAGGGTGGTTGGCCAGAGTGACAGGAGGAAAACGGGAGCAAGGGTCCCAATGAGGATGATCTCTGTCTTACTGACATTAAGGGAGAGATCATTAGCAGCACACCAGGACTGAATTGCAGACAGACAGTCAGGGATGAGCGAGGAGGAGGAAGAGGCCGATGGTAGCCTGAAAGAGCTGTGTGTCATCTGCATAACGCTGAAAGTTGGAGTGAAGGCAGAGATGATGTGGGCCAGGGGGGCATGTAGATATTGTAAAACCAGGGGATAGATTAGATCCCTGGGTGACACCACAAGTAGAGAGATTGATAGCAGAGAGAAAGGAACCAAGTTCTACCTGGGAAGGACAGTCAGAGAGAAAGGATGCTAGCCAACCCAGGGCCTGATCTGTGATGTCGAGGGTCTCACGGAGACAGGCGATCAGGATGTTATGATTTACCGTATCGAATGCAGATGAGAAGTCAAGAAGGATGAAGACAGACCACATAATGCAACCGCAAAGTTGTCTTCACAATATCTCCAAATGGGATTTAGAATTTCTGTTGGTACCTTCATGTTTTCCCTACTTTGCCATCAAATATAGTGGTAATTTCTGTCAAAGGCTGTTTTAAAATCTATAAAAGCAACATATAGGGTTTCTTTCTTTTAAAATAACATACTTACTTAAAACAGTGAACAACAAAACAGCTTACTCAATCATATTCCTAAATTGTATGAAACCTCTTTGAATTTCTACTAAAATAGAATGTTCTTTTACCCAGTCCTTCAAATATCTTAATGAATTGCATTCTGGAATACCCCAGCTGCTGAGGACCCCCCAAAGCTCAAGCACTTTTAGTGATGCAGTCCGAAGTGTGAGCAGAAGGTAGTGATGTAGCGGAAGTCATTGTGTAAGAGAATCTGGTGGTACACCGCTGTCAGGCCTAATCTGGAGAAGTGTTCTTCTGCCTACATGTCAGCGAGGAGATCATCCAACGTACGCTTAGAGTGATGCAACTATGGGAGCCCTGTTGCTCTCTCAATTATTCCATCTTCCATCTTGCATAGCTTCACCTGCACTTTGGGCCGAGGGTGAAATGGGCCTGCTTGAGAGCTATTGGCTGTCAATGTGGAGAAGTACTTTGTTCTGATCGCAGGTAACCAATGCACTTCAAAAGGTCTTGAAACTCTTTCAGAGGCCTTCTATTTCTTCCTCATGCCGCCTGAATGCAAAATGCATACTTTCCATTTCTTCCGCCATGTTACAGGTGAGGAGCATTGATATTGATATTGATATTGATATTTTATTTCTATCACGCTCATACACAAGTCTTTCAGAGCGCGACAAGGCAAGGGAGGGGATCAAGGGAGAACAAAACAACGATCTTACTAGGCCCAATGACATTGAGAACGTGCAAGTGCATGGGAGAGGGGGTGGGGGGAAAAGTGCAAGGAAGGGGGGAGAAGTGGAAAGTGCAGAGCAAAAGGAGAAAGAATAAATAATAAAAAATACATTAAATAATAAAAAGCACAAAAGTGGTAGTGCAGCCAGTAAGTGGCAAGTGCTGAGTTTAAGACAGTAGACAGGGTAGGCCAGATAAGTGCACGAAGAAAGAGGGGGCGACTGTATGGGTACAGATACAGACCAAGGGGTGGCCCAGGGGCAGTGCGGGAGGGTGGCTAGGTGAGCAGGAACCTGGGCCCCGAGGACAGTGGGTAGCCATGTGCACGGTGCCAAGAGAGACCAGGGGAGAGGGGGGGGTGAAGGCAGAAGCAAAGAGGAAGGTCTTGAGGTGCTTCCCGAACCGGAGATGGTTCTCCTCAAGTTTTAGAGTGGCAGGGAGGCTGTTCCAGAGGGAGGCCCCAGCCGAAGACAGAAATCTACCCCCAGCTCGTTTCTTTGATAAACGACTAACCCTGAGGGAGTTAGAGGTAGAGGAGTGGAGAGCTCGAGAGGGGAGGTATTTGCGGAGGAATAGCTGATGGTATTTTGGACCCACGGCCCAGAAAGCCTTGTGGACAATGCAGAGGGTTTTGAATTTAATCCTTGCATCCACTGGGAGCCAGTGGAGAGATTTCAGAGCTGGAGAGATACGATCCCAGGGATTGAGGCCAAGGACAAGACTCGCAATCCTGTTTTGGATTAGTTGCAGAGGACGGAGAGTAGAGGCAGGTACATTTAGAAAGAGGCTGTTACAATAGTCCAACCTAGAGAGAACCAGAGCCTGGGAGAGCATGAGCTTCTGGGGGAAGGAGAGGAAAGGCAGAGTACCTCTGAGGAGGTGCAGTAGGAAGTTTGACTTTTTAGAGACATCAGAAATATGGACGGAGAAGGAAAGTGTGGAATCAAAGATAACCCCAAGGTTTTTAGCCTGGCAGGTGGGGGTCAAAGGAGGGCCAAGGGAGGCTGGCGAGAGAGTGAGGGGAAAGGATGGAGAAGTTGTGCCGATGAGGAGCATCTCGGTCTTGCTGGCATTCAAAGATCATTGGAGGCACACCAATCATGAATGGCAGTAAGGTAATCAGAGATGAGAGAGGGAGAAGAGATGGCAGAGGGCAGCCTGAAAATGAGTTGAGTGTCGTTAGCGTGGCACTGGAAATATGAGCAGAAAATGCCAATGCAGTGGGCGAAAGTTGCCAGGTATTGGTTGAAAAGCCAGGGTGAAAGGTTAGACCCTGGGGAACACCACAGGTATAGAGAGGGATAGATGATAGGAAGGACACCAGTATGGCCTGGGTGGGTCGATCAAAGAGGAAAGAAGTCAGCCAGGCAAGAGCCTGATCTGTGATACCCAGGTTATCACAGAAACGGTTGAGCAGGATGGTATGGTTGACCGTGTCAAAGGCAGAAGAGAGATCGAGTAGGATGAGGACAGAGGGAATGTTAGAGTCGAGGCTGGAGAGCAGATGTTCGCACATGTTCAGGAGAACAGTTTCAGTGCTTCTGGTAGCTCTGAAGCCAGACTGGTGGTCATGGAGACAGCCAGCAGAATTGTAATGAAGGTTAACATGAGAGATGGCCAGCTTTTCCAAGAGTTTGCCCAGAAAGGGAGTAATGGTAATTGGGCAATAGTTAGCCGGACAGGAAGGACCAGCTCTGGGTTTCTTGAGAAGAGGATGCACAAGGGAGTGCTTCAGAGGGGATGGGAAGGATCCTGAGGCAAAGGAGTGGTTGCAAAAATCGGCAAGGGCCGGGGTGAGGGTGTGGTATCTGTTGTCATAATGTATATTTTTCCTTCTGCCTTGACATTGCTTTGTTGGAACATTGTCTTGGCCACTCTGACCATGGCCTGCAGCTCTTCATTCATTCATGGATAGATCTACACTGTGCCAGGTCAGTAGGGCTGGCTGAGGGGATACCTCTCAGTGTACTTATCTATCATTGGCGCACTTGGGATTCGTCTGAAATAGAATGGGTGATTGCAATGTTTTCTGGCCTTCCGTCTTGTCATGATCTTGATGGGAGGGGGTGGTGGCAGGATCCCGACTCCCTCTTCATGGTGCTTTATGGTGTCACTGTTTGCTTGTGTGGCTCCACAAAACACCATCACATAAGTCACAAAGACCTTGAAGAGAAAGAAAAATACTAAACTGATGCAAAACCTGTGAGCTGTATTCACTTTACCTTTTCTAATGTATGTTTGCTTGTAAAGAAAGGGTAAAATATGGAATATATGGAATGCAGTCTTTCTTCTACCCGCACCTTCCACTGTCAGCAGTTATTACCAAGCAAGCACGCTATTCAGAGACATAGCGTGAGGAAAGAAACACAGTGCTCCTGTGCTTATGACACAGATATCGGATCAAATGTCACAATGAAAGCAAAGATGAATATTATAACTAACTTCAGCTATGAATTCTTGCTCATTTATTTCAAGGGGTAAATCTGATAACAACACATCTCTGTGTGAAATACCTCTGAGACCAGTTCGTCCTTCCAGAAAAGGTGTGGCTGTCTCTGCAGAACTCTGGTCGTGCGAGGGATAGCTGGCCCATAATGGGTGAGGGAGCACTGACATGCCAGTGGAGGAGCTGCGCCAGTCGAGTGGAAACAGTGAGCACTCCCTCCGTTGCTTGCTGGAGCTGAGGGAGTGCTCCTGGGCTGCCTTAAATTGTCAAAGGGAAACATTTTGTTTACCTTTGACAATTTAGTTACCCAGCACACATGTCCAAGCTCTTTGCTTCCTGGTTCCTGGAGCCAGCAGAGCAAAGTCCAGACGGGGGCTATATGCAGGTAAGAATTGTTATTGAATTATAATTATGCCATGTGTGCATGAAAGAGTGTGTGTATGATGTATGGGTGCGTGTGTGAATGAGGGAGAGAATGTTGTGGAGTGTGTGTGTGTGTGTGTGTGTGTGTGTGTGTGTGTGTGTGAGTGTGCGTGTGTGAATGATGGAGAGAATGTTGTGGAGTGTGTGTGTGTGTGTGTGTTGTGTGTTTGTTTATGATGGATAGAATGTTGTGGAGTGTGTGTGTATGTGTGTGTTAAGACGGGGAGCTGATTTTGGCATGCAGAGTATGGGTGAGATGGGATGGCAACAACAGCCTTTTTCCTGAGTATCTATCATAGATGCCCAGTTGAAAATGCAGCTGATAAAAAACAATGATATTTGTTATTACATGGCTAGACTGCAATTTTGGTGAGGCAATCTAGCCATTTCTTACTGTGGAATGACATTTTTTACAGCGCATCTATGAAAAAGCAAACATGATAAGTAGTATTATGTGGCTAGAATGGCATTTTGATGCATCCAATCTAGCTTTTTCTTGCTGTGGCATGACATTTTATCCTGGGTATCTGTGATAAAGTAAGCATGATACGTGTTAATACGTGGCTAGACTGACCTGCATTGTGCAGCCAGTTTGGACAAGTTTTCTTATTGTGGCATTTTTAAAGGCAGAGCCAACAGGAGTGTGTTCTTTACAGGGATACTTTTTATATATTGGCAGAGCCAGCATGGAATTGTTTTCTTTGAGTATCACTACTGGCATATTGTGCAAAGCAAACATGCGTAAGTTCTTATATGAGAATTCTGGCATATATTGGTGCAGCCACCATGGAAATGCATGGGCACAGACAGTGTTAAAATGCTATACTGGCATATATTGTGGGCAAAGGCATCATGAAAATGCATTAGGAGATAATCCGGTGCACTGTTGGTGACTTGCACCTATTGGATGTTTGGATTGGAGTTACCTTACAAAACCAATTTCAAACTGTCTGGGTTTTACCCACGTTTTCACAGAAAGTGTGCTGTATAATGCACCATTTTAACCCATTATTCCAAATGATTTCTTTGGGGGCGGGGGCTACTGTCACCCACACCTCAGTTTGGTGGGTTCAGGCTGCCTCGCTTCGCTTGGTCACTCAGGCATATTTGTGGGAAGCAGCTATGCCTCTCCAATTAAAAAAGGCACCAGCCACCACTGGACCGTAGCACATGCTTATCACAGGTGAAAGATCATTAGGAACCCAAATACGTATGATCAAACGTTATTCTACCCTCACTCAATGATGCCCAGTCTCTGAACCACAATACGAGAACAGATTAAGTCGGACACAAAATAATTCAGACCCATGCGCTCCCCGATCATCCAAATGTCTGCAGCAGCCGTGCAACCCATCAAGCAATAATATCACCGGTGCACATTGAGTAGTAAGATAGACACTGACAAGGCTTGGCCAGAGTCCAAGGATTCTTTGCCCAGACTGTCAGCTGTGAACCAATGAGAGCAGGAAATCTGCTCTGGTTTATTTAATAGGCAAAGGAATGTGTGAAAGGAATGTCAGAAATGTGTGCCCACCGCAAGATGTTGCTTTTCTGGAGGATTCTGACAATGGCATTGAACTAGTAGCATGTTAATCTCCAGCCGCCACCCTCAAGTTCCCACAATGGCCTTGTCATCAGAATGTATTACTGTAATACATTCTTGTAACCTCAGACTCAACCAGGAAAGAGACATTGTTAAAATGTGCACATCTCTGTTGATAATAAAATGTTTTCTAGCTTGTTTACAAGCTCTTTGTTGTGATGGCAGTATACTGTTGGAAAAAATACAGGAACCCAGAACTCTCGGAAATGAACACCTGATTTCTTTCTCCTCAGAATTAAAGTACATAACTATAATGAATGGGCCTCATTACGCCTGAGGCAGAACGGGTTAATGGGCTCTGCTAAAGGAGGCGGACCCGTTAAACCCATTCCGCCTCATTACAAGCTCCCCTCGCGGGACCCGGTAAGTAATGCCTTGTCAAACCAGTTGTCCTTACCGGGTCCCGCGAGGGGAAGAGGGAGCAAACAACGGGCCTCTCGTAATCGGCCCATTGTTTGCTCCCTCTCCCATTCCCATTGAGCCCTATAGGGGCTCAATTGGGAATGGGGAAGGTCCGGGCCCGGGTTCCTGGAGGGAGGAATTACCGGGCCCTCCGAACTCGGAATGGCCTGGTAATTCCCCATTCAGGGAACCCAGACCCGATTTTGGCGGCAGCCATGCCGCCAATAGCGGCATGGCTACAGCCAAAGTCGTAATGAGGCCCAATGAGTGAGTGAGCAAGTGAGTGGGTCCGTTGGTGAGGGAGTGAGTGGGTCAGAGAGGCAGTGGGTGAATGAATGTGAGCTGCTGAGAGTGAATACCTGTGTGAGTGTGAGTCTGGGTAGAGGGGTGAGTGAGTCAGTAGGTTAAATGTTAAATGTTAAATGTTAAAGGTATTTGTACCGCGCACCGTCACCAACGGAATTGGTCCCCAGGCGCTCAGGCGGATCTGTAAACAATAAAGGTGGGATGGGTTAGTAAGGTGAAGAAGGGAGTAGGATAGTGAGAGGAGTGGTGTTCTGTTGGCAGCTTCAACTCAGTATACACCGGGTGCTGAGCTTTGGTGCGGGTATCGGATCGGAGTCAGTCCGCGTGTGCTGTTGTTCCGGCTTATGTGTTTTGCTGCAGTGTTGTGAAGTGCGTGCGGCTTGTTGTGCGAGAGATGGTTGTGTGAGTTTTTTGAGTGAGATAAGTATGCAGAGTTTGAGCTTATATTGGCTAGTGGGCTACCTGACCTTTACCATGCTAACATTCACATAGGTGAATGACTGGGTGAGTGAGTAAAGAAGTGGGTGAGAATTCTGCTGCACAGCATATATTATGCAAAAGAAGAATTGTCTTCTTGTTAGTTTGTAAGATCCTTGGCAAATCACTCTGTCTTCTGTAAGGCATCCAGAGTAAGACTCGTGTGTGTTGTTTTCTATAGACTTTTATTTCTCAAAACAATAAGAGGGTTGGGGAAAATCTTATCTATCCCTAATCCGAAGAGGGGAATTCCCTTCCTCAACAAAACTAAGGAGCATCTGTGTCAGGATGTTAAACAAAAGTGCATCCTCCTTCCTGTGTCCAAAAATCCTAATCTGACCCTTACACTTTAAACTTAATATAATGGGCATAAGAGGATTTCTATAGACTATGCATGCAAAGCGTTCTTTCAGAGTTCCAAAAATATAAAGTTTAAGATGGTAGCAAAGAAAGAAAGAATGTTCTACCAGGAAAAGGGATTGCCATTCCCCTAAATTCCTTCTGGAAGTTTTAACAAGTCATTGTATCACAGTTCGTGTGTTGTTCTCAAGGTCTCACTTCATAATTTCAAGAGGGATTGCCCTTCCCTTGAACCTTCAAACAATTCCTCTTAATTGTTCCAGTTATTCACACTCTGTATCTTCCAATTTCTTTCTAGGGTATTGCTCTACCCTTCTCCACTGATTACTCCTCTTTATGTACCCGGTGTACTCTCCTGGCAGGTTATTTTACTCCTTTCTCACTGACTCCAAAAAAGAGGTATCATTCTTCCCTTTTATGCAATGTTTTGACACTTTTCCTAACTTCATGTTCACTTCCCTTCCCACTCCTGGTTTACGCTCCTGCCAGGAGGTCACACGGTTTCACAAAGGTAGTTTCATAAAGTTTGCTTCTCTTGGTTTACTCCCCTGCCAGGATATCACACTGTTTCAAAGTTCACTTCTCCTGAGGATTTGAGCGCCAGACTCACTATTTGCCTGGTTCACTAACCTGCCAGGACTTTTCCATTCTCCAACTACTTTCTTTGTCATCCACAAAACAATCTTTTCTAAATATTGGACCGCTGACCTTTTCGCATTACAGTTAATTTCTGCTTTCACTTCTTCCTTCAGATATGGGGCCCTTGACCCTTTTCCAGCACTGTTTGCACTTACACCAATTCCTGTTTTGAAGCGTTGGGTCACCGACCCTTTTCTAATATAGCTTGGATCCGCATCAACTTCTTCAATTGTGTTACTCAACATGACACAGCATTCACCTACACGTGCTCTGGAAACCTGTTGGCTTTCTCTGGGTTTACCCGGCGGCATCAGTGTTCCTCTTGGCTTCCCTTCTCTGTCTTCTCTGGTTCACTGACTCTGCATGCTTCTCAGGAGTTGGTAAGCTTTTGCTTTGCCATCCTATGCTGCACACGGCTACCGCTGCTTCGGGACCTCAAGCAGTACATTTCCTTTGGTTCGCCTGTCCTGCACGCCGTTAGTGTCAGTCTCAGTGCTGCTTCTGATGGCCTGCTTGTTCTCAGCATTCCAACCAGCGTCAGAACAAGTCGCCAACAGAGCCAGCCTTTGCCTCTCTCTATGTTCTGGTGCTCTCTCAGCTGTGTCAACTTTAAACTTCACGGCATGGTGTAACGATTTTCAAAGACTAGAGTGTGGCGTTGGCCTACCGCTTCTGGTCATCTTCATTACTCCATTCTTCTTCTTCGTCTTAGTACTGAGAAGGGATGTGTGGGACATAAAAGTGTTTGACTGCCGTAAGGTGGGATTTGTTCATCTATACCACAATAAGCCATGCATGTATGTTGCAGAGGCATATATGTGTCATTGGGAATTGTGACTGCAAGACTATGATCTAGTATTCTTCTGTCACTCGAGAGTTTGTCTTCCTCTACATGGTCCTCCTGCAGGTAGACACCCCCAGGGTTATAATCAGGTAGATTCTGCCTTTCCCTGGCCACGTAGGATAAGCTTCCCTCCAGAGAATCAGGGACGAGATTGCTAGATTCATCACACCCCCCTTGTCTAAGGATCAGTATTCTGCCAAAGTTGGACAACATTCAACGCTACACAAACACTGGACAGTAATTTGCAATTGGGTAGTCTTGACCTGTTACCAAGAAGAAGGTGAAAGGGGGATGTGGGAATGGGGCAAAAAGGCACTGAAAGACGCATCCGTGATCTTCTTTGGGCCTAACAGAAAGGACACTCAGGGCCTCAATTTAAATTTGGCACGTGGGCAGGGCAACTGTCTAGTGCTGCACAATCATTCTATATGATTGTGACTGTGTGATACGCCCACTGCACCTAATTCCAACTCTGCCCAAGGGGGCATGCTTGGACTAGTGCAAGCAATGGAGAACAACCGCCAGAAAGGTGACAGTCCTCAGTGTGGGCACTGTGCCGGGGCAGAGAGAGGAGAAAGTGCTTATCTGGGGAATAAGCATTCAAGAAATGATGAGTCACTTGTGTTCACCTTTATCTGCAGGTGGTGACCAGAACACATCTGGGCTTCAATCTTCAGGGTCCAGGTGATGCTTGCCGTCAGTCCCAAGGCCACTGGGGGACCCAGCACCGCCCCCTGTGCAGATAACTCCATCACGAAGACTGGGCTTGCGCCCGACTCCTGCACCGCATCTGCGTCACAGGTCATGCCACCCTGCTACCTCAGGCTCCCACTTGACCGCATCCACTACACGACATATAGGGCCTAATTCAGAAACGCGTTTTACAATGGTGCAATCCCGTTGAAAAACGTTTGGTGGCATGTGGTATGTGGAGGGTCAGCTGGTGTTTGTAGGGTGAAAGTGGGCGGGGAATTTCCTGGATGTGCATAACGTAATTTACAAAATGGTTTTGCAGGACACTTCAGAAGCGGAAGTGCATCAGAGGTAGTCTGCAGTGTGTGTGTGTGTGTGTGCACGCGATTCCATAAAGCATCATTTTTCCCCCTGTATCCACTTTTTGGGTAATATCAGTGATGAACATACACAGCATAAATAGACCAAAAAAAAGTATGCCGATTTAGCATGCAGGGCATTGACGAGTTAGTTTTCACCTCAGAGCTGGTCCCGTGGTTTCCGAGGCCTTGTGCAGCGAAATACGATTAAACTTTCATATGCATTGTATCATCCAAATCAACTTCACAGAAAAGGTCAATGCAAAGAGGTTTATCAGTCTTTGAAAGTCGAGGGAATCATGGGAAGTGACATTACAAGAAGTTGCCATGAGTAAGCTAAGAGGCGTTACTTTATGTTATGCAACATATGAATGCTGAATATTCGTACAAGTGCAGCAGCTCTACAGTCCACTAACAGTAAACCATGGGCTAGGCTTTTTTATCAGAAAAACAATGCTAATTGAAGCACTCCTAGGGACACAGATAGGACACACACTGACTTAAGGGTTTTCCACTGGGAACACACTTTGGTTAAATGCTGAAGTCAGTTATATGTGTAGTAAGTTTTGCCGAGGTAAAAAATATAGACAAAATACAGAATGTTTTTTTTTTATTTGGGGGGGTCCGCCCCTCAGGCTCCTCATTTTCCTACCCTTTTAACCCCAACCCCACCCATGTAACCCCTTACCCCACTACCATATATATATATATATATATATATATATACATATATATATATATATTTATTTATTTAAAATGTTCAGTATTTTTTCGATATTTGTTACTTCGGTAAAACGTACCACTCTGAATTGTATTCAGTAAAATGACTGTATACAGCTGAAGTCATGATTTGGGCGCAGAATGCAATTCAAGCACTTGATCAGATATATTTCCAGCTTTAGTTTACATCAATATTTCCTATAGATTGGGTTTCATGCGCTTCAATAGTACTTTTTTATGGCATGCCTTGAAAAGTACACAAATGACATAGGGCCTCATTACGAGTCCGGCGGTAAGCCTGCCACCGAACTTGTAAAATGTTACCGGTGGCTGACTTCACGGTGCCACCGGAGATTGGAAGTCCGGCGGTCCGGAAAGTCAGGCGCCGATAAAATGTAAGTCCCCGTTCTATGGGTGTGGGGACACAGAAGCACCAGCACTGTTGCTAACGGTGCCGGGGCTTCCATGAGCAGTCTGCTTACCATGGCCACTGCTCCCGGCAGAGTCAGACCTGTCGGGCACAGCGGCTCTGGCAGGCAGACTCAGAGTTTGCCGATCCGGAAACAAGGGTGCCGGTGAGCTTAACGGCTCCCTTGTTTCCAGACTGGCACATTTATCACCCACCATTCACATCTTTTAAGGCACAACAGCCCCACCCCCCTGCTCCCACCTTCTCAATGGTCCACTCAGTGCTGTGTCTGGGTCGTCACCCTCTACACTCTGACTCTTTCTAATCCTCTCCAGATCTCCAGACACAGAGTCAGGCTTTAAGAAGCCTTTTCTGGGGGAACTATCACACCAAAGCCTGAGCTTCCAGCAGGAGAAAGACTTTGGTCCTGGGCCCGGACAAGTAAAGCTGGGGCCCCCACCCTTCACGCCATCTCGGACAGCGTGTAGACCACTGCCCATAACATTTGACCAACCCTGCAAAATACGGGACTGCCTGACGCCCTAGTATGCCACCAAACAGCTTCATTTAGTATTTAAACCACATGCTTGCTGACACACATGACTGCCAGAAAAAGCCCAATAAACGCAGTGCTCTTCCTCGTCAGAATCGAGGACAAACTATATTTTGCAGACAGTCTCACCATATGTACGGAGGTATCTTGGCAGTAATTCCACCAAGATACCACCAAACGGTATTATCCTTACCGGAACTTGGTCCAGCGGTATTAGCAGGAGTGGTATTACCACCAGTGGTATTACTACCAGATTACAAGTGGTGGTAGGCAGTGTTAGTCCCCAATAATTGGAGTCCATAGGACTCCATGGGGATTGTGATGTTATTACTACCAGCGGTAAAACCGCTGATTTGTCAGTTTTTGGGTGGTAAGGCAAAGGAATTATCTCCATTATTCTGCTGGAGGAGTTTCCTCTGCCTTACATCCAAACCTGTAGTTCGGCAGTATGATAGTGCAGTTGAAACTATGTTACCACAGCATTAACAATGTTTTTTTACCACACCACCAAACTCGTAATGAGGCCCAAGTGTGGCAGTTGCTGGGACTCTGATGCTCCGAACAGATACCATGCAAATTAGGAGTGCAGTGAATAGTACTCTGCACATCTGAGCACCATTTGCACTATTGATGGCAGTAATGTTGTATGTTTACTTAAGAGCACTGAGCGTGCAGTTGCACAGAACAGGGCAGCACCAAGTCATAATTGATGATATGATGCGATTGATTGACAAAGATCGCATAAGAACAGAAAGCTGCTTGGCTGTGATGTTGACCTATGTTGGGCCTCATCACAACCTCGGCGGTAACCCTTAAATCCGGTGGTAGCGCTATTACTGCCGGATTTAAGGGTCCGCCGAATCAGGGCCTCGGCGGATTTCAACCCAGCTCTGAGCTGGTGTGAAATCCGCCAAGAATTGGCGCTCATACCGCCGGCGGGAAATCCGCCGGCGGTATGAGCGTGGAATTTCCCCATTGAGCCCAATGGGGAATGGGGCATTCCCGAATGGGCTCAATGGGGAATGGGGACTTCCAAGTCCGCCCAACTCGTGATCCCGTGCTATTAGCGCCGGGGGCTATGGCGGTCGCGCAAATAGCCCCCGCGCTAATACCGCCGGCGTTACCGCCGAGGTCGTGATGAGGCTCACATGTGCAATGGCGTTTGATAAGTGACACATCACACATGAAGGCAAGGCGTCATCGAATGATCCGCCACAGACGGAGACTGCGTCACATTCAGGGGCGTGGCTTGCATGATGGGCGTGGTCTAAGACTTGATGGGCGTGCCCACTATGTGCATATCTTTTTTTTTATTTAGTTTTTGGCGCGCAAGCACCTTTACAAACATGTGGAAAATACTGAATATACATTCCATAAAAAACATCAACAATTAAGCAAATAAAAACAAGAAACAATACAGATCAACATATTGATACACACAGAGATAAAAACATAGTAAACAAAAATTAATACATACTACTACACAAACTGATACTCCCGTCAAATTCACATGAAAAAAAACATTGCTAGAAGCAAGTTTCACACACAGCACTATATCAAGATTTCTGATTAGATGTCCAAAATTGTACAAAGCCATAGCAAAACACAAATGTCAAAGGTCAAGATAGTGAATGCGCCAAAAAAGTAGCGCAGGTTCGCACATGTGCCTTGGAAATAAGCACTTGAGGTCATCATTAGATAAGCAGAGTGGCATGAAATAAAGAAAATCTTACTGGATAGCATCATGCAAAATGATCCTCAAATCCCAAGATAGAGTTGGCTGCTGGTGGCTGTAAATACACATTACTCTTGAAATTCATCTAATTTGGCCTGAATGAAGTGAAGCAAACGCACCCCCGTACGCAACGTTGCCACAAAAACTTGCGAAAGTGCATTGAAGGCTCGCTCAAGAATTTGTGAAACATTAACGTTCTTTGGCCGTCAAGATATTTACAGAATATGGTGAGATGCTTTAGTGTTTCTTGCTCCTTACCAGGCGTGCAAACTCGACATACACCAGCGAATGCGGCATCCTTCTTGAGTTGCCAGTATTTGGCACAAGCATTGGTGTGCAACACATCTAACCTGAATCTCATATATAGGTTTCTCGATGTGTTACATGGTAAGCAGGTCAGATACGACAGGCGTGGATGTTGTTTGTGCCTGAATTTGGCATATTCTGAGAAAGATTTGTAATCCGCAATGCGGTCGGATGTAATTGACCAATCAAGTTGTAGGTGTCTTTTTTTAACTAGTGATGGGCGTACTAGGAGATCATCCGGCTCCATGGCAATCGCCACTAGCAAAGACTGCATTTGATTGTTAAAATGGGCGATCAATGCTAGATACGACGTAGAAAGCATTACAGCCAAGTCCTCATAGAGAGAGTTGGCCAGGGGCTGTAACATTTTGCCATAAGTGGCTAGCCTCTTCCAGTGGAATTTGGAAGCAAGAGATGAGAGGCCGAGCTCATGCATAAGAATGGCATTGGGCAGTGCCATGGGAAGTCCAATCACAGTTTTCCAGCTGTGACCTTGGAGTTTGTTCAGGATTGCTCCAATGTCCAAAAGACAGAGGTCTAATCCATAGAGTATGATCGCCTCTACTTTCATGGCAGAGAAGTCTATTAGTGGTGTAAGTGAGAATTTAAAGTGCCAGTGGAAAATTAATTTCATTTGAGCTGTGAGTGGTGTGACTTTAGTGTTGAGAGTACTCTGCCACATCTATGATGAGTTGGTATTAGAAAGATTGAAGCCCAAGTAGTTCAGGCTTAGGGTGTGCTGAATTGGGTTGTGATCAATGAACCATTGAAAGGTGCACGTTTTTTTCTTGTTAGACGAGATAAGAATGTTTGATTTTGTGGAGTTGGGGAGTAGGTTGTGTTCTTTGCAAAATGAGGAAAAGAGATCAAGTTTGTTCTGTAGACAATAGAGAGTGGGATCAAAGAGAATTACATCGTCCACAAATGCGAGCCAGTGCAGTCTCCTAATTTTGCAGGAAAGATGTTGGAGGTGTTCCAAATTTGGTCCAGGTCAGCAAGGTACAGATTTGAAAAGTACTGATGCTAAGTTGCACCCTTGTTTGATGCCAATTACTGTAGGTATTGCGTCAGTGAGAAGGCCCGACTGATTAATGCAGACTTTGTAATTGGTTTGGTCTTGTAATGAAACAATGATCGCAACAATATGGACTGGAATGCCATAAGCCAGCATTTTCTTCCACAAGATGCCTCTTATAACGATGTCAAACGCAGATGTCAAGTCCAGTGATGCCATGTAAATTGGGGACTGTTGAGCAGAGGCTAAAAGATGGGATAAAATGGTGGCATTAAGTGTAGTACCCAATGATTTTCGAAAACCAACCTGGTTTCGTGACAGCGTATGATGGAGTGAAAGATGAAGTTGTAGTTCATTGAGGATCAAGAGGGTGAAAACTTTGGCTGAGACATCAATCAAAGCAATGGGATGGAAATTGGAGATGTCGTTGATAGGACCCTTTTTATGCAGTGGAATGATGATTGATTTCAACCATGATGGAGGAACCACTTTTGTTTGAAAGATGATGTCGAATCTTCGTTTCAAAATTTTGACCCACAGATGAGGATAATCTTTTAATAGACAAAGCGGTAGGCCATCTGATCCCGCTGCTTTGGAATACTTACGTTTTTTAATCGCCCATTGTATATCCTCAAAGGACCAGGGGCCAATTGTGTGGATATTATTAATAAGAGTAAGTGCGTCAAAAGAGACATAGCCCTTTTCTAGCAAAGACATAAAAAGATGAGGCTCCAAACAAACTCTTCAGGCGCTTGTGCTCTCTATTCTTGGAACTTTTGAGCAGTGCAGTGGCTTTATGAAATTTGTTGGGAAAAGGAGGAGCCTTATCAATTTGTGCTTGGGAGGCTAAAGATTTTAAATGGGATTGTATCATGTTCATGTTCCACTCCTCCACTTTCACCTGAAGCGGTCCCACCGACTGCAAATCTTTGGTAACCCAGAGGTCACGACTGACCAAAGCTGCAAGATGTCTGCACTGGCCTGGGTTCCATCGAATGGATAGAGCATGTCTGTGAGTCTGTACTAAGGACAGAATGGGCAGTGAGTTGTAACACTTGACTAGAAGAGCGATATTGCAACTCAGGACCATGTGATCACTCAGTCGTGAGTTGGAGTTGATAATCGCCTCGCTGCAGCCTGAGAGTGGACGAGAAACACCTATGTAATCTATGAAGGAACGACATGTACCTCTCTGCCATGTTGCCACCTCTTGATGCTGGGCAGGCGGGACAATATGAATGTCCCAGCTATCCAAGAATTGTGTCCACCATAGACCTCTAGCTTGAGTTGAATCAGCATGGGAGCCCTTTGCCACCTTTGGATTAATATGATACTCCGCAATCAGAGTAGGATTGAAATCCCCTCCAATGATGATCTCATAGTCACTGTTGCGCATCATTGCTTCTGACAGTGCAGCGTTTAGGTTCGCTAGAATGGTATCAAGTCGTGAAGCCCTCGGATTCCAGTATAGAGAGACCACTAATAGACTATAGGCAGAGGGTTCTTCAAGAATCACTTCGATGATCAAGAATTCATAGGAGGAATAGATGCACCTGGCTCTGAGTATCACGCTGTAAAGAATCAAAATTGCAAGACCCCCAAATGGGTGACCTTGCAGGCTACGTTTAGCATGATGGGTATAGGAGGTAAAGCCGGTTTATAGTCATAATCTCGAATACAAATATGTCGAAAGTCAAAAAGTCGAAAAAAAAAATTCGAAAACAAAAATGTCGAATTTATTTTTTATGACGTTTTTTTTCGAAATGGGGGGGTTCCCCCCCAGCCCCCGTTTTTTCTTTTTTGTTTTTACCTATTTTTTTATATAAACTAGAGCCCAAAAAAAAATATCGAAAAAAAAAATAATTCGACATTTTTTTTTTCGACATTTTTGATTCGACTTTTTTGCCATTCGAAATTTTGTATTCGATATTATGACTGGACACCGGTAAAGCCATCTAAGTGAATGTTGGACATACACAGTCTCTTGTAGCAAAATAAGAGACGGAGATTTGGAGGGGATTAGCAAGCGATGCCAGGAGAATACATTTTTAAAGCAACAACAGTTCCAAGATGTGATTGAGAGAGGCGTAAATTACGAGTTTGGCACAGCGTTGCCGTCGTTGGAGAGCGTTTTGATAAAAGGTTCCAGCCAGGCTAAACCCTTGATGGCATTAGCAAAGGATTCAAGTTGCCCTAGAATTACGGTGTTAAGAGCATTAGGCTCCAAAGCAACAGCTCCCAGGGTAGTCATGTCCTGCTTGGGAGATAGCATAAACTCAATAAATGCAGTTGCGTCTTCCATCCAAGAAAAGTCCTGTAATTCAAAACCAAGTAAAGATAATTCCGTCTGGTAATCCCATAGCAAATTTGCAATTATTTGAGATTGAAGCTTGCATAGCATTCGATTGATATTTCATGTTGCAAGCCTGACCCATTTTACGTCTTCCGAAATTAAGTTACGTAGAGCAGGTATTCGATGAAATGATTTCATAAGAAAGGAACGATTTGTTCTTGCTTGCTCCTTGAGTGAGGAATCACTAACCCATCCCATGATGAGCTTCATGGCATCAGGAAGGTCAAGAAGACATCAAGAGAGCAAGCAGTAGCAATCTGAGGGGTATGTTATTTTTGTACTGGCTGATGATTTGGGGAGCAAGTTTGCTGGAGCTAGTAGTGCACCTTGCGTAATTCCAATCGCGGCCACTGCTGATGAGGCAGAGTTAGGGGGGAACGGGTCAGTAGTCTGTGCAGTCACGTTAGGGACTCCTGCTAGGGGAGTAACAGCTGTGGAAGGCACAGTAATCGAAGCCTGTGAGCTTTGGGATATGATATGATATGATATGATGGGTTACTTATAATGCGCTTAATACCCAGAGGTTTCTAAGCGCGGACACGGAGATCGAACCTGTGTTGCTCTGTGTCGTCTTACTTCCAAGGCGAGCACCTTGCCCCTGAGCTATCCTCCCAGGACTAACCGCAACATCAGCCTGTTCTGCTATGGAAGCTTTTTTGTTTTGTATCAACTGGAAAAAGTTAGATAGATGTGTTTGAATAAGAGGTGCATTGATTTCAGGAGATTTGCTCGACTTATCAGGAAGTGTCATTAGCCGTGCAGAGGGGGGGGTGCACAGAAAATGCTTGCAGAAGCACAGGTTGTAAAGATGTTTTAGATGTGGAAGTATTCTGCTCACTGGAATCCCCCCCTTTCAGCTGAAGCAAGGCCTTGCTTTCCTCATTGAGCTGGTTTAGGTCAAGGGCCACATCGTCAAGCGAGATGTTACATAGTTTTTTAATGCCCGGATTGTGACCCTTGATCTTGTTTGGCGGCATATTTTTTGATTTTGGATTCGGAGGATTGTTAGATGTGATATTGGTGTGGGAATTTTTGGGAAGATGTCTATGTTTTTCCGCTCTCATTTGAGCTCTTTTGGCTTTGCGCGATAGGTACTGTTTAGAGCTTTGAGGTCCTGCTTGCGTTGGAGCAGAATCTGGGGAGGAGTCTATGTTTGTGGCAATGTCCAATTGCTGGTCTATGAGGTCCGTGAGGTAGGTCCTATTTTTAAGCATTGGAGCACTAAATTTGCCTAGAGAAGGATCTGTTCAATTGCCAAAATTCTGTCGTGTTGGAGTTTTATGCATATCAACGCAGTCTGCTTGGTACAAACAAAATAGATAAATCACACCGCACATACTGCATTCATAAATAAACTGAGTCGTGTATCTCCGTTGTTCCCCTCGTTGCATCGCTTCTTTTCACCACTTTTCCTTTTGCTCCTTGAACAAACCTGGTTTATTTATGTATGCATTGTTTGTCGGATACGTGTTTCCAACAAACAATGCATAAATAAATACATTAACCACTTTGTATCCGACAAACAATGCATACATAAATAAATAAACAGGGTATGTTTACTCGTGGGCTCTGTGGTCAAATCTGCAGCGCACAGCCTCCAGGTGACCTGGGGACAGGGTGCAGACATGATTCTGCCCGCAGGCAACAAAGGGACTGTAACTTCATCTCCTGACCCCTCGTGAGGGTTCAGGAGAGGAAGTTACAGTTTGGAGATGCTGCAGTATTTCCTGCAGGCAGCTGTGACTGACCCAAGTGCCAGCCAGCCACAGCGTCGCTCAAACAGTTTGGGCGACGCTGTGTTGGCTGGCACTTCCGTCAATCACAGCTGCCTGTTTCGATCATGGTGGCGGGCTCATCTCCGGTCGCGGCTGCCGCCGTGGCGGGATAATGACCCGCCGCAGTGTGGTGTGACCGGGACCTCAGCCTCACTTTTTAGAGACTGCCGGGGCTCGGCCCAAGATGGCCCCGGCGCACTTAAAGCACTGGTGGTGAAAAGATGTTTGTTAGAAAGTTTATTGTTTAAATGTAACTGATTTAGGGCCCGATTCATGGAATTTTTTGCACAGTTCAAAGTGACTTTGCACTGCTGAAAAGTGACTTTGCACTGCCGACAAAAACCCTGATTTATGGAACTGTGAAAAATGTATTTCTGCAGTGCAAAGTCAGTGCAAAGTCATTTTTACTGCCAAAATTACTATGCACTGAATTTGCACTGCAAAAATACACTTTGCACAGTTCCATGAACCAGGATTTGTGTCGGCAGTGCAAAGTCACTTTTTAGCAGTGCAAAGTCACTTTGAGCCGTGCAATAAATTCTATCAATTGGGCCCTAAATGTTTTATGCATGACTCTCGTTGTAGAAAACACTATAAAAACCTTTAGAATCGGTCCTTTGGGGAAGAGTAGGCGGGGGTCATTTTTGTTGTGACGGGGATACTCTGCGGGCTCCTTGCTGTGACAGGGATACTCTGCGGGCTCCCTGTGTGTTTCTATGTAGCTGCTAAGAAAGCGAACTGACTCTGTTGTTGATGCTGTTTGCTATCAGCTTTGGATTGGTTTGCTGCTTTCTCCAGGCAATAACTACACATGTGGCAGAAGGTGCACTCACTGCCCCCTCGTTTAGCGAGCACACCAACTGCTTAAAATCAGGATCTCGGTCAATCAACGGTTGGCTTTTCCTTATGGGTCTATTTGTCTGTCGTTTTTTATCAATATGTCCTTTTGCATTTTTAAAGTGGTTTAAGAAAAACAGAAATAGGGGGATGCAGTAGCCCTTATTTTATTAGTCCCCTTTCTATTTCATCTACCCATTGTCCTACCTTTTTGTTTGTTTTTTAAAATCTGTATTAAGTCAGCTGGTGATGGAAAGCCACTGATAAAAGGACATTCTTAAGTGATGGAAACGATGAAAGGGCATCTCTGGGAAGCAAAGCAGTGTCTGTCTGAAGGAGCTTGGCGCGAGATGCTAGGACCATCCTTTTACTTGCTGCAAATCCTAGCCGGCAGGATTTTGATATTGCCAAGTTACCGGGCTGAGGGCCCCCCTAGAGTTAGATCCCCCATTAAGAATTTGGTGTTGAGGTGCAGGATTGCCACCACTTTACCACCCTGCAATATGTAAGGTTTAAAAAATGAAATTCAGTAAAAACTGCAGGTTTTGTTTTTTTTGTATGGAGGAAGTTTCCTCCACAAAAAAAATCATTATCAAATAAGATATTACCATACAGGCTCAGACTGGCCTATAGCACACTAGGCCCGTGACCGACCAAAAAGGCAACATTCGGGTGTGGGCCAGTTTTTTGGGTCAAAGTGGGCCGTTTGATGAGTTACTTCACTATGCGGCTAGCCGTTTTGATCACATTTTTTCAAAAAACTCGCCCACTTGGGTACTATTCAAGCAGTGTCACAAAAGGAATGAATATCCATTTGCAACTGTGGTCCACTTTTTCATTGGCGCCCGAGACAATTTATTGGCCCAGTCCGACCCTGTTACCATATGCAATAATATGTAATCCCTAGTGGAGCCCTTTGAATTCAATATGGTGAATAACTGAAGGGTCCGCATTACTCTGAAACAAGGGGGGGCCTTCCTGTTACTGCATGCTTAACGGAGGCGGCAATGGTAATTCTGTATGGTGGTTTTACCAGCGGTAACACCGCCATGGTCTTAATGTGACCATAAATTTAGAGGAATATGTATTTCATATACTTCACTTCACGGCGCTGCACAAAAGCAGGTTAAAGTGTTTCCAGTGAAATGATACGACATTTATAACGCGCCTATACACAAGTGTTTCAAGGCGTGACGAGGCAAGGCAGGGAAACCGAGGGAGGACAAAGACAACGGTCTTACTAGGCCTAGTGACATTGAGATCGCGCAAGTGCAGGGGAGGGGAAAAGTACCAGGGGAAGGGGAGGAAGGGCAAGTGCAGGACACAGGATCAAAAACAAGTAGTGTGGCCAGCAGGTGGCAGTGATCTGTGACATTCTTCTACGCAGTCAGTTGCACCAGTAAAGAGGGTACAATAAATGGGTGCATGCTTTGGTGTCATCCTGCATGCACCTGGTGCGCTATGCAGCTGCGCAGATACTGCGAGGAGCCTCGCCCCTCTCAGCACTGGTTCCGCTGGATCCCCTGAGTCTGATTCTCTTGGCTATAACAGCCAGAAGCGGTTGTGTCGTCAGTATATGAGGAACTAAGTGGTACACAGGGAGCCAGTAGCTCTAGCCAGGCCCAGTGAAATAGTTTCATTTTACTGCACACTTGCCACGCGTGCCATGTAAGATTCAGCAATCTGACATGGCAGATCAGACAGCTTCTGACTACAATGGTTGAAATGTTACACAGAAAATACGTAGACCTGCAGCTAGTGGCACTGATTAGATGTTAGCTACTTGTCGTGACCCGCCATTAAGACCTTAAAAAGGTGCTTTGTTGGATCCAGTCAAACCCGATTCGTAGCACTGGAAAGTATGAAGAAACCCAGGTTGACGTTGGTCAAGACTATCAAAGAAGACAATTGCATATATGTCTGTGGTTCTGTCCACCTGGTATTGTTCTATGGGCCCTCATGACATTTATGTTCCCACTTTATATCTTAAAGACATATATGAACCTCAATATAAGTTTGCCGGTCCGGAAACAAGGGTGCCGGTAAGCTCACCAGCACCCTTGTTTCCGGACCGGCCATCTGCATGTCTGCCTGCCGGGACCGCTGTGCCCGACAGGTCTGACCCTGCTGGGCGCAGCGGTCATGGTAGACAGATTTTTGATGGAAGCACCGGCAGTGCTAGCAACGGTGCGGGTGCTCCTGTGTCCCCACTCCCATAGTGTCTCATATGACTCTATGGGAATGGGGATTAACAGAATTACCGGCGCCTGACTTCCCGGCCGCCGGACTCAGAATGAGCCGGTGGCACCGTGAGGTCAGGCGCCGGTAAAGTATTCAGAGTCCGGCGGCAACACGAATGAGGCCCATATTCTTGAGCTTGCTTGACTTTTCTATAAGACTATTTACCTGCAGGCCCCTGTTCTTCAATACCCAGAGTGCACTGGTCTCCCAAAGTCTGCACTCTCTCTGCATCTCATCACAAGGGTGGGTTGATAGTGTTTTGAATAGTTTGTCTGTCCTTTTAGTTCTTGTTTTGTTCGAGCCTTGATTGGACTTGTATTGGTACATACCATACTATGCTTGTGTTGGAGGCTTCCATGCTGGCTGACTCCCTCTTGCAGGCTGTACCCTGTGCTCAGCCCATGCGTCCTTAAAGAGGCGAAAGTGACGTACCATTCATGCTGGGCCTGTTTCACCTTTACAATTGTGGTCCCCGTTGATCTAGTAACAGTGTGGGGCTGAGAAGAAGTTTAGAAAACGCTACTCATCTCTGTACTCCCGCAGGTCAGAAGTCATTTCCTCACAAAATGTACATATAATGATTTTAAAATACTTTGAAACGCCTTTTTCCTGAATTTCATGTCGTCCATGAACTTCACTTTTTAATTTCAAATATGTCTCATATTTTGTGAAATTGGTGAATTGTAGTGCATAATTTCGCATCATTAACAAGATCAAAATTCACCATTTCGCACAGCCATAATTTGGGTGCTGGAAGGGACAACTTGGCCCCTGGTCCACCTACAACTATAAATTGAACCAACCCCATTAAATTTGGTCATATTAACAACCTCGTATTACAGCACTTAGCAGTGGGTTGACTCTTTCATGAAGCACTATATTATTCTGGTTATGTTGTACCATAATATATAAATTCGTATCTGCAATGTTTTTTTACATTTTTTTATTTATTAAGTGTTTATGGTTCAGACAAAATTATAAACCTTTCACGTGGTGCAAAAACATGACAAACAAGTGAAAAAATAACATTCTCATACAAAACAATTAATAAAATATTCAAACAAGTTACATAAAACAATTTGCATAAAGCATCACTTCAGGAAAAACAGGGAGATCCGGCAGTATACTTCATTGTAACCCCGTTATTTTATTTTTTGTATCTGATCAAGAAAACCAGTTAAAGACAGTGGGCCTCATTCCGAGTTTGGAGGTAGCCATGGTGCTACTAGCGCCATGGCTGCCTCCAAAACCGGGTCCGGCACCTGTCCGGTTGAATGGGGACTTACCGGGACATTCCGACCTGTGCGGACCCGGTAACTCCCCATTCAACTAACCATGCCCCATTCCCATTTGGGCAAGGTGCTAATAATGGGCCCGCGAATAGCAGGCCCGTTATTAGCGCCCTGGTCCCTTAGCGGGACCCGTAAAGGACGTGTGGCTAGACCACACAAATTCACTAACTATTTTTATTCGTATCTGCAATAAGGACCAAGACACTATTGTCCCAAGAGAATTCCTTGAACCAAGTGAAACCCTGCTCGGAGCGGACTCCAGGTGGCTGACGGTCACTAGTCAATGAAGCCCCTTCACTGGCCCTTACTGGCAGAAGCATCATCATAACATGTCAACCAAGTCCAGCCTTTCAATGGCCAGAGACATCTAGGCAGTGCAGCAAGACAACCTCCAGCAGGCTTGCAGTGCTGCCCATTTCAGGGGATCTGATCACAGGACACTGTGAGAGGTGAGAAAAGTGGAACGGCTGAATGAAGAGCTTTCCAGTTCAGATGGGGAGCATGACAAAGAGAGGGGGAGACGTCTGCTAGAGCATGTGCTGACCTATTCCCCATCATTCTCATTCTGATCTCTTCACTGGTTGCCGAGAGACAAGCAGATCCATTGCAAGATTCTATCTATCACCCACTGCACTATAGAGAATCCTTGACCGCCGCGCTACCGATGAACCTGGTAGGCCTCCCAGATCCACTGAATCGGTCTTTAGTCTTGTTTTAGGAAACCTTATATGGAACAGAGCACCTTTCCTGTTCTGGCACCTTAAATTTGGAATGCCGGGCAGCAACCCCCCCCCATCATGTTCAATTTCATAAAGCCTAGAAAACCTGGGTCTTGACCACTGATGGTTCCGTCTTTGCCCTTCCTGGCAGCCAATTGCAATCTAGCACCATGAGGCCAGATTATTCCCAATGGTGCACGCTGCACTTTTCCATAAGAGAACCTCAGCTTGCCTTATCTGGCACCTAGACGCTCAAAAGGTTGAAAGCCATAGGTTCCCCTCACCCCGCACAGGGGATAGGACAGTATTCTGCCAGGGCAGAGAAAAGAATATATCCTGAGAGAGAAAAAGGCAGAGAAGAGAAAGGAAAATGCTGAAATTCTGCATACGTACGACGCCCTGGCTGGCGTGTTGACACTTCGGTCCTGAATTGAAATGACCAAAAAAAACGAGGACCAAAACAACACATTTTTGCTTTTTTTGGCACTTTTTTTCTTTTTTTTTTAATGTGGGGGCGACCTCCGCCTCCCCTCCTCAACATCCCCCCACCTTTTTTATACCCTAACCCAAACCCCATCTATTTATTGTTTAAAAAGGTGCAAAAAATTCGAACAATTCGACCACAAAAATTCGTTATTTTCATCATCGTTGTTTTTGTACCCGATTTTTGGGAGGATTACCGGCACTTCAAGGATGCAGGCAGTCATTTTCAAATAAATAAACACATAGTTTTGCACATCAAGTCACCGCTTGAGCTACTTATTGCATACCAGTACTTGCACATCTGTATAAAAAAAATACTGGGTTTATGTAAATGTACAATTTGTATAAAAAATAAAAAAAATATTAAAAAAATGACTCGATTTATGCAACTTTGCAAAAAATACCGAACATTGATCACGAAAAAACAGCAGGGGTGCAGACAAGATAATCCAAACCTACCCAGCATAGGACTAAGGCAGGTCCATGCCGTGGCCCTCGGGGCGCAGCGCAGACAGGGCCAGCTGAGCTCCTGGAACTGCTTTGTTCATGGGTGGCAGTGAGAGCTTGTTTTGGAAGCTCAGGCATTTAAAAGCGTGCTGCTAATAGCAGGCTGCACTGCAATGTTCCTAATAAGAGGCTGAGCATTGGAATTAGACGCTTGACAGGGAAAACACCAATTAGAGTTTAAATCACAAAAACTGGAGGAAGCTTTGGGCAGGCTTCTTGCAGTTGTTTACAATCTTCTGCGAGCAGGCCTTTATCCAAGAACATTGGGGTGGGATATAATTTGTCATGTACTAAAATATTGTTGCTGCACACATGACCACGATCAGAAATACTGGTGTGTATAATCGGCATCTATTCTGGTAGAAAACGGTTTCTTTGGACCAATCGTGATAAGCTGCCTTGAAGAAACACCTACCAACTAGCAGGCCGGTGATGGAATAAAGCAATTCTATGTGGCTGTCTGGGGGCGCACAATAAGGAGGACATGAGAGGGTTGCAAATTTAGCCCCAAGCGCATCAAATAAGGGTTGTGAGTATGGCACTAAGTTCACCGGCACAGCCCGCTCCCTAGTGCCTGCTCTCTCTTCTCATAATTGGGATGACCTGCAGTTGCAGGTTCCAGAGTGCGCCCAAAGATTCAGAAGACCAAACTGGCCATTGTGAAGTCAGGCAGAAGCCCAGCACCACTTCTTGCATCTGTCGGCTCCTCACTGCAGAATGGGGGGTCCGCTTCTGGCTTACCATAGCTGCTCCCCACTTCCCTCAGGCTCCATGAGCTGTACTCAGAAGCCACCTCACTGAATTGCCGGTTACCTAACTCATGTCTTAAGTTCTTACCAATTTGAACAGCACACTCTTGGTTGGGCCTCATAACAAACCTGACGGTCCTGAAATAAGGGTTCCAGTAGCAACATACCGGCACCCTTTCCGGACCGCCAGACTAGGAGAATGCCTGCAGGTGCCGGTGCTCCCGGCAAGTCTGATCTGCCGGGAGCACCGGCCCCTGCAGGCATGGTTTTCGCGGAAGCACCGGCACTGTGAGCAACGGTGCCGGTGATTCCTTGCCCCCATTGGACTTACACTTTCCACCGCCTGCCATCCCAGCCAACACCACCTGGAATATCCCGGTGGCACCGAAATATCAGGCAGCGGAATGATGTTACAAGGTCGGCAGCGGATGCCGCCGACCTCGTAATGAGGGCCGTTGGTACTCAGCAAGTGGTGTTGTTTGGTTTATTTTCCCGCCATTATCTCTCTATATATAAAAGGGAAATTTGTTGATCTGTGTGTGTGTCTGTTCGAAATGTTCAGCATAATTCCCAACATGCTACAAACCAGAAATTTGGCATGTGGGTAGGTTCCATGGTGTAGACAATGTAAAAATTATAAAAAATAAACATACCTTTGTCTAATTTTCTTTAGTAGGAATTACCATGCGAAGCACGGGCATAACTGATTTTTCTGGAATGCAACACTCAGGCCCATATTCTCATCTTGGCGCAGTGAAGGTGCTAAACAGCATGATTCACTGCGCCAAAAGAGGACGCCCAGGTGCCACTAGTATTCTCAATTGGGCCTGGGCATCGTCGTAGAGCACGACAGTGATCTGTGAGGATTGCACCTGTTTTAAGCTGTTACGGGCGCAATCCAATCTCTTTTGTAGAAAAAATGAGAGATTCGTTATTTTACGAAAATGCTGCCGAGAACACAGATTAACACGTTCCTATACACCAAAGTGAGCAGCTTCAACATTGCAGCATGCTTGCTTTGGTTTAAATGAAAGTGTTCCTATACACCCGTGCGGTGTATATGAACACTTTCATTCAAAGCAAGCAGCTTCAACGTTGCATGCTGCAACGTTGAGGCTGCTCCCTTTGGTGTAAATGGAAGTGTTCATATACACCCGTGTGTTGTATATGGACACTTTCATGAACACCAAAGCAAGCAGCTTCAATGTAACGTTGAAGCTGCTTGCTTTGGTGTACATGGAAGTGTCCATATACAACACACGGGTGTATATGAAACTTTCATTTACACCAAATAAGGCTTCTTGTGGCACTGCTCCAGTTTAACGGCACCCAAAGGGTACCGTATTTGTGTGCATGTTTAGCGCACATATTAAACTGGCGGAGTGCCACAAAAATAGGCTTCCAAAATGCCAGTTTCCGAACGTGGCGGTTGCTAGGTTGGTTTCCAACCCATCCCAGCAACCGCCACATTTATTCCGAAATTGGCGCATTCCTTCCGACTTCGGAGGAATGCGTCAACTTCAGAATAGGTCTTAAGTACCGAAAAGGTCGTTAAGCCTTTTAACGTCCTATTCGGTACTTAACACCTACATGAGAATAGGGCCCACAGTATTCATTTTATGCAATTTCAGTAGGTAAACAAGCGCCAGGGGACTACTCCGGTGGTGATAGTGCGTGGTACAAATACCCTTTAACATTAACATTAACATAGCTTCACCCAACTTAGGTAATGTTCCCTTGTCACTGGACGCACGTCTAACGAGAGTATGAAAATGTTATTTTGATGTTTTTTCTAAGGGAATGTGCATGTTCTCCGATGGTGGACTCATGATGGGCCTCTAGTAGAGTGGCAAGTGTTTATTTCTCCTGGCCCAGCCATAGCTGTGTGAGGTGTGTGTTCCTAATGTGTCTTCTGTGTCCCCATCTTCAGGGGCCAAGAACAAGTATGAAGAAGAGACTGTGACAATTTCTCCAGAGAGTCTCTCATAAAGCAAATCACAATTTCTCATCCATTAACCGGAAGGGCCATGAAGATTGTGAGCTTCAACTATAAAGGCCTCCATTGTGAGATTGGCAGGACCAGAAAAACAAAGGCAGTATTTGCAAACGTTGCCTGTTTTTACTACCCATCTGATAATTGGTTACGCAGTATTTAGCATGTGTGGAAAATACAACCTGATTACCTCCCGAAATATCCTCCAATGGCCCTCATTCCAAGCTGGGCGGTAAGGGATACCAGGCACCGGTAAGGAGACCGGTGTTGGTAATCCCTTACCGCCCTACTACAAGATCCCTTAGCGGGTCCCTCCAGTAACGCCTGGTCTGACCAGACGTTATGGACGGGACCCGTTAAGGGACTAGGGCGCAAATAACGGACTTGACATACGCGAGCCCATTATTTGCGCCCTCCCCATTCCCATTAAGCCCTACAGGGGCTCAAATGGGAATGGGGAATGGCATTTTCAATGGGGACTTACCGGTCCCGCAAAGGTCGGACTACACCGGTAAGTCCCCATTGAACTAGACCGGTGCCGAACCCGTTATTCGTGGCGGTCATGGCGCAAATAGCACCATGACTACCACCAATCTCAGAATGAGGCCCAATATTTACCTACGTCCAAAAGAGGGAGGTAAACATTGCAAAAAAAGAGCTGTTTAAAAAAATAAGAAATTCTGTAGTTTGAATAAATACGAATCTGCAAAAGGGATGAAAAATGGGCATTTGTTCAGACCACATCGTATAAAGGAATGTTGAACTTTCTCTTTATTATTAAGAATGGTTAAGTGGCCGTTTAAATCAGCTTCAGTGCACAAACCCATTGCAACCTAAAAACAAGGGTGGAAATTGCTTTTTAAAAATTACATAAATAAGGCATTTGGGTTTTCTGAAATACAGCATGCAGTGTTTCAAGAAATGTGTAGCCGTTACCACAATACTGGCATAGTCCTTAAAATTAGGCAGATTCCAAGAATTCTTGCATGCGCTAATTCTTGGAAAACATCCCAATGTGGGCCACAGAATGCTTTGTGGCATACTTGCCAACAGGTTAATTCAAGGTTATTTCTGAACCAGTTGCCCAAGGATCCAAGAAGAGCCTTGCTAGCCATGGGCAGAGAAGCGGGAGAGCCAATGGCTCTTGAGGCAAAGAAGATATCGACAATTGGCTTACTCTGATCCACGAGAATAGGGTTCCAGTCCCAACTTCGGCCAACTATATTATGTCATTGGGCAACGTTGATGCAATATAACTATATC
Source organism: Ambystoma mexicanum (assembly GCF_040938575.1). Taxonomy (NCBI): domain Eukaryota; kingdom Metazoa; phylum Chordata; class Amphibia; order Caudata; family Ambystomatidae; genus Ambystoma; species Ambystoma mexicanum. The sequence goes on along the minus strand of NC_090932.1, from coordinate 1,524,581,223 downwards.
ATTTATATGTCCCTAGAGTAGGCCCTCTCTCCATCACATTCTTTTTCTGTAATCCAGCCTCCAAAACACGCCATGCTATTACGTTCACACCACAATACAATGCTCTCTGCACAGTGCAGACGTGCTCCTTGAAGCCAGGTCGTTGCACTTGCAAATAAATACAGTTAGTACTGAGCTATCCTTCATATGTCCAGGACTAGTCCAGTGGTCATTGTAAAGTATGTAGGTTACGTGCCCGTTCTCAAGGCGCTAGCGATCAACTAAACCCTTTAAAGTTTGCGGACTATGAGAGGGGGGAATGCCCAGGTTATAGCTCGAATCAGCAGTCGGGGACCTAGGTTTGTGCTCAATAAATAATGTTAAACAACACTACACAAACTAAACAGCTACCCTGTATTTAAGTGAATATATGCAATCTGTTATACATTGCTAGATATACACACAACATGGTGCAGCACTCCAAACTGAATAGCAGAAATGGGCCTCCAGGTTAGAAGGATTGAGGGCAGGTTGGCTTCAGAAAACAAGAGTTTGGGGGTTGTTCTGAAGGCAAGAGGGTTGGCGTAGGTGCAGATGACCATAAGGAGCGTGTTGCGCCAGCGTGATCCTTGTACTGGGAAGTTCCTCCGAGTTTTGAGCTTCAGTGTATTCATGAGATCTAGTAGTAGGGGGTGGTTTTACAAAATCAGACATGGGTGCATGCTGACTTAATGGCTGGCACGTGCTGGGATCCACCGAGATGCCTGTCGCTAGAAACACATAGCTGAATAAATCAAGTTTTGTCTCTAAGTATTCGCAATTCTATTTGTTCAGCGTGAATGTATATTCGAGCAATCTATAGAGCACATCTGGCAGGAAAACCTGGTGCTCAGGAATTAAGGTACCCTTGATGAGTTTGTCATTGAGGGCTTGTAGCATCACTGCCTGGAATCCACTCTTTTGCTGCCAAATACACCCCAAACCTCAGCCAATTGTATTGAAAGAGTGCAATGTGGGTTGAGAATGTTGTGATATAGTATGAGTCAGTATTTCCTTTTATTGCATTTATTGGCACATGGTGATGATCAGCATTAAGCTCCAAACTGAAAATATTCTCACCCCAAGGAGGTCTACTGTGTTGCTCTCAGATCCACACAGATGCGGAGGGAGTCAGGCTCAATGGGTTTTACTGCGAAAACAATGGGAGATACCCATGGGATCCTTCCGTCCCCATTCTAGACAGGTCAACTCATTCTAGCTTCTTTTCCCACCTACTATGCCTGTGTGTCACAGCACAAGGGACTGATGAAGCATTGTGGCAATGTGGAGGGTGTCTGGTGTTTATTAAACACCCTAATCATTCAAAAAAGTCACTCTAATCCTGATGTAGAGTGTCAATGTCACAATGACAGATGCCGCAGACAAATTAAGTCCATTTCAGGGCATCCACAGTGTCGCAATTGGTGAGGGTTTCTCTGCCCATCGGTATCATGTGGAATTGTGTGGGCATTGATTTCTGCTTACAGCTGACACATGGAAATGCTGCATGGAGTTTCTATATGCAAATCATACTGTGGGTTTAAACAGTGCAAGCCACGGCTTGAGTTTCAGAAATTGTGAGCCATAGAGTTGACTGATTTGCCACTGCATATTAGTAAAGTGGCTCCCAATGTTTCTGTCTATTCTTTGCACCAGGGTTGCCTCTGTTGAGTTGCTTGCAGCCCTAGGATGGATGTTAATGGAGAATACTTCCACGTGCACCTCATCATTCTTGGTCACCTCTGGATAATTGAGTGTGGGGTACACCTCTGCCTTTGTTGTTGGTTATCCGGCATATAGGGTTCACTCCACCAGAGTCTACATGGTGTAATGCTTCTTCCATCTGCTTCGCCATGAATTCGACTAGCTCATGCAACCTTCTCCTCTATCGTAGTGCCCAAGACTCAAGGAACATATGGTGTCATCATCTTCATTCAGCATCATACATATGCGCACAAGTCATCGAAGGCGGGCATGATAGGGGTCTAGGCTCTCATGTATTTCTTGGGTGGCTTGCCTGAGCCGGAGCCTCTCATAGTCTGCATTGACAAGCAGTCTCAAGTAGTCTGTGAGAGCAAATGCTGTGGTGGCATATGAGGTATCACCCACCTTGAGTGTTTTGAAGATGTGATGGTTGTCGTCCCCCACCATGTACAACAGGAGATACCTCTTAGTTTTACCATCTGTCTCCTGTACAGCAACAACATGCATTTCCAGACACTCTAGCCACATTGCCTCCTTTGGGCCAAAGGTGAACAACATTCTGGATACATCGAATAGGCCCAATGGAACCAATAAAAAGCTGGATTTGCTAACAGAGGCGATCAGGCGATGCATATATTGCTGGTGCGGCAGTGCCGTTTCTGGCATGAAGAAAACTTGGCTTGGTGGGTAGACACCTCTTTAGCAGTGTGGGGTGCACAAGGTTGCTGGGTGGTTGTTATCGGTGCACTTCAGTGGGGGAACGTGCAATTCCAGTCATGGCCAAGGCTGGGTGCAGAGATTAAAGCATTTGTTGCTGGGCAGCGCTCTCCCAGGGCACCTGCACACCATGAGGCTGGAGATCAAACTTGCCATTTCTCATGGCAACACAGCAGAACGTGGGCTGGCACCCACATGTTGAGCCACCGTTGTCACCAGTTGTTGTGGATAGAGCAGATTACAGCCTGAGGTTGTTGCTGAACAGTTGGAGAGCACCAACAGAACACATGCATGCATCCAGAGGATGTTGATATGCGCCGCACTGCTGTGCGCTGTGGGCTGTCTTACATTTTCCTTAGCTTGATGATTAGGGTGACCACATTTCAAAATTAAAAAAACACGACTGACCAACGACATAAAATTAGGACTTCAACTGGACACATGCTATGCTATGATATCTTGCATTTGTATAGCGCCTCCTGCCATAGCTTATGGGGTCAAAGCTCTTGGTCTGTCAAAGAGACAAAGGAGGAGTATGATGGAACATTCAGTAGTGGTATGGAGAAGCAACGTTGGGTACATAGTTAAGGTAAGGGATAGATGAGATGTACAGGAAGGCATGAGAAGGAAAAAGTGGGGGAGCTACGTTTACAATTGATATGATGTGATAGGTTATTTATAACATACGCAGAGATTTCTAACCACGGACCCAGGAATCGAACCTGTGTTTCTCCGTGTCGTCTTGCTTCCAAGGCAAGCACGTTACCGCTGAGCTATCCTTTCGAGACCAAATCTAGCGCGGAATTCAACTGTATTCTACGGGGCGCAGCCCAAGAGGAGAGATAGCTGGGGTGGAAGTGTTCACTGCGCAAGGGAGGGTATCTCTTCAAATTACTCACTGCATGGGGAGCCTGAGCATGTTGAAGTCATGCCCAAGAAACCACAGACGGCAAAGCCCTTACGCCTACTTCTTTAGGCCCCCAACATTTGGCAAGGGTTGTATACCAGAAATCCGAATTTGCCAAGTTTGCAAAGGTTACCTAAAAAGCAAGGTAAATAAACTCAAATTTTTGGTTTCCTCATATATGTCTTGGTCACCAAAAACCCTAGGCTTGTGCGGAGAATGATTAAGAACACATTGCCCTTCTATAACCAGACTTTGATCCTTCCACAGTGTCATGGTGAGCCAAGGAATGTAGAAAACCAGGCCCAAGAGAACAAAGCATGCAAAGCCCCTCTACTTACTCCCCTAGGCCCCAAACAGCAACAAACAGCCAGGCTCTATATATAAGAAAGCTGTAAGGAAATATGGGCACATTTAACTGAGAGTGGGATTTTGACCACAAGTTCCTTGGGCGCTTAAGCCCATTTTGGCCTTCCTATAGGTTCCTGAGTCCTGCTAGGGACTTTTTAACAGATTAGATTTCCAGGTCTACCTTCTGTTTTTTTTTTTGTGTGTAGGGATTTATACCCTGGTGCGGACTGGCCTGTAGGGCACTAGGGCACTAGGCCGTGGCTGAACCAAAAACTCCAAATTCTGGTGTGGGCCAGTTTTCTGGGTCAAAGTGGGCCACTTTTTGGACCAATGTGGGCCAGTTTGATGAGTTACTTCACTATGCAGCTAGTAATTGTGACCATTGTTTCTGAAGAATTATTCTTTAAAATGCACAATTTGCATCACATTTTTTCAAAAAACTCTCCACTATTTGCAACTGTGGTCCACTTTTCCATTGGTGCCCAGTGTCTTATGACTGGCTGCTTCAAACGTGCTTAAAAATTAGACATTTGAAGCAGGACATTATAATGAAAGCTCAACATAATATAACATGACCTAACCAGCTAGTATAAAAGGAAACTGACATCATATTCTCCTCACCTCCTCCAAAAGCAGTGAATGACTACATACAGTAGCGCTCAGCTAGATTCTAGTTAACGCCCGTTTAGCCATGGACAAAGAACACTTTGGTGCATATAGGGTACGAGGAATATGCAGGTCTACCCATCCTGCTCAATATGTCACGGCAGTAATAGAACCTCTTCCAAACCGCCTCGGTCTGCATGCCATCTGCCTTTAAGTCTGTTCAATGCTGATGTGGTCTTACCGCACGGTGTTCCGATGAAGAGACCTCCAGGAGGTTGTGTGTGTCAATTTCAGGTAGGTGTGCAAAGTGTGCCCAAGTTGTAAATATTGGACAAAACTGCAGGGCCCTGAATGGAATACCTCCTGTAGGTCTGTTAAGGACTTAAGTTGTCAGTTTCTAATAACATCACCCTGGCTCTACATGGCTACAATGACCACACTTCAGTAATAGCAAAAGAAGTGTGGGGGCCGAGGTCAGCCCTCCCTCTGCATATCAATTGGGTGGATTTGGCTGTGACTGTAAGCATGGTCAAAACAAAGGAAGTTGTACACTGATTTCTATTTTAGGCCTTGCTAAGAAACCCTTTTACCAGACAGTCTCTAGGCATGATCGCATGTGGCTAACTGAACCGTTGGGGGTTCGAGTCCACCCCTGGATGGCTTACGTGTTAATGTAACATTTCCCAACTGTCATAACATTCATCTTGTTTATAGTTGGCGAATTAGTTAATGAGATAGACATGACGCTGTACTGTCACAGCTGTGATTCTGTCAGTGGTCCCCTCTCCTTGACCCTCAAAAGCTTTTTAAACTTTAAAAAAACTCTCGGGACAGGGCGTCAGCGCGCCCAATTCTGGGACAGATCCGGCACAACCAGGGACGCCTGGTCACCCTATTGATGATCCGCTTTGCATCGGCGCGCTTGCGTTATGCGTGTGATCAACTGCACGGCGTGTAGTGCCGTACCTAAATGTACAATAATAATAATAGTAATAATAATAATAATTTATATATAAAACCCACTTGCACCTTCCCTGCAACTAAGTTCCCTTCAAGTAGCAGCGCCACGATGCCCAAGGACTGTTTGTGCGCTATACAAATATAATAAATGAATCAATAAATAGATAGATAGATAAATAAATAAATAAATAAATAAATAAATACACACACACATACATACATACATACATACATACATAAAAGCCTCTGCGGTCGGTCATTCCGTGGGGGCTCCAGTAGCAGGCTTCTTAAGGAGACACCATAATGCCACATATAGCTAAAAACATGGCATTCACACAGTGGTCTAATAAGAAGAATTCTAACCCAGTCAGATGTGGACTTCTCGCGCTTTCAATTACCAATTGCTTTTGCTCAGGGGTGGGGGCGGAGGAGGTGCGCAGATTGCCCTCTGCGGCAGCTGGAAGGCATTGGTGCCCCATGTGAAATGCCTCTGTGATTTACTCCACTGACTCCTGGTGACTCAGCACCGCGGAGCCGGCCAGGGAACTGCTCTGAACACCTTTTAATTCGATGCGTGGACAGCTCTGTGAGCAATAAAATGTGCTCTTCCCACGCTCCATTACCCCGGCTTCATTTACATTACTGGGGTGAAGGGCAGATTATAAGGAAATATGCAGCCCGACAGAAGGCCACAGTGTTACTGAGATATGAGAGAATTGAAAAGAGGCGCACTGCGGCTATGCTTCTGGGCGCTGTGGAGTGGGAATTAGCACTGCCTATTAAGAACCCTGAGGAGGGCAGTCCTCTGGCGTTGCCCACAAGCGATCTTTTCATTTTTAAATAATTCTCTTAAAGATAATCACTACAATGCACACTAATGTTTATTCATTCATTTCACACATTCATTTTGAGGATAACATGCCCGCGCCTAGGAAAAACGTGAATGCTAACATGTGCCACACCTAGAGTTGTGAACACCAGCCTGCGTGGCGCCCAGATGGAGTTGTGAATGTAGCATGCCCACACCTGGACGGGTCTCTAGACACTAGCCTGCGCTGCATCTGGATGGGGGTGTGAGGGTTGGCATGACCACACCTGGATGGAGTCCTAAACATTGGCCTGCGCCGCGACTAGATGGGAATGTGAGGGCCAACAGGTGCCACACTCAGACAGAACTATGAATGTTAGCATGGTAAAGGTCAGGTAACCCACCAACCAATATAAGCTCAAACTCTGCATACTTATCTCACTCAAAAAACTCACACAACCATCTCTCACACAACAAGCCGCACGCACTTCATAACACTGCAATAACACATAAGCCGGAACAACAGCACACGCGGACTGACTCCGATCCGATACCCGCACCAAAGCTCTGCACTCGGTGTATACTGAGTTGAAACTTCCAACAGAACACCACTCCTCTCACTATCCTACTTCCTTCTTCACCTTACTAACCCATCCCACCTTTATCGTTTACAGATCCGCCTGAGCGCCTGGGGACCAATTCCGTTGGTGACGGTGCGCGGTACAAATACCTTAAACATTTAACATTTAACATTCATCATGTACGTTGCGTATACTGAAAAAGTCGTTACTCTTTTCCGCTATCATAACATATACGCACATAAGGAAAGATTAGGGATTGCAGAAACTGGTTTACAGCAGGTGAAGAGAAACGTTTTAACCACTTTGTTGAAGGACAGGCAACTTGCTAGGGCCCTCATTTCCGGTGGCAAGGCATTCCAGAGGGCATGGCCCTGAAAGGAAAGTCCCTGGCCTCCTCATGTAGGACATTTAACTGTTGGCGTAACTAGCAAGTGTTAGTTGTTGGAATGGAGCTCCCAGGCGGGAGCATAAGCTGTTATTAAGTATTCCGGGCCTTCTCAGTGCAGAAATCTAAAAGTCGAATGGACAATTTGAAATTTAATACTGCATGTATATGGCAGGCAAAGACGAGAGCTACATAAATTATAGACATGGTCCCGTCACCGAAAGCCAAAGACCAGTGAGATCAACCTATTCATCCCTCCAGGGGTGTAGCCAGGATTGTGTAAGAAGTGGGGCCTGAAGCTAATCTAGTTGGGCCCGCCGCAGTGACATTAACATCTGTAAATGCCCACACAGCGCTTGCCCGCTCAGGCCCTACCCTGTCTACACCTCTGCATCCCCCCTTCTACACCCCTATTTACAAGAGTTGAAGAACTCTAAGATCGAAAAAGCCTAGTGTCCTTCATCTCGCAAATGGTGTAGAATTTCATGGATGGGCTGCTAATAGCAGGGGCAATCTTTGACATCCCTACCATTTGCCAAATTCGGGAGATCCATGTTAGTGTAATTGGAGCATCTCTGGAGCTGACACCACCTGGCGGACAACAGCAACTTGAGCATAAATTGCACGTCTAGCAGTGAAGATAGGACAGCTTCATCTGCCATTTAGACAACAAGGAAAAACATTGGGTCAGTAGGAATCAGGAGCCCTCCCTCAACACAATGGAAGATCTAACCTCAAGCCAAAAGTCCCTAAGTACCTGGATCCACACCAAATATGTGCACACAAGGCTCGTTCCACACATTCTCGCCAGCGCATATGAGGTCTGGTAGGATAAAATGCATTCAACAAGACATGAGCACCACACCACCAGTATATGGGTGGATAGTGTATATGCAGTGCTTGTGGTGAGGTGGAAACCTTTTAGGACTGTTATGTTATGACATTATGCTTTTGTACTGCGCAGAATCAATGAACAATCGTTTCAAAGCATGACAACCTTGACCGAGGAGTATTGTGTACCCCATATCTTGTTTCAATCAGGAAAGATAGTGTTTACGTTTCTTTATCACGCTATCACGTGTTTCTGCAGTTGGGCGCATCTTGTGGTGATGAGATCATTGTAAAGGGCACAGATGGGCCCTTGGCAGGGCATGCTGCCTGGAATATATTTTCCAAGGTGGTTAATGGTCTAGATCAGGGCCTGCAGCTTGCAGCTCTTCAGGTGTTATGGACTACCGCTCAAGTGATCCCTTACCACGGACCATGCTACGCAGGCTAGGTCAGATGAGAGTTGCAGACCAAAATATCTGGATAATCAAAGGTTGCAGACCCTTGGTCTAGAGCTTCACTGTGTTCTTATTCCCACGAAGTGCTCAATGGCGTACCTGGATATATTACATTCTGTCATTCTCGGAGAGGCCAGTCAGACTTGCATTCAGGAAAAGTTTTGATTCTATTTCCCGACACGAGGTCGCCCGGTTTGTTGCAGTTAAATCTTTTCCATCTTTAGAATACCTGACAAAGGATTGTCCAGGGGAGGGGAAAAAGTTGGCAGAAAGTTTTAAACAGATAATTTCTGGTTACTTTGTCCCATGTTGTGAGGGTCATAGTTGTAGTGGAACAGCTGTAGAGCACTTTAGAACTTTACATTTCACGAATCATAATTGTTCGACATGTACGTACTCGCTACCACCTATTCTATGAAAATCCAAAGTGTTTCTGACTCTGCTTGCAACCATTACTGAATAATTATAATTTGAGAAACGTTGAAACATCCCAAATAACAGGGCATCCCAATTCCCCATTGTCTCCAGCCTTGAATACAATTATCTTTTTTATTCTTGATTTTTTTCTCCTGCCATATCAATCAAAGTAGCACAACCTGGACTTTACGCGACTCCTCCCTGAGTACAGGAACAGGCACGGTATGAAAGAGTAAAAGAAACAGGGAAGGATATTCATTTTTAGAATAGCTAACCACCCTGCACAGGCGGGATTACGCTCTCCTGTGAAGATCTTGGCGAATAGATTCAAACAAGCGGGGGATCATTGATTATGTACAGGGATGAATAATATTGAGTCAAATTAATACCCAGATAATTCAGTTTCCTTGTCACACAGTGAAAAGGGACTATCTTTGTTAGACTGTCCTTTTCTTCATTCAAATGCATTAGGTTTAAGACTTCAGCTTGTGTGTATGACCCTTAATGCCCGATACCCTTGCAAATGCATCAAATACTCAAAGGATTGCAGGGAAAGTGGTCTGGGGATCTGTTAACACCATCATGACGTCAACCACAGAGGGTATCACTACATATTATCCCCACCAAAAATATAGCCATATATATGGTCGCCTGGAACGGCCATAGGTGGTCTGGGGAACTGTTAACACTATCATGACGTCAACCAGAGAGGGTATCACTACATATTATCCCCACCAAAAATATCGCCATATATATGGTCGCCAGGAACGGCCATAGGTGATATTTGTGAGGGGGATCATTTTTGGGGTTTTTGGGAGCAGGGGATGCGGGGGTGTCCCCCGCAGGTGCCATGCCTTAATATCGCAGCAAGAATATGGCGATATTTTTGTATGGCGATATTATTGCGGGAATATTAACACATGGAACCCCGCAGAGAGACATAATGTATGATCCTCTCACCCATATCCCCACCCAATCCAATGCATTTCTACCTGCTGTCAAATATGTTCAACAAAAGCCTTGGTTATGTAGGCAAAAAGAAGGAGAGCTGTCAGCCTTGTGTGACGCCCCTGCGCAGATCATTAACACCAACCCTCTAATGGGGGATTACCATTGTCATTTGAATACAATTTTCGAACCATGAAACCCTAATCAACACACAAAACGACTTTTTATCACAGGTAAGAAGGACCATTTTATTGCATCTGATCTGGGAACCTACTCTATGATATGAAGCAATCCTGGGGTATGAATGAAACCAGATCGGTGAGGGTCTATAGGATTTGGTACGAGGGCCTCTATATGATCCGCTACAATTCTATGGATCATTTTATCTGCAAGGTGTGTTAGGACTCTGGAAAAGAGACAGAGTTTTGGATCTCATCCGGGTTTCAGGATAAATGTGATATCATGGTAGGGATGATACATCCTGTTTGTCTACAGTAATTAAACAGGTATGCCAGGTGGTGAATTAGAATAGGATTCAACTTTTTATAAACAACTTTTTATAAACAAGAAGCATTGACTCCATAGGGACCTAGGCTTTTGTTATGCATGAGCGGGTTAATCACCTTCAAGACTTCTTCCAGCGGGATGGATAGTTCCTTTTCCTCTCTCTGAATAGTAGTGATAGAGGGCAAGGGAATAAGCTTGTGGTATTCCCCGGCCCTGCATGTGAATATTGTTCTAAACTAAAAAGCGACTGGTAGTATCTGGAGAACTAATTGATCGCTTCCTGCCCTGGATCGTCCATTCGATGCTCCCTCATGATAATCTGAATAAAGGCTCTATTCCCCCTTGATTAGCTAGTAAAGACCCACCTTTATATCCCCTGCTCAGAAAAATCTTTGTTTAGCTTTCAATAGGATGCAATTTCATTTTATTTTTATGAAAAAGAGTCGGTTGTTCCCTGGTTGCCGTTAGTGTGCAGTATAGCGGAATCGATTGAGCATGTCTTATGCAATATCTCATAATATACGTTGTTAGAAAATATCATCAGTAAGAGTTTGCAATCTCTTCGCTGTGGAGGATAATTCCATTGAGTTTCCACTGAGAACAGCTCTGGGTTCCAATTGGTGTGTGAGATGTAGTTGCCAGTTTGTTAATGCAGAAACATTTTGTAATGGTTTCTTTCACAGCATGTTTGTGAACAGGGTCCCTGAAAACATACCTTTCTAGAGGCTAAACCCGTTCCACCCGCCCTCCCACGATCTATTTCCCAGCTACAAGTTTGGGATACAAGGGCATTATCTGAACCAATAGTGGCATCTGTTACCATCTTGTTGCCATGTGATTTGGGTGAGAAATATCTGTCTATCTTAGAATAGCACCGATGGATGTGGGGAAGGAATAGTCTGTTTCTCCTGTGTGGGAAATCCTCCAACCATCCACAATCCCCATATTGTTCAATTTGGCTTTGAGTTTCGCAGACATTCCACCCGCTGAGTTTGTTGACAGAGCGATCAAGCATCGTGTTGACAACTGCGCTGAAGTTACCTGCAGTTATAAGCCCCTTGCCGCAAACTCCACGACAAACTTCAAACGGGGTAGAATAGAGAGGGTCCCGCTTCACAAATAAACATTAGACAGAGGGGCTCCTCTCCCACCCACCCTTCATAAGCACATATATCTGGATTGGCATCTAGAATTTCTCTCTGAGGGGTAAGCGGGACGCATTTGCATATCACACTTGCCACACCTGCCCTGCTGGATTTAGTGAAAGCAGGAACCTGGAGTGGGTATTCCCCGCGGCTCAGCTTTAGTCTCTCTGCTCTCAGGTGATGGCTTTCCTGTATAATAACGACATCATATAAAGTCAATTTCAATTCTTGAAGCAAGCATACCCGTTTGCCCCATCCCCCTTTCTTCCATCAACCCTCCAGAAAAGAGTTCAGTCTGGGGGTCTACTTCCCCCAGATCATTTGGTGCAATGCAAGACAACTCCTCTCTTTACCACCGTCAGCCCCTTCTTCCACGCATCCATAAAAACAGGCTAAACAGCAGTGGTCCTTTAAATCGCTTGATCACAGTTTGAGGTATAGTGGGAGACATAGCAACATTATTCTACTTAAGCATCCTGCAAGGGAACCACTTCAGGGTCTACCCTGAGGGGTTAGTCATACGGAGCATCATGTACTAGAACCAAAGGTAATAACAGTACATCTCCAAAGAGTTGGGAATTATCCCAAAATCCGCAGAGCGGCAGCATCCCCTTTGGACCGACAGTCTTTTTTTGTCCCAGTCAGGGCACATCTCCCTTCCTCCTTTGCCGGTTGTTTTTTAGACGGGGTCAAGAGTTGTTTTCAGAAGACAACTCTCGCACTGTTCCCCATTGGCAGCTTGCCCATTGCCAGGCATAGGATTGAGAAGAGCCAAACGTTCTTCTGGAGTAGTGATCGTCGGCTTTGTTTTGTCCTGAAATCCGGACTCAAGTCCACATGCAGATGTCCCCCAGTACCCAATCCACTGCTTGTCATAGTTCCTTTCAGTGGACACAGGCTGAGGTTGCTATGTTATGATTTATATGGGCGGTACTGGCAAGGAACTCTGTACCCGTATTAGTGTTGCCACCACAACAATCTTCTCTTTCATTTAGAAATTATGTATTTTTACAGGATGTCACTCAGCAGTCATTTAGGATCCCTCTCCTTAAGTCCAATGCTATGTGCCCTATCTATACTCTATGTCATGCTTGGAGGACCCCCTCCCCAAAGAAAAGTGAAAAAGTGTGTCAAGCAGTTAGTTGTGTCAGCACCTCCGGACTCTTCCTTGCAGGCCTCATATGACGGTTCTCTCTCGTGAAGAGGTTACATATTTGTTTTGGTGCTGGATGATCTATTCTCTCCTAAACATAATTTGTGATCAAGAGGGTTGCTGAGTTTCTCTGAAGGCTTTGATGTCAGGTCCAGACTCGTCCACCCTCGTTCCTAAGGCAACAACCGCCTTGGAGTTGTTGCTGAGAGCCTTGCTCAGGTCTTTCCTTAAAGTGTTGATTTCAACTTTCAGGAAGGATTGCATACCCTCCTTCAAGCAAGAGGGCGATATGTAGAGTTGCTGCTTTGAAAGATGCATGTCCTTATGGCTTTCTAGTCTGGCTTGTGTAACATATTCCGGGGTGGGTAGCATAGCCTGGACAGTTGGTCAACGAGCCACTATCTTACACTGAATGAGGTTACTCCCAGGAGAATCCTTGTATCTGGCCCGCTTCTCTTTTAGCTTTTCCTGGACAACATACCCAGGAAGTCAGTGCACCATTCCCCCAAAGGGTGCACAGTAACCACCCTTTTCAGCAGGTCATATGTCTCCTGGAAATAGCAAAATAGCTGATCATTGTAGCAGAAGGTAAAATCAGGTCACTCTGTGATCAAATTAGGTTGATGAGTCAAAGGAGGCCCACAGATCTTCCTCCGCAATAATGCAGCAACATCCGAAAGCTGTGGATCCCCAGTCCAATGGCTGCACCGTCCATTGCAGCCCAACCTCACACCTATGCGGCATGGGATTTGATTCCCCCGGCCAGGGCGCCTTGCGGAGCTCAACCATTTTACTGTGAGCTACAGCATCTCCAAGGATAAGCATCCTCAATGTGAGATATAACTATGTTTCTTGATGCAATAATGGGTGCCTGTTAGGCCCTCCTCGGTTCTCCGAGTTCCAGGGCCTGGGACCAGGTCTGCTGTGGTGCAGCCCACTCACTCAATACCATAGTGGCCTGAAAGCCCAGGAGTGCTTCGAACAAGCCTCAGCCCAAAGGTGGGAAGCCTTCGGCCCTCCAGATGCTTTGGCCCACAGTTTCCAAAAGCCTTAGACAGCATAGTCAATGATGAAGGCTCATGGGAGTTGTAAGCCAAAAAAGGGCCGCAGATAGCCCACCACTATCTCAGTCAGTGGCTTTCTCATTTGGTATATGGTACAAGCTATCATAGGCCACCACAAGCATGGCAGCCTGTAGCCCAGTGGTTGCACAATCAGCAGTCTAGAAGGGCTAGCCGGTGCGAAAGCCACTGTGGTCGAACCCTTTGGTTGTCATTTACAGCCACTCTGTCACCCACTCCACACCCTGCCTTTCTCGCCCTTTCAGTCAGTGCTGCGCCCTTCCCCCTAGGGATTCACCTGCTGTGCTCCGGCATCTTTTGCTGCTCATTGTTTTTACAGGTCAGGAGGAAGACCGTACGGTGACAGAGGCGGGAGCCTCAGGGAGACCCGTCTGATCCTGCCAAGATCTCGGTCATCACTCAAGTGAGCTTTTTTAAAGTTAACAAACAAACTGGTGGCAGAAGTAAGCATTAGTTGCACATTTTGCCTTTTCAGAGACAAACAATTCTCTTGACTGCTTATGCCCATTATATGTAATGAATTGTAACATAAATCAATGTCGATGGCCCAATATTGGGGGGGGGTAGTTCTTTTAGAACTGCCGGAGGCCTACCAGCAAGATTTCTGTTTTATCCCCATTAAGGCAGAGGCGGTTTACTGCCACCCAGGCCTGAATGGTTGAGTAAGCCATATTGAGAGCCTTGGAGTCTTCTTCATAGTCGCCGATCAGCGGGAGGAGGACTTGGTGGGTATCCTCGGCATAGTTGGTGTAGGCTATGTCGATGGAGACCAAGATGTCAACAGTGGTCTGGTGAATATGTTAGAGTGCGGGGGAGATACAGGAGCCTTGAGGGACCCTGCAGGGAATGGGGTGGTGCTGCACTCAAATTCTCTGCAAGCACTCTCATAACACTACCCTCGAGGAATGAGGCTGCTTCCTGAGAGAAATGGGCAGTGGCAGAGGATTTTGAGACCCACTAGGTTCAATGCCGCTGATAGATCCAGAAGGAGGAGCAGGGCTGGCTTACCTCCGTCCCTGATCCCGTCCATCTGTTTTTTTAAGTTCAGCAGCGCTGATTCAGTGCTGTGGCCGGGGCGAAATCCGGATTAGCGTATAAACATTTCTTATCAAAATGTCTTATAAAAATTCATTTTCATTCAATATAATTGTGCAATTCATAAAAATCAGTTAATGTGCAAGTGCATTCCCACTACATACATCTTAAACTAGATAAAGATGACATATCATATATATGTAGGAAAGTTAATTTGAGCCATGTCACACATTGCACAACGCCACCTAGTAGCCATTGCTGGAAGTTCACCTCCAGTTCTGAGCCACAACAGCAAGGCTTTGTGGGTATGCAAATTAGCTGAAAAGCAAACCTTTTTCTCTGGGAAACTGTCTTTGTCTAAGAGGGCAGTGCTACTCTATATATAGCTTAATCAACCCAAGACAGACATTTGCAAGGCAACCAGGACAACTACTTGGCTTCTTTTTTTTTGTTTTTCTGGCCCCACATCCTATTCCAACTTCCCCAGTTACATGTTTTCCCATGAAGGGCTTTGAAGAAAGGTGGGGGGGGGTTCCAGTTCAGCCCAGGCTACTAAGCCCAGCTCCACCCGAGGTCCACGTCAGGTGTTGCCTTCGCTTTTCTGCCTGGGCTTTCACTTTCGCCCCTGCCTAGCTCGCGGCCCCCGCAGGGTTTCAAGTGGGGTTTAAAAGCGCAGTAGAGGCCCGGGGTCTTTCACCCGTGACACCTCGCATTGCTTATGGCTCTGCCATAAAGTTCATTGATCACCCCCTGGCAGGAGGAAGCACTGCTCCCTCTTGGGAGAACGAGACCACTCAGTGATCATGGTGTCTCCTCTGCCAGGACAACTACCTGGCTTCACCCTTATTAGGGATCATCAGTGCAGTGAAGTCCTGACAGCCTTGTGGTTGGAGCATTTGGCCACGTTTTCACAGCACCAGTAAAGTTATAGTGGGTTTAAAAAGGTATGGAAAAAACCCTTTCACCTGAAATGTGAAAGTAGGAAAGTCCATTTGAGCCAAGTCACACATTCCACAATGCCACATCGCCGGAAGTTCACCTCCAGTTCTGAGCCACAACAGCAACGCATTGTGGGTATGCAAATTAGCTCAAATGCAAAGCTTTATCTCCAGGAAATTGTCTTCGTCTAAGAGGGCAGTGCCACTTAATACATAGCTTAATCAAGCAAAGACAGACATTTGCAAGGCTGCCAGGACAACTAAATACCTGGCTCCACCCTTATTAGGGATCATCAGTGCAGCATAGTTCTGACAGCCTTGTGGTTGGAGCATTTGGCCATGCCCTCTTAGGCAAAGACAATTTGCTGGAGAAAAAGGCCTACCTGATTAAGACATTTTTATTACACCAGTAGCAGGTTTACAACTCTAATTATGTCATTAACTCTCAGAAGACTGCTTTGAAAAAACCCTAACAGTCACTTCCAGCACAACGTTTGATGATAAGGATTAATTAAAGCAAGCTCAAAGAGTTCACATGAGGAGGTGTTTTTAACATGGAGGGGCAGGAGATCTGGGTGGGAATGGCCATAGATATTAACATGACCATGCGCAGTCAATGGGTGAGCAAATAAACAAACAACACCATCAAGCTTTGTGTCCCTTCTCTTTCACCATTTCTCCAGAGATGTACTCTAATGCAATAGATTCGGCTGCCACCTAATAGCACACATTGTGAGGCATCTCGGAGGGAGATTTTGTCAAGAAAAGGGGGAGAAATTAATTTTCACACAGGCTTGCATTGGAGTTCGAATTTTAGGTGGGTGAAAGTGAAAATGTGGAAAAAATGTTATAGAAAAATCGGGAGTCTCCCGCCCAAGTCGGGTGGGTTGGCATGTATGCAATAGCACAAACTAACAATGAGAGGGCAGCCATTTCAGCAGCACGTCCCAGATCACTAAAAGGTCAAACTTTCATGATAGGGAAAAAAAACAGACGCTGTGTAGACAGCCAAGAAAACAGGAGACACAAAGAAAGCGAGAGAAAAAGCTAATCCATGAAACAATAGCAGGGAAAACGGCACGGAAACTGGCTCATTGTGAACTGCGAACTCGATTGCAGGTTTCAATGGCTGAAGTAAGACTGCTGAAGATGCACGTGCTTGGCATCTGTAACGTCTAGCCAACCTCCTCGTTGTGTGGGCGGTCAGCAGTACCGGAAGTGACGTACAGAGAAGGAGAGGAAGGAACAGGAATAAGGTAGAGCGGTAATAAACCCCAACGTGTGTGGATGTGTTTCAGTAAGGGACAGGTGCTGCCTGTACAGGACACCAAAGCATCCCTTTGATCAATTACGCAGACTCTACTGTTATGTTGTGGTTGAATCTGGTATGAAAGGGAGATGTTATATAGAGCTGTGTGTCTGAGTGACTACAAAGAGACTTTATTACATCTACGCATACGTTGGTTTTGGCCCTTGGGTTTTCCATGGTTCCTAATTTTCTCCACTTTTCACTACGTCGCAAACTGCAGCTGTGGCACGCATGCTTTTCCCTGAACTTCATGTGTTTTGTAGTACACGGCCCCTGCAATTGAACGACTGTTTGGCTCGAATGGAAAAAGGAACACGTCCAAGGGGAGGACCTGAGAGGTGTACCTGGGTGCTGATTAATCATTTCTTGTCTTCATGCTATAATACTGCACACTGCAATATTGCAGTTACCCACATAAAGCGGTTTGCAGAGATGTGTGCGTGTATTTACTGAGTGGGTGTTTACTTGTATCATTGTCACTCAGTATAATGATCAATTGTACTTGAATTATCAACCTTGGAAGAATGACAGGCTGTTGGCTTTGAACACCCCTCACAAACATAAAATATAAGATTCTTATACTTAGCTTACTTGTGAGAAACGAGTGGGATTTTCGGGAGCAACTATTAGAACTTTATTAGAATTTATTTGGCACCCAAATACCTTTTGAATTCTTCTAAAATCTGATGCGTGTGAAGCGGGATGCATGTAAGATGGGAAGAGGCAAGGAAGAAGGGGGCTATGATGTGTCCTACACCTTGCATGGGGTGCTGCGTGGTTAGTTGGTAGATGGTGTGCAGCGTGGAGGGATCCGAACAACTCCACAATGACTGACCACCCCAGTGAGGACTACGCCATGGGGTTGAAGGTTTCACAGCAAAGGATAAGGTTCATCCTTTCCCATGTGCATGATTGCCTGAAAAAGGTAAAGTGTAGGGTGCCGGGGAGTGCACTGCCATGAGCATGGTGAAGCAGCGAGGGCCCAAACCAGGCCTCATCCTCACGGTGGTATCCCAAAGGGCGCAGCGGGAGGTGAAAAGAATGAGGTTAACCGACTGGATTGATAAATAAAGTATTTGAATTGTATTCACTCCTACTTTTTAAGCATTGCATTAACCTTGCACCCTGCGCTACTCACGCATATGTGCGCCTGTTCCAATTTCTCTTGCGCCGGTTCAGTGACATCGCGCCTGGGGAAGGGTGGCCAGGAGGACTGTGGCACGTATTTGGAAGGGCAGGAAAAAGAGATTTTCAAACCTGCCATCTGTCTTTAGTTCTGTCTAAACAAAAAAGAATGACAGATGCGTACGATGCAGAGGTGTAGCCAGGATTGTCTAACAAGTGGGGCCTGAAGTAATGTAGTTAGGCGCAGCGCAGTGATATGAACTTCTGTAAATGCCCATACTGCGTGGGCATTTACAGATTTTGGGCCAGCTTTACCCTCTCATGCCCTAACCCGTCTACGACACTGGTAAAATGTGGCATGCTCCAGATTTTTAGCAGATTTTACGAAATGTGGTGTGATATCTAAGACTAAACCACACACTGAATCCACCCACGAGATGCTACATGGCGGGAAGCGGAGGACTGCACATGCCAGAATAAGCATGTACGTTAGAGCCAAGAGCTGGCATGGACAGGCAAGGCCTCGGCCCTCAGCGTTTGCTCCTGGGTTAGAGCTTGGGCACTTTCCCACTTCATGTGAATATGTTACCAACATAACTTAGTCTCGTCCATTAGTGCTCAGCATGCTTGCTTGTTCCCAAAGGTTTGACTACACATTGGCAATGAGATCCAGGAGACACCCGACCCTCAGCCTGCTTACACAATGCAGGGCTCCTACCCTCTACCACCATTCCTTAAAGTGCCTGACGATCCAGTGTTACAGTGGAACCAGTGGTTGCAGTTCTTTGAAGCAGACGTAAAAGCCATTGAAGGTCAGACTTTACCTCTAAAAGAAAAAAGATAATGGGCCTCATTACAATGTTCCTAGTGCGGGAAAAGTGCTGATAAAAGTGGGTCACAGATTTATCTTCAGCCAAGAGCCGGCGGTAAATTAGGCCCCCAACCGGCAAAAACGGGCAGAATTATTCAGGTAATTCACCCCACGGGTCCTATGGGACTACATGGAATGGGGAATTACCAGCATTCCCGCCACCTGCAATATCCCAGCAATACCAGCATATCAAGTGGCGGAAATGCTAATTCCGTTTGGTGGTAACCTACCGGTGTAACAGGCGGATACCACCAAAATAATAATGAGGGCCAATGTTATTGAATGCTCTGGAAGTTGAGTGGCAGCAACACTTTGGCAGATTGAGGGCGAAACCACTGCCAGTGGTGGAGGATGAAAATACAGAATACCTAGAGGCAATCAGAAGAATCGATAACCGCTGTGTCAATTGAGAAAAAGTTGTATTTCACAAAATCAGGTTCTATTCACATGTGCAGACTCCAAACAATCAAGTAGAGAACTATGTAGTCGAAGTAGGAGAAATTGCATTGCATTGAAACTTTGATAGTAGATCGGAAGAAATTATCAGAGACATGTTGATAAGACATGCCAACAACAAGACAAAAGAAAAGTTAATCCAAGAGAATGATATTACACTGTACAAAGCCCTGCAAATTGCCAGGTTATTGGTAGAAAGACTCTCCAGGATGGAAGACCTGACCATACTACTTTAGACTTCGGAAATGCAAGCCAGATCACTCTCCACTATGCACAATTCACAATGCATGTCAGTACATCTCTGTGAAGAGCACAAAATGAAGAAGCGAGAACTCAAGGGTACAGCTAAACAGCATTGTCACGGTTGTGGCAGGGAATATCATTTAGCCATCCAACACATGTGCCCGGCAAACAATAAAGACTGTGCTGATTGTGAACGCAGAGGTCATGTCTCCATGGTATGCTGACAAAAACCCTGAAAATGAGTAGCAGCGGCGATTAAGGACCAATGCAGATGTTTGAGTCCAATGAGGAGAACACCACGATACTAGATCTAAAACTAACCCAGAAGAAAATATCCAAGCCACATTGTACCATCCACATTGATGGCAGGACTCAAGGCAGATTCAGGCTCGGACCAGACAGCTATACACATACAGAAACCCAAAGAAATGATAGGCAAATAAAGCAAAGAGGTTAAAAAGGTTGTCAAACACCACTGCTTTTGGGGGACACCCAGTGTATTTAGTAGCATTAAAAAGATGCCAGTTGGAATTCAAAGGGTACAGAGTAAACAAGGAAGTGCACTTTTCAGGCATGCACCAGCTGCATTTGGTGGCATGACCAAGCAAAACTGGATAACATTCTGGATCGCAACAGTGAAGACCAAGTGCTCTGTGTGGACAGTGCAGAGTGTTGAAACACTGTTGACCAACATAAAGACCTATTCAAATTATATCCAGGAGCAATCTCTGGGAAACATAAGGTTCCCTCTATGCCAGCCACAGCGAGAGAAACACTCAAAGAACTTTCACAGAGAAGACAAGATCACAAAATCATAGAGCCAATCCAATCCTCCCAATGGTTGTGCTCTATGGTGCTAAATAAAATCTACTTGAACAAATGTCATCCTTGTGTGGGCTGGTGCAACTGAACTAATAAATCTTCACACACAGCTATTAATCACCCAGCATTTCCTACTGGTCAAGATGTTAACGGATGCCGGTATATTCACAAACAGGATATGAGCGATGCTGTTAAGGATTTCAATCAAGCAATACACCCGGGTCTCGCCTAGCATGTAATGCACAGATGAAATACTTATTTATTGTGGCTATAGATTCAATATTCTGAATGATATACCACTCATATCACACCGTCTCAAAATACCCCCCAGGTCACACTGAACAAGGAATCAGGCTGGGTGGTAAAGGTAAATATTTATTTATTATTTAAAATTCAAATCAAAACACGTAATTTAATATATATGGGGCAGCAATCACCAATGTGGTGACAACGCAATTCAGAAAGATATGTAAGGCAATTGAATTCACTGTTGAGCAGCACAGAAGATAAAACACAGGGAAACAAACAGTTCTGGATTGTGAAAAGATAGCGTTTAAGTTAAGGTTCCCCCCTGCAAAGTTCTCAATTCACAAATGAGCAATTCCACACAGATGTAAGTAAGCATCAGGTATTCAGGAATGAACAACAGAATACAGTATTTGAATATAATCTTCCCTCCCCAAACAAGAGAGAAAACGTTTTTGGAACTTTGAAACTTTTAAAATGACAGTTGGAAATGGCTTTGTGAAACAATGAAAAGTGTGCAAAAATGCTTAAATTGATATACATTCCTATAGGAGCAACACTGAACAGGTTCTAACAAACACAAGCTACCAGATGAGCAACAGAACACACTTTAAATCAAAAAGGAAGTTTGAAAATACTGTGAATGGAAAAAGACACGTGTAAAACGTTTGCAAAATGCGAATTCGCGCCTCATTTTCGCTATGCAGTTTTTAATAAAAACAGGTCAAATATACTGTTTCCCAATCTTTAGTTTTGGATGTAGCTACAGGTCTTAGAGAGTTGAAATTAGGTCTCTAGCTATAAAATTGAAGAAGTTGTGCAAGTTTGAATGAGAGGTGTTTTTGAAAATAAAGACTCAAAAATGAAAACAGAAATCAGTTCTTACAATGACAATTATGCTATAAAGTAGGGTACTCAGGCTGGTTACCAGTTTGAAACACAGTAAGCCCCAGAGTGGTCCGCGGAAACCAACCTCAGCACCTCCGTGTCCACCTTGGAAGACTCAGTTGGATTACCCGTGCAATGATTTTAAGAGTTTGGGATATTACAAGACTAAAGGTTTTTCAAGAAATGATCACTAGCACAAGAAATCAAAGCAAGGTTTTAGACTGGTGTGACACTATTACAAGTTCTTAAGTTAAAGAGAGGATGGGTTGAGATTGGGATAGGACAAGGCAAATATACTATGGTTACTATGATTCCTATTTATACTTACAGTCCACTGTAAATTAAGATTGGACCGTCAGGGTTCTGGACAACCGGATCGGGTCTACAGGCAGCAGGGCACCTCTGGAGGGATCGGTCAACTGAGCGGTTCTGGTCAATTGGACTGCACCTCAGATTGGATGGGATTGTATGGGCCCTTCTGGTCACTGGACACTGTAGATTAGCGGTATAGCGAGTTCAGTAGGCAAGCCTTAATGGTAGCAAGCCAGACTGGATCAGAATTATTCTTTCCTGAAGTTTGGGATGGTTCAGGATTTGGGCCTAGCTGAAGCAGAGCTCAGCAATTGCTGAGGCCTGGGTTTTGCAAAGAAGTCTGGAATAAGGACAAGAGGAAAAGTTCTGGAACAGGATGAAGGAGTCAGGAACAAAACTCAGCGCGGAAATCAGGATCTAGTCAGGAATCAGCGTGTCTGTGTGTTGTGAGGTTCCCATATTTATCATGCCAAGTGACATCACTCAGTTTATGGTAGGGACAGAATTACAATCCACACACCCAAGGCTGAGAGTGGTCACATGCACTTGCCTTTTTCTGGTTGGAAGCCAGAAAGAGCTGTCATTTTTTATGATGTGATTTAAGAACTCCCACAGTGATTTGGACCAAAACGTAACTTTTCCACAAATACACATTGCTATAATTATAATCAGACACATGCATTACATATTTGACGGGTTATCTTTACATCCAATTCCCATCTCGGTGAGAGCTGACTTTGTCGTTCTGTGGAATTTTGTCAATTTTAATCATAAAGGTTTGGCCTAATAATTCTTAATTTAGTACATATCTGCGCAATCACCACTAGAACACGGGTATACAATATTAGACTTGCAGCATTTATAGTTTTGGCGCAATCAGTGTTTCAGTATAACTATTGTCCCTTATGCAGTGCAGGGTTCAATCACGTCTTCGAAGAAAGAGCATAAAATTAGATTTACAACTACCAACTTTTAGATTCATCCTCCTTCTTGTGGCAAAGTTAAAAGTCTTTAAAGCTTAATTAGAAATAGGCATTTAAACACCAAATGTCAATTGTCAGTTTTTTTACTTGTCTTTCAACTGGCAACAGCTGTCAAATTCCTTTGATCAGGGTGGGCGTCTTCTGCCCTTGAGAGGGAAGAAGATTCCTGCCCCTCCCCTGTGGGACGAGTGTTCACCCTGCCATTGTCTTTGCATGAGCCACAGATGAAAGTCTGATGAGGTCCTTTGTTCTGACTATGCAAAACCTTCCCACAGCAATTAATCCTTCCTGCTAGCAGTAAGGTGTTACCCATTCCCAGGCTGCTGCTGTCAGATCAGAATTAAATAGTTGACTAACTCAAGACTGTGTTTTGACCTAAAGTTACCTACATCTTTCCTTAAAACATATAAGTAACCACAGTTTGTAGGTGGATTTTGACATTTAAAGAATTAGGACTTTCACAAAAACATGTTTTTAAATAGGCGATTTTGTACTTTCTGCAGGGAAAAACACATTTGAACTGAGTCTTTTACATCAGCTTTTCCTCTGCAGCACACACATTTTATTCAGCATTATTTCTGTCCTGGAGTGATGGGCTTTGTCTGCAATCTGAATGTATCCAGCCTTTGCTTGGAGTTCTCTCTGCACAGCTGAAATTGTTACATGTTGCCATGTTTAGCCGCATTTTCCCTGTGGAACTGAAATCAATGTTGCTGGGCTGCTTTTTCATGAAATTCTTTTCTTAGCTGCTGTCAGTCAGTGAGGCCCGGCTCCCCTGAGCCCTTCAATCCAACACTGGATGATCTGTAATCCTTTTACTCTCAAGGATTCACTGGAAATGAATGGATCTAGCGCCAAAACAGCACTTTGAAGATTGCAAAGCTGCATTTAAAAGGCATTTTCGGTTTTTAGCCCAATTCTGCGGCCTTGCTTCATGTTGAATGGAACAGAGCCCACTGGCATGCTCCTGTAGTGAGAATTCTGTCTTCATCCCCACTTTGACTGTGTGGCAGGGGTGTGCAGCTTTTTGTGATTGTGCCCCATATGCAGTTTTGCAGGTTTTTGTGCGCACAGGCGTTAGCGCATCCATTTTTGGCTGTTTCTTTCTCCATGTGTAATTTGATGCAGTGAGGCACATTTGGATGGGTTAAAATATCCCACAATACGTACCACCGAATAAGACTTTTTGAAAACTCAAAATCTCCCACCGTGTTCATCACACCGTTGGTACCTACAGATAAGTATGCATGTGGTTTGGCTTCTTGTATGCACCATCTGTATTTTAACAAATGATGGGCTGAGTTCAGAAGAATGTGAACAACGTACCTCCAGGAGGATATCCTCATCTATGGAAAGACGTGTTACGATCACAAGGAGACATTGGACACAGTATTCTGAAGGTTACAAGCAGCAGGAATTCGCCGGCGTAAGGACAAGTGCATTTTTCATGCAGTCGAGTGAGTACTTGGAGATCACCCGGCCGAACACATAAGCCTTAAGACAAACCTTATGAACACATGAAACCTAAACCAAACCTTATGAACCCCATTGCAGAAGCTCCTGTGCCCACAACAAAAGAGGAATTGAAATCGTCCTTAGTGCTGGCAGAGTATTAAGCAACATTCCTACCAGAATATTTAGAAAAAAAAGAACCAGTTCATTCACTACCCAAAAAAGGCACAAGGTTAGACCCATGGCAGTGGTCCTGTGACAGGATGAGATCACACATCCTCAGTGCACTGTGCCTCAGGCCTTTTAATCCAAACCTGGAGAACTGCATCACTGTTGATGCCAGTGTACAGGGAATAGGGGCCACACTCACAGATAGGAAACTTAACACAGAGAACCGAGTAGCCTTTGCAGTGAAATCTTTTTTTCAAGCCAAACAGAACTACTCAGTGAAAGAGAATGAAACACTGGCCTGTGCATGAGCTACAGAACATTTGTTAACATACATATAGAGTAACAAGTTCAACTTACTCACAAACCACTCATCCACTATTTAAGCTTAGGAGGCACCAAAACATCTACACGAAGGTTGGCTTCAAAACTCCACAAATGTACATTCCATATTTAATATATTTAGGGCTGGGAAAAAAATATAAAAATTGCATGTGTTGTGATTGTAGAGCAAGGAAGCAGATTCTGAAACCTATCTACGAGATGAACGTGTAATAGCCAATTTACAGACATCTGTGCAGATAGTAACCCTGCTATAATCGAAGACAATTGGAAAGGAGCCATGGCTGTAGAAAACACACTAGAAAGGGAGAGGTACTACATTGTGAATGGCTGTTCCGATGAAAGACTACTGCCATCCTCCATGCATTCATTTCAGAGGCCAACTCCAGAGCTCTCAGTGACCAGCAAGGTATTGTTCTGAGATGTGAAGGCAACCCTGCTGTTTCCGATCGGGAAAGAGTGTTAAAAAAGAACTACCAAAGACATGTATGGGGTCACACTGAACAAACAGCACTTTCACAAGGCCTATTGGTGGCTACAAATGGATACAAAATTGAAACATGCTGTAGAACATTGTGTAAAATGCAACAATAGTGAAAATATTCTTAAATCACTCAAGGCCCCTCCCTTAGAATGAAGGCACGTCCGATAAACCTTGCGAGAATTCCAGTCAATAATTTATAGGACCCATACAGTACAGGTATGGTGTATTTATGGTGGATTATTTATCCAAATGGATTGCATTACATTTAGTAGTCAACATCACAACATCCATGCTCATCAAAACACTCCAAACATTATTCAACCAGGAACATTTGCCCAAAAACATGGTGTAGATAAGAAACTTCCTTGAGAAAAATATTATTACCCAGCAAACACTATCACTCTATCACCCCCAAGATAATGGCCAGGTGGAAAGGGTGAATCATTTCATAAAAGGTACCCTCTAGCTGTCCCTACCAATCATCACAAAGAGATCCTTACACCATGGTTATAGAAGTTGTGGTAGCCCACAGAACAATATCCAAAGGGTTACTGCGGTATCACTGGTTTGAATCATGTGAGGGAGCAGAGCATAGCCATCACTAAGACCCTCCAGGCTTTCTGATTTAAGGGACAACACATCTGTGTCCATTGAGGACATTTGAGGACAAGTTATGGAGAATTAAAGTGATGCAAAGCAAGCTCAAGGAGCTCACTGACAAGAACTGCTACATGTACCTTGAGAACAGTAGTGGGAGTGGGTACAAATCGGGATCAATGACAAAGAGGATCTCACCCTGTTCAAATTGTATTGTATTGTAGTTGTCATTTATATAGCGTCTTATACCATTATTAAAGTGCAGAGTGTTGGAGATCACGGAGTAGGATTAGAATGCATGTGTGCATTTAGCCATTGTAAGGTGCAGGAGGGCTGGCTGGGCTGTGATAAAAAGCATCCCACGGGTTCAGGCATGTGAATGGGTGCTGAGAGAGAGTTCAGGAGAAAGTGTGAGTGCAAGAGACTTGTTATGTGTGCAGCTGGCCTGAATTTGTCATAGGTCTTCGCTACATACTAATAGCAGAGGTGTTAAGGCATAGCCAGGTGTAAGTAGGCGGAACAATTATGTGACCAGCTAAACCAAATTTGTCATAGCCGTTGCTGTATTCTGATGTGTGAAGGTAGCCATGCTTGTGGCCGGTGTCCACTGGAGTGGTGCGTTTATGCGTACCTAGAAACTCGCATGAAGATTTGTTGTAGATGCACCTGTTTGTTCATGTGGTGTCATCCCCTGACGATTCTTGCAGCTGCGATATTTAGCGACATAGGCTAGCCTTCACAAATTACCACAAGTACCAAGGCCAGCACAAAGGAGTCACCAATGTCAAGCCGGCGAGAGAAAGGAAGACGTCCCGCAGATTCCATGACTACGAGTTGAGCGGTATATACAGAGGACAGACATTGCTTTAAAAGTAAAGTAGGTATGCAGTATGGAGGACTAAAATCCCCCCATTGCCACATCCACACACGTGATGCCGTACAGCAGCAAACAGAAAGACTGTGCATGCACGAGTAAGCACACACTTTATGGTGGAGAGCCAGAAGAGATAGCCTGAGCGTTCGCCCGTCTCGGTCTGCTCCTGGATTAGAGCTTGGACTTTCCTCTGTAATCTTTTTTTCCTCTAGACAAAGTCCTCAATTTTGCTAGCTGCAATCACTAAAAGCTACCCAGATCCTCCCGCACTTGTACCTACCGACAACATGCTGGTTGGCTCTCCAAACACAATCGCTCTCTTTTCAAGTTCCTTCTCCTAGTCTACAAAGCTATCAATGGTCTTGCTCCTCAGTACCTGATTGTATCTCAGTTTACTCACCATCTCGTTCCCTCTGATCCTCATCCACACTCAACCTCACTGCCCTCCTTGAGCGTCCTCTCCCGCTCTTTCTTCCTACTCACCCCGCTCCACGAGAACCCACTGCCCATCACTATCAGGCCTGCCCAACTGTGGATATCTTCCTTGCTGACCCCATCACTGCCTCCAGTGAAGCATAATAATATTATTTTACATATTTAAATAGCACTCTTCTTTAATTTGAAAAATGTGCCACTTAGGTTAATGTTGCCTTTGTAAGTCACCTGTTTTCTTATACTTTTTTTCTGTTTGTTCCGTTTTGTCCCTTGTATATGCCCCATTTGTGTACACCCTCATAAAGTGCTATTTTACAGGTACACTACTTGAGAATGCCTCTGCCATCTGTAAATGTGTTATTGTAAGTCATTTCTAATCCAAAATGACATCCCTGCTCTTCAAACAAATACAAAAAAAATGCCTGCTTCCTGTAAATAGAGGTGTTACTAGCCGTTTCCTCCACTATTCCCCTATTCCTCCACTATATCTCGACGCGCCAATGAGACAGTGGGGGTCATTATAAGTTGGGCGGTAAGGGATACAGGGTGTTAGGAAAGATTTCTTAATTATGGGTAATTTTCCTTCCATGTGGCAACCCCTAAACTTTTTGCTGTTGTTTTCATCATGAGCTAGACTTTTCCAGAGAAGAGCAGCCTTCTGCCGCACTCCTCTGGGCTTTCGCTCCATTCTTACGGGAAAACTGACATGCCCTTAAGACAGTCAGTACCGGGAAACGCTGTTTTCCGTAGTTTCTTTATCATGTTGCGGCTTTCGTGCAACATGACACAAGAGGGCACTGTAAGCTAAATTACTGCTCTCTTGGGTCTCTAGCCTTCTACAGGCCCTAGATACTCTTTTTGGATTGTAACTGATCGGTGCAAGTGAATCACGGACGGGAATGGTGGCAGCAATCGTTTCTTGTGTTTTGAGCTCCTTTTGGCGTTTTAAGCGCGTTTCTCGCGCTTAGCCCAAAATGGTGGCCTGGATCCCAAAATGGCCAGACCACGAGGCTCCTTTGTCCTGTCCGCTGACCGTCTTGCCCCTTCACCTTCCCCAGGTCGAGCCGACCCGGGACCTTCCTTATTTGGGCATCCGTGTTTCGCGGGCTTCTACAGGCCTTGTGTGTGCCTCCAGGATGTGGACTGGGATGTCTGGTCCCAATACACATCCTGGGTGCCAGAAAGTCTAGGGTGGTGTGAATGCTGCCTGGGACCACCGTGGTCCGTGATAGGTCCACGTATGGTGTGAGTGTTGATGAGCGGATCTCCCATTGGGTCCCCTCCGTTTTGGCGCGAAGGGAACCGTGGATAAGAGGGGGCTGGAAACGCCACTACCATGTCGATCTCCTGAGTTCTCACGAACAAAGGAATAAAGGAGCCAAGTATCCTGCAACCACGAGGCTGAACAGAGGAA
Source organism: Ambystoma mexicanum (assembly GCF_040938575.1). NCBI lineage: Eukaryota > Metazoa > Chordata > Amphibia > Caudata > Ambystomatidae > Ambystoma > Ambystoma mexicanum. The sequence goes on along the minus strand of NC_090932.1, from coordinate 1,524,552,657 downwards.
TCGCTGGTGACCCGCTGAAGGACTGCTCCTCTGCACTGCTGTCGCCTTGTGAAACCCTTTCTACCTCTGATCGAGCCAGAAGGCCTGTACTGGTACTTCGACCCTTGGAATAGCGGGGACAGCTATTCTCGGCATCTTCACCATCTCCTGCACGTAAGCCTTCGGAAGTGTCTCTGGGCCATCCAGCAGACTGAGCAGCCTACACAGGAGTCTTGCTCTGTAACCGCCGCCAGGTTGTGTGGTATTTCTAGTCCTTGTCACTCTAACACGATTCGTACACTTGGCATTCCCAGGTCTGAAGTGAGTAGTGTACATTTGGCTGAGATACACACGGCCGCTCCGTTGCCCTGCTGTGGTAACAAACTGTGCGGGTTCACTTCGTTTGGGACATCTTTAACTCAACTCTGCTGCTGCAGAATCTGCACGACGACGAGACGTCCCCTGCTCCCCTGAACCTGCCAGCACTGAAACTGACGCGGAGAAGCCTGGGTCTGCTTGCATCGGGGACCGGTGAGTAGCATAGCTAGGAACTGGTCGCCCTCCTGCAGGAGCCCATAGCTTTTCCCCACTGTGTCAAACAGCACGCCCTTCCGTACTCGCGCTCTGCTTCTGCCCACAGTGGAGGCTGCGCTTGAGTCACGGAACTCTGTTCTTCTTCATTTGTGCACCAAACTGAACTGCCTGATTCCCTCGAAGAGACTCCCCTTTTTGCCCGTTGGCACCAGCGTGTGCAGGTACTTTTGAGCACAAGGCTCCACTCTTCGTAGGGCTTGGACTTCCTTTTAGTTAGGTGCCTCTGAAGGCGGACTGGGTCTAATCATTATTTCGCACTGCCTGTTTTCCTCCCCTTCTAGGTGGACTACACATTTCGTGCATCTAACGCTTTAGACTCGTTTGTATTTGTATATATATTGTATTGGTTTGGTATGTGTTGGTTTACTAGAGTTTTATTGTGATTTCTCGCTACGGTCATTATTGCAAAGGCCTTGGAATAAATGTGTATATATTTTTAATATAACACCTTTTTGGAGTAGTTTGTAAGTGTTCTTGCTTTGTGTGCTCATTGCGGGCTTTCAGTCACCCTCACCCCTCTTGAGACCTAGTCTTGACCGCCGCGATCGCTACCCTGATTGGTCTGGCTTGTCCAGAGGTTACCCTGTTCTAAGTAATTAGGTTGGCCTCCTGAACTTCTGCGCCGCCAGGACAGAGTTCAGAAATCCATCTTAACAAATTGGTGTACAGCGGTGGGATACGACAGAAGGTATCCAGTTTTGCGCACAAACTAAGGCATTTCAAGTTATTCCTACCAGGACACGTAGTTAATTGTTATAGTATAACTTTAAAAAGGCCATAGTCCTATCTAACAGTATGGAAACAAATACCTTGTTAACTTTAAATGCTTCCAAATCAGAAACATTGAAAAGGATGTGTGCGGAGAGAGGTGTTTCCTCTCAAGGCACCAAATTGGATATGATCCAAAGAATCGTGGCGTGGCAAGAAGCGCAGCTTGACGCTATAACTTCTGAGGACAGTGCGGAAGGAGGTGGGGCTGCTCTCACTGGTAGAACCAATGGTTCTGCCGCTGCACTGATCCACCGCGACCACGAGGACGGGGAGGATGAGATGTCTAATGTTTACTCTGCCAGTGCTGATGGGGAGGCTATGCTTGAATTCAAGAAGCAAGAGCTGCGGTTTAAGCAGAAGCCAAAGTAAAAATCGAACAGGCAGAAAAACAGAAAGACAGGGATCACCAGTTGGAACTGGCCAAGCTTCAGGTTGCAAATGGGTCCAAGGGTCCTGGACATGGGTCTGGGGCCTCCTCTCATCCACGGTTTCCGAAAGATCTGCTCAGTGTGTATGAGGAAAGGAATGACATTATGGACTGGCTGAATACGTTTGAGTATGCATGTGAAGTTCAAAAGGTTGACAATGCTGATAAGATTGCCTGGTTACTCAGCAGACTGCCCCATTCTGGCTGTAGTGCCATTATGGAAATGTCGAAGGCTGAGCGAGCTGATTTCGCAATGTTAAAGCAAACTCTCATTTTAAAGTTTGGAAAGACTCCGGCCCAATATTTAAAACGATTCCGAGAGTACAAGAAAAAAGAAGGGGGTACTTGGGTATCTTATGTAACCGAATCCTTAAAAAACTTGACTGGCTGGGTCGAAGGTTATAAGGTTTCTACCTTTGAAGGCATGATAAATCTTGTCATGCTGGAACACATTTTTGCATCTTCCCCGGAGCTTAAGCAGCATTTGGCCGATTCGAAGGAGATAGATCCTAAGAAGCTGGCCATTGCAGCAGACTTATGGGTGTCACATCGAGTGTCCCATAAGGACAAAACTCATCCTGGTAAGCAGGAGGAAGGGAAAAAGTCCAAAGGTAAGGAGGGTGGAGAATCTGATAAATCTTCTTCTCAAAAGGGTCACAAAAAGAAAAATAAGGGTAAGACACAAGAGAACTCACAGGGTAGTGGAGGTCAGCCTCTGAAACAGAACTCTGGTTACAATAAGCCTCCCTATGTAAGCAGACCCAATGGATCTTGTTTTGCTTGTGGAGCAACCGACCACGTGAAGGGGGATCCCCGGTGTAAGGTTAAACCTTTGGGGGTCCACTCCGTTAATCTGGCCTTCTCCTCCTACGAGGAAGAAGAGATTACAGGAGCATCCTTCTCCTCGGACTCATTCCCCAGCGGGATAGAAGCTGAGGTAGTTTTAGTTTCCCTGGGTTCCTGGGAGCCTAAAGTCGCAGAGGCTTATGCTAGGATTCCAGATAATACCAAGCACTACTTTAAAGACAGTGTGCTGATCAATGGAGAAGATACTCCATCTCTTAGGGATAGTGGGTGCAGTCGAACTGTAGTGGATTCTACCTTGGTAGACTCAGAGGAAGTTGCCAGAGCTACTCTGATGCCCACTAAGTTGGCTGACGGCCCACTCCGTATGTTCCCAGTAATACCTGTAAATCTTACTTTAAATGGTACAGCAGTCAGGATTCCAGTGAGCATTCAGAGAAACGTCCCAGGAAAGGTCTTGTTAGGTAATGATCTCAGAGCTTTAGGGCTCGTAGGAGACACTGCCGACAGACCCTACACACGGTCTCAAGCACGGGCAGCATTGGCCAAGACCAATACGCCGCCCCAGCCGAAGGGGAAACCCAAGGCGAAAGGAGTAAACAAGTCAAGACGAGGGAAAGAGAATATTCCCCCGAGCTCGCCTACCACTGCGGTGGAGAAAGTTGGTCAATCGCCCGGGCCTGACGAGGAGGTGGCGATGCCTGAAGTATTTGATCCCAACGACCATCCTGAACTAAAAGACTTGTTAGTAGAAGATGGTCCTGATAGGGAAGAATTCAGTAAAGGCCAACGTGAGTGCCCATCTCTGGAAGGCCTAAGGAGACAGCCCTGCTCCCAGCTTGAGGGTGAACCTCCTGGGACGCATCGGATTTATTGGGAAGGTGGCCTCCTGTATAGTGAGCCCACAGAGTCTACAGAAGGAGACCATAGGAGGTTGGTGGTTCCCCTTGCTGTAAGACCCTTCCTCCTGCAGTTGGCGCATGAAGTGCCCCTTGCTGGTCACCTTGGTATTAAGAGGACCAAGAAAAGGTTCTCCATGCACTTCTACTGGCCCAAGATGGGGGTGCAAGTAGAAAGTCACTGCAGGAGTTGTGCCTCCTGCCAGTTATCTGGGAAGGTTGGCTCGACAATCCAAGCTCCATTGGTACCACTCCCAGTTGTGGGAATACCATTCGAAAGGGTAGGGATCGACATCGTTGGTCCCCTTGACCCGCAAACATCCTCAGGCAATAGGTTTATCCTGGTGCTGGTCGCCCATGCAACCAGATATCCTGAGGCATCCCATTGAAAACTGTAACTGCCAAGTCAGTTGCAAAAACGTTACTTGGCATATTTACTAGGGTTGGCTTCCCTAAAGAAGTTGTGTCGGATCGTGGCAGCAACTTTATGTCGAAGTATATGCAGGCTATGTGGAAAGAATGTGGGGTCACCTACAAGTTCTCTTCTGCATACCACCCCCAGACCAATGGTCTGGTGGAACGTTTCGACAGAACGTTAAAGAGCATGATTGGGGCTCTGGAAGAACCTCAGAGAAGAAAATGGGATCTTCTTTTACCATGCTTACTGTTTGCCTACCGAGAGGTACCAGAGGAGGGTGTTGGCTTCAGCCCCTTCGAACTTCTGTTCGGTCATCCTGTACGGGGACCCTTAGCCATAGTCAAAGAGGGATGGCAGATGCCCACTCCCCCTGTTGTCATGCCTGCGCCATGGGCGCATCCATTTACGCTCAATTTGGACTATATGTTTATCATTTATTTACAACAGACTCTTGGATCCATCTATATTTACTTTGGGAACTTTATTTCCCATTTGCGAGACTTTGGTGTTTTATTATTATTTCCAACAAACTACGCATACCATAATGCACCTGGCTACAAGCATCGATTCCTGGCTGTTCCTATTGGTTATCAAAGGAACTACACCCCCCAGAAGCCCTAGGGACTTGCCCTGCTTCCACCAGCCCAGGAACAGAAAGGGAGGTGGCCGATTGCCTGCAGGTGTGCTTCGCCAGGTGCAACCAATTAGCCTGCCCCTGTGCTGGGCTAGGCAGTATAAAGGCTGCTGCCTGCAGTGGCTCATCCTCTTGCATCTGAGAGTCCTTCCTCCAACTTTTGCATCTTCCTACGGATCTTGTATGCTGCTTACCTTCACTCCTGCTTGGACCCTGTCTTGTTGCTTGCTCCACCCTGCTGCCTCCAGCCATAGCCTTCCAGGCTCCCTGCCTCACAGCCCAGCTCCTCTGGGCTCTCCACGCTGCAGCTGATCACGCTCTGCTGCCTTCCAGTCTCCGCCCTTGCCCTGCCGGGCTCTCCACACTGCAGTTGATCACGCTCTGCTGCCTTCAGGTCTCCGCCCTTGCCCTGCCGGGCTCTCCACATTGCAGCCGATCACGCTCTGCTGCCCTCCAGCCTCCGCCCTTGCCCTGCCGGGCTCTCCACATTGCAGCCGATCACGCTCTGCTGCCTTCCAGCCTCCGCCCTTGCCCTGCCGGGCTCTCCACATTGCAGCCGATCACGCTCTGCTGCCTTCCAGCCTCCGCCCTTGCCCTGCCGTGCTCTCCACATTGCAGCCGATCACGTTCTGCTGCCTTCCAGCCTCCGCCCTTGTCCTGTGGACCCTCTACATTGCAGCTGATCACACTCTGCTGCTTTCCAGCCTCAGCCCTTATCCTCTGGGCTCCCTGCCCTGCAGCCTGCCTCACTCCGGCTGCCTTCAGCCCTTGTCTTCTGGGCTCCCTGCTCTGCAGCCTGCCTCACTCCGGCTGCCTTCAGCCCTTGTCTTCTGGGCTCCCTGCTCTGCAGCCTACCTCACTCTGGCTACCTACAGCCCTTGTCCTCTGGGCCTTCCTACTTTGCAGCTTATCACGCTCCGCTGCCTACTACCTACCTTTTCCGCTGGGTTCTCGGCCTAGCAGCCCTCTACAGTCCTCTGCTACCTTCTACGTTCAGCGGCCCTGTCCCTCAGGGTTCACTCCTTACTGCCCGGCCCTTACGGGATCCTTGCCGTGCAGTCTGCTTTACTCTGCTGCCCTAAACCCTTTTCCTCTGGGCTTTCTACCTTACAGTCCTACTCCTGTGGGCTTACTCATTGCTTCCCTGCTCCTCTGAGCTCTCAACCTTGTTCCTTACTGTCCTCTGCTATCCTATCCTGTTACACGACTTTCCCTTCATTTCCTTCTGCTAGTTTGCTATCACCTCCTTTCCTGGATTTGTCTGTAGTATCTTCTCTTGTACTGTTTGTAGACCCTTTTGTACAGAGCTTGTCTGTTGGTTCCCATCAGTCAACCTCTGCCCCTTCCCTTGTCTCATTTCTACATTACAGACATCCATAGCTGCTGTTCCAAGTCATGAGCAAACAGCGTGGGCCTCTGTTATAGCAAACTGTGCAGAAGGCTAGAGTATTTCCAAGGTTCGTGGAATACTCTTTTCCTATATCTGCATACACCCCAAGAGGGTATTCATTCTGTATCTTTTCCCTTGCTACTCTTGCCTACTCTTCGTTCTCTTTCCTTTCCGCTGTGTGTGTTCTTGTCTGTCCACTTTATTTGGCACAACAACCCAAACCCTTTCTGGGTGTCCTGTGCCACTCTTAATAGAGTGCCATCCGTGACAGAATGCAAGAGCAAAACATTTCTTGTTCCATAGGCCGGAAAGGCACACACAGACCAAAGATGCTTTCCTTTCGAGTTAAGAAACCTTTGCATAAACCTATGGTTTCCCTAAAGACAGCAAACAAGAACCTTAGTCTAAAGGACAGTCTCGCCTTATTAAACAAAGATTTACAAGCACGGTACTATACTCACTGGCTAGCTGACCCTTCTTCCATGTAGAATTATTATGACATTTGCGACTATGATCCGCAGTCCTTATCTGTTGCAGAGCTACAGCAAGATAATGAATTCTTACAGATCTTGTTAGACCAAACAGTGAAAGACTCTCCTGCGTCTTCTGACAAGCCTTCTAACACCGGAACAGCTAAGGATATATCACTCATTGTGGGAGACTCTAAACCAGAATACGCTGTTGCCAGAGTGATATGCGCAAGATCAGCTTGGCAAGCCCCCCAGAATGCTGGAAAACCTTATTTGACAGGACAAGGCAGTCATTATCCTGAGGTTTGTGCATCTGGTCCTGGGTACAAAAGACCTATACTAACCATCGGTTGTCTAAATGCTTCCACAGTATCTACTAACCACAATAACCCTAAGGTCAGTCTTCCCATTGCTACAACCGAATTTTCTACCACACCAGCTTCTGAAGCTTTAGATCAAACAAATGATACTTACCTGCTACAAGAACAACTCCTACGCCTTAAAAGAAAGACCGAAGACCTCTATGATGACTTTGTTTATTTGCATTATCAGAATCTTATGAAGGGACACAAGTTACCAGACCATCTGACACTATGTCCAACACCTGACATCTTATCTTTAGAGATCGACATGATAAGGCCTGGAATTGCCACGCAGAAAAGTATACATACTTATACCAAGCAGATGGAAGACCTAAATGTAGCATATGTATCCCTTCTAAAGACTGACACAGCTCTTTCATCTTCCAGCCACAGTAACTCAGGTTGTTGTACTGACAGAAAAGAATTAACTCCTCCGGTGGTTCAAATCACTCACACAGCCATAACACCACAAAACAAGGGTGGTCTTCTAATTGGAGATCCCTCTGAGTCAAAGGATGGTTCCGCCCTCACCCTTGCCTATTGTCCAGTACTCGCACTTACAACCTCTTCTGAAATGACAATGGCAGCTGAAGAGACTGGCACAGTTCACACCAAGCATGCTGAGTTGGCAAGCGGGGCTTGCCAAAGTGTGGCTGTGCTATCAGACAACACTCTTGAGCAATCAACATCTTCAGTTTCTTCGATACCCCCTGAATCGCCAGTGGTTGTGGTACCCGATCTACCAGTAGTTGCAACACCTGAACTGTCTGTAGCTGCTACAGCACCCAAACTTCCAACTGCTATTCATGATCTTCCTGCTGCTATGGCTCCTAAACTCCCTGCCACATTTGAGACACCTGAAGTCCCTGCTGCGAATCTTGAGGTTGCTATAGCTACTGTGATTCCTGAAGCTACCGCTATTTCTGATGCTCCCGATGCCCAGATTTCTACTTCCTTCGCAGCTGTGCTCGCTGCAGCAGAATCCTCTGCTACACAACCTGATCCCGCAGCACCTTCTCTTCCTGATCCCTCATCCGCCATGCTAACTGTTGCAAGGTCAGCAAAGGGTTTCCCTGTTAAGACTACTGCTCCAGTTGTTCCTGCTGGTGTATCTATAGCACTAAGACTGCCAGACTCTACTCTACCAGTCTCAGGTGCGTTCCAGCCCGCTGGTTCTCTCATGACACCCACACACCCAGTTGCTACAGCCTTGATACTCTCTACAGCCATTCAAGATCTCACTGCTGCTGTAACCTCTGAACTGTCTACTAATCATGGGAAAACCGCCACCGTGACTTCTGAACTCTCTGCGGCTAACCCTAACGTTGTCATTGCTGCTCCGGATGTCTTGGAAAGCCTTCCTAAAGCTACCAACTCTGCTGTACCTCTGGCTCCACTTTCCAGCACCATATTGTTGCCCGTCAAAGCAAAATCTATCATGGAGCCTGCAGCAGTTTTTCGCAGTTCCTCTTTTCATGCACACACAGTTGGCGTCTGTGTTCCAAAGACTTCGTCTATTCTGATTGCTACATCAAAGGTTCTGAACATTGGTACTATCTCCGTCATTCAAGACTATAACCTTGCTACCCGTTTCTGGTGCTTCATGATGTGCCTTTTTGGATTAAGACTCTTGTACGGTGTGACAGACATTCTTCCTGTAGGTCGGTCTTCAGGGAGCCTGGAGAGGGGCCTGGAGAGGGGCATACTGTCATGCCTGCGCCATGGGCGCATCCATTTACGCTCAATTTGGACTATATGTTTATCATGTATTTACAACAGACTCTTGGATCCATCTATATTTACTTTGGGAACTTTATTTCCCATTTGCGAGACTTTGGTGCTTTATTATTATTTCCAACAAACTACGCATACCATAATGCACCTGGCTACAAGCATCGATTCCTGGCTGTTCCTATTGGTTATCAAAGGAACTACACCCCCCAGAAGCCCTAGGGACTTGCCCTGCTTCCACCAGCCCAGGAACAGAAAGGGAGGTGGCCGATTGCCTGCAGGTGTGCTTCGCCAGGTGCAACCAATTAGCCTGCCCCTGTGCTGGGCTAGGCAGTATAAAGGCTGCTGCCTGCAGTGGCTCAGCCTCTTGCATCTGAGAGTCCTTCCTCCACCTTTTGCATCTTCCTACGGATCTTGTATGCTGCTTACCTTCACTCCTGCTTTGACCCTGTCTTGTTGCTTGCTCCACCCTGCTGCCTCCAGCCATAGCCTTCCAGGCTCCCTGCCTCACAGCCCTGCTCCTCTGGGCTCTCCACACTGCAGCTGATCACGCTCTGCTGCCTTCCAGTCTCCGCCCTTGCCCTGCCGGGCTCTCCACACTGCAGCTGATCACGCTCTGCTGCCTTCCAGTCTCCGCCCTTGCCCTGCCGGGCTCTCCACATTGCAGCCGATCACGCTCTGCTGCCCTCCAGCCTCCGCCCTTGCCCTGCCGGGCTCTCCACATTGCAGCCGATCACGCTCTGCTGCCTTCCAGCCTCCGCCCTTGCCCTGCCGGGCTCTCCACATTGCAGCCGATCACGCTCTGCTGCCTTCCAGCCTCCGCCCTTGCCCTGCCGGGCTCTCCACATTGCAGCCGATCACGTTCTGCTGCCTTCCAGCCTCCGCCCTTGCCCTGCGGACCCTCTACATTGCAGTTGATCACGCTCTGCTGCTTTCCAGCCTCAGCCCTTGTCCTCTGGGCTCCCTGCCCTGCAGCCTGCCTCACTCCGGCTGCCTTCAGCCCTTGTCTTCTGGGCTCCCTGCTCTGCAGCCTGCCTCACTCCGGCTGCCTTCAGCCCTTGTCTTCTGGGCTCCCTGCTCTGCAGCCTACCTCACTCTGGCTACCTACAGCCCTTGTCCTCTGGGCCTTCCTACTTTGCAGCTTATCACGCTCCGCTGCCTACTACCTACCTTTTCCGCTGGGTTCTCGGCCTACCAGCCCTCTACAGTCCTCTGCTACCTTCTACGTTCAGCGGCCCTGTCCCTCAGGGTTCACTCCTTACTGCCCGGCCCTTACGGGATCCTTGCCGTGCAGTCTGCTTTACTCTGCTGCCCTAAACTCTTTTCCTCTGGGCTTTCTACCTTACAGTCCTACTCCTGTGGGCTTACTCATTGCTTCCCTGCTCCTCTGAGCTCTCAACCTTGTTCCTTACTGTCCTCTGCTATCCTATCCTGTTACACGACTTTCCCTTCATTTCCTTCTGCTAGTTTGCTATCACCTCCTTTCCTGGATTTGTCTGTAGTATCTTCTCTTGTACTGTTTGTAGACCCTTTTGTACAGAGCTTGTCTGTTGGTTCCCATCAGTCAACCTCTGCCCCTTCCCTTGTCTCATTTCTACATTACAGACATCCATAGCTGCTGTTCCAAGTCATGAGCAAACAGCGTGGGCCTCTGTTATAGCAAACTGTGCAGAAGGCTAGAGTATTTCCAAGGTTCGTGGAATACTCTTTTCCTATATCTGCATACACCCCAAGAGGGTATTCATTCTGTATCTTTTCCCTTGCTACTCTTGCCTACTCTTCGTTCTCTTTCCTTTCCGCTGTGTGTGTTCTTTTCTGTCCACTTTATTTGGCACAACAACCCAAACCCTTTCTGGGTGTCCTGTGCCACTCTTAATAGAGTGCCATCCGTGACACCTGTTACTACCAACGTAGTAGATTATGTGCTAGGGCTCAGAAAACGGATGGTACTTCTGATGGGCTTGGCTAGTGATAAATTGAAGGCAGGACAAGCGCTGGCGAAACATTGGTACGACCAGAAAGCTTCCCTCATCAACTTTACACCTATTCAGCAAGTCCTGATCATGAATCCCATAAGGCCTCGAGCTTTACAGGACAAATGGTCAGGCCCTTACACAGTGGTGGAGCCCCTGGGTGAGGTTAACTATTTAATGGACCTTGGAAGGCCTGGACAGGCTCCAAAAGTGTTTCACGTAAATAGGCTGAAGGCTTTCGTCCCAAGAGTCGAAATCACAGCACTGCTACTGGCTTCAGACGTTGAGGAAGAGGAGTCTGAACCTCTCCCTGACCTGTTCCAAAGCGGTCCTTCAGATAGCTCCTTGAGGGTGTCCGAGTGGCCCCTCACCTGACTTCTGATCAGCAGGCTGAGGTGAAAAGTTTGCTTAGGCAGTTTTCCCCCCTGTTTTCACAGTCGCCTGGTTTGACACCTTGGTGCAAACATAACATAGACACAGGAGACAGTGTACCTACCAAAAGTAGGGGATACAGGATGTCAGACAAAGTACGGTCTTTTATTAAGACCGAGGTCAACAAGATGTTAGACCTTGGGGTGATTGAACCCTCTAGTAGTCCTTGGTCCAGCCCTGTGGTTTTGGTTCCAAAGGCGGGCACTTCTGAATTGAGGTTCTGCGTCGATTACAGGGCTCTGAATGCTGTCACCAAGACAGATGCACACCCCTTGCCTCGAACAGATGAGCTGGTGGATACTTTGGGTGCCTCCAAGTACCTCAGCACGTTTGACCTCACTGCTGGCTATTGGCAAATAGCATTAGCAGAACATGCCAAGGAGAAGACAGCGTTTTCTACTCTAGACGGCCTTTATCAATTCAGGGTAATGCCGTTCGGGTTGAAAAATGCACCTGCCACTTTCGAGAGGCTTATGAATCATGTTTTGAATGGGTTGGACGAATTCTGTCTTGCATATCTGGACGATATAGCAGTTTTCAGTGCCACCTGGGAAGACCATGTGAAACACCTCAGGATTGTGCTCCAGGCTCTTCAGAAAGCACACTTGACCATAAAGGCTAGTAAATGCCAGATTGGACAAGGCTCCGTGGTTTACCTTGGACATGAAGTAGGTGGAGGGAGGATACAGCCTCTTCCCAGTAAAGTACAAGCAGTACAAGACTGGCCTACCCCCACTACACAAACCCAAGTGAGAGCCTTCTTAGGACTCACGGGGTATTACCGCAACTTCGTGGCAGACTATGGCACCATAGCTGCCCCTCTGACTGCCTTCACCACTCCGAAGAAACCCAAGAAGGTAACTTGGACCGACGAGTGTGAGAAGGCCTTCAATGGCTTAAAAGACTCCTTGTGCCAGGCCCCTGTGCTCAGGGCCCCTGATTATCAAAGACCTTTTATTGTGCAGACGGACGCCTCTGACACTGGGATAGGAGCTGTACTATCGCAAGTAGATGAGAAGGGTAAGGAACACCCTATTGGTTTTATTAGTCGCCAGCTTAAGGACAGAGAGCTCAGATGGTCCACAGTGGAGAAAGAATGTTTCTCTGTTGGGTGGGCCCTACGGAAGCTGAGGCCCTACCTCCATGGGACCCACTTCACTGTGCAAACTGACCATAAGCCCTTAAAGTGGCTAATGAACATGAAGGGAGAGAATCCAAAGTTGCTTAGGTGGTCCATAAGTCTACAAGGCTTCGACTTCACTATTGAGCATAGGCCAGGTGTCCAACATAGCAATGCTGATGGGTTGTCCAGAATGTTTAACCGACCTGAACAAGAGACTCATCCAGGGGTGGATTAGTTCCCCCTGTCCATAGTCTGGGAAGGGCGAGTGTTAGGAAAGATTTCTTAATTGTGGGTAATTTTCCTTCCATGTGGCAACCCCTAAACTTTTTGCTGTTGTTTTCACCATGATCTAGACTTTGCCAGAGAAGTGCAGCCTTCTGCCGCACTCCTCTGGGCTTTCGCTCCATTCTTACGGGGAAACTGACATGCCCTTAAGACAGTCAGTACCGGGAAACGCTGTTTTCCGTAGTTTCTTTATCATGTTGCGGCTTTCGTGCAACATGACACAAGAGGGCACTGTAAGCTAAGTTACTGCTCTCTTTGGTCTCTAGCCTTCTACAGGCCCTAGATACTCTTTTTGGATTGTAACTGATCGGTGCAAGTGAATCGCGGACGGGAATGGTGGCAGCGATCGTTTCTTGTGTTTTGAGCTCCTTTTGGCGTTTTAAGCGCGTTTCTCACGCTTAGCCCAAAATGGTGGCCTGGCTCCCAAAATGGCCAGACCACGAGGCTCCTTTGTCCTGTCCGCTGACCGTCTTGCCCCCTTCACCTTCCCCAGGTCGAGCCGACCCGGGGCCTTCCTTATTTGGGCATGTACTTTCCCGCGAAACACGGATGCTTTCGCGGGCTTCTACAGGCCTTGTGTGTGCCTCCAGGATGTGGCCTGGGATGTCTGGTCCCAATACACATCCTGGGTGCCAGAGAGTCTAGGGTGGTGTGAATGCCTGGGACCACTGTGGTCCGTTATAGGTCCACGTATGGTGTGAGTGTTGATGAGCGGATCTCCCATTGGGTCCCCTCCGTTTTGGCGCGAAGGGAACTGTGGATAAGAGGGGGCTGGAAACGCCACTACCATGTCGATCTCCTGAGTACTCACGAACAAAGGAATACAGGAGCCAAGTATCCTGCAACCACGAGGTTGAACCGAGGAATCGCTGGTGACCCGCTGAAGGACTGCTCCTCTGCACTGCTGTCGCCTTGTGAAACCCTTTCTACCTCTGATCGAACCAGAAGGCCTGTACTGGTACTTCGACCCTTGAAATAGCGGGGACAGCTATTCTAGGCATCTTCACCATCTCCTGCACGTAAGCCTTCGGAAGTGTCTCTGGGCCATCCAGCAGACTGACCAGCCTACACAGGAGTCTTGCTCTGTAACCGCCGCCAGGTTGTGTGGTATTTCTAGTCCTTGTCACTCTCACACGATTCATACACTTGGCATTCCCAGGTCTGAAGTGAGTAGTGTACATTTGGCTGAGATACACACGGCCGCTCCGTTGCCCTGCTGTGGTAACAAACTGTGCGGGTTCACTTCGTTTGGGACATCTCTAACTCAACTCTGCTGCTGCAGAATCTACACGACGATGAGACGTCCCCTGCTCCCCTGAACCTGCCAGCACTGAAACTGACGCGGAGAAGCCTGGGTCTGCTTGCATCGGGGACCAGTAAGTAGCATAGCTAGGAACTGGTCGCCCTCCTGCAGGAGCCCATAGCTTTTCCCCGCTGTGTCAAACAGCACGCCCTTCCGTACTCGCGCTCTGCTTCTGCCCACAGTGGAGGCTGCGCTTGAGTCGCGGAACTCTGTTCTTCTTCATTTGTGCATCAAACTGAACTGCCTGATTCCCTCGAAGAGACTCCCCTTTTTGCCCGTTAGCACCAGCGTGTGCAGGTACTTTTGAGCACAAGGCTCCACTCTTCGTAGGGCTTGGACTTCCTTTTAGTTAGGTGCCTCTGAAGGCAGACTGGGTCTAATCATTATTTCACACTGCCTGTTTTCCTCCCCTTCTAGGTGGACTACACATTTCGTGCATCTAACGCTTTAGACTCGTTTGTATTTGTATATGTATTGTATTGGTTTGGTATGTGTTGGTTTACTAGAGTTTTAGTGTGATTTTTCGCTACGGTCATTATTGCAAAGGCCTTGGAATAAATGTGTATATATTTTTAATATAACACATGTTTGGAGTAGTTTGTAAGTGTTCTTGCTTTGTGTGCTCATTGCGAGCTTTCAGTCACCCTCACCCCTCTTGAGACCTAGTCTTGACCGCCGCGATCGCTACCCTGATTGGTCTGGCTTGTCCAGAGGTTACCCTGTTCCAAGTAATTAGGTTGGCCTCCTGAACTTCTGCGCCGCCAGGACAGAGTTCAGAAATCCGTCTTAACACTGGGCACCGTTAAGGAGACCGGTGCCGGTCATCCCTTACCGCCCAATTCCGTGATCCCTTAGTGGGAACCGTAAAGGACGTGTGGTCTGACCACACGTCCTTTACGGGTCCCGCTAAGGGACCAGGGTGCTAATAACGGGCCTGCTATTCGCGAGCCCGTTATTAGCACCCTCCCCATTCCCACTGAGCCCTATTGGGGCTCAATGGGAATGGGGAATGGATGGTTCAATGGGGACTTACCGGTCCCTCCAGGGCCAAAATGCACCGGTAAGTCCCCATTGAACCAGACCAGTGCTGGACCCGGTATTGGAAGCAGCCATGGCGCAAATAGCGCCATGGCTACCTCCAAACTCGGAATGAGGCCGAGTGTGCATTTTCTGTCGCTGTGGCCATAGGGTGACGAGATTTCCAAAACGGAAAACCGGGACTACCAACAACATAAAAGAGGGACTACCCCATCGCAGCCCACCAATTACCACCCCTCCCCCAACACGCCCCCACAACCACCACCCAATCATATTTCCAGCACTTCTCCTTTCTATAAAGTGTATATGATCTCATTTATGCAGTTTTGTCTGTGAATCTTGGCATGTTAATTCAAAACAAGCGTTTGCTCTAATTGATATAACATGGTTTGCTGTGAAGTGGGAGAATGGAAGACCAGGCTCCCGTCCTTCCCCTCTCGCGCTTGGCCTAAAGGGTCACGGCCCAGGCACCCGCCACGAGAAGAGTTTGCCCATCTACCAGACGACCAAATACCCTGGTACAGGAACATACAGATGTGTCCATCTGCCTGCCCAGCAGCCCACCCTGGCCATGCCGACACCTGCGGCGCGGATCAACTAGACTAAAACCTACACGTCGTTAGAGATGCCATGACGACCTAGCCAACGGTCAGCACACCTGTACAAATATACACACTGGACACTCCCGCACCAATCTACACGAAGAATATACTCAGTGCTATGACGTAGGCGACAGACATACTCATGGACGTGCATCTTTATTATTTTCCACATAGGCTCTCAAAATGCAGAAACGCAAGACGCATCATGAACTCATCTAAAAAGCTTGCTTACGCTTCTCCTAAAACCAGGTGCCACAATGAGAAATATAATGAAGACACGATACTGGTCATAAGACAATATGGTACTATAACCTAAAGCGCCTGTGCACCAAACGGTTCCACCTATACACCAGGCCTAAGTAGGCCGCAAGCAAGAGCTTCCATGGACGTTAAAAGAACAAGAGTCAGGTTGCTGATCCTGCAGAATGAGCCCGGCGAAAGCAAACAGCCAAGGTCGCAATGTTGCAAACCCACATTCCGAAAGCAGACCATCAAGGGCACGATGTTGCAACCTCGCACGCCGCACACCAACGTTCAAGTCACACCTGCAAATTAAACAAGGCACACAGTGGAAAAACAATATTAATTGTGCAGAATTCTGCCTCAAACACGGTCCCACCTCACGTGACCAAGCCGAACCTGATAGGATGCCAAGCCCAGGAGGAAGAAGGCGTCTGGATCCCTCGTTACAAGACATAGGCAGATACAATTAAAAGGCTCAATGGACATCTGCGACAGTGGGAGTAGTCGGCCTTCCAGCTTATGAATAAGTCCTCACATTGTCTGCACGTACTCATAGTGAAACATTGTTGCAAATGACAGGTACACCGAGAGCTGGGAACAGCGATGGTCCCAGGCTGAGAAGCTCGCGGGCGCACCAATCAGAACATGGGGCTCCTATCACTGACGCCATTAACATTAACCAATCATCAGGGGTCTTCATGTAACAATTCTCATGTATCTAATTGTAGGGACAACCCAGATATATCACCTGACTAACCCTTGTCCACTAATATTGTTCTCTATACGTATGCTATACTAACCCTACCACTCGAGCAACCAATTAAGAGTGGCGATAGGTTTTTTGCTAACTTTCTAAGGTGACGCAAGTAGCGCGTCATACTAAGGTAAAAAGGGCCTGCGAGCCCTACGATTGTGTGTGTGTCAGGACGGAGGCGTACGATCCTTGACCCATCCCTGCCGTTTTTTGTCTAATAAACAGCAGAGTCACCTTGCTTCTTGCGTGTGTCTCATACTCTATCTCTTTTGGGATATACGGGAGGAGTTGGGGCCTCCCTGCCCGGAGGTCTGCGGACGGCCCGGCCGACCCCGGCAGAATTGACCCCCCGACAAGTTGGAGGCACTGCTGAGATCTGTTTAAGATCCGCCTTTTTATTTTTACTTTTTCCAGGCACTCCCGTTGCGAGGAGGCCCGGCGGCGCGGCCCCCTCTGCCGTTGCCCCCTTCTGAGGACTACAGGACCATCGCGGAGCTGCGAGAAGACCAGACAGCGCAATCCGGATATTGGCCCTCGGGAGCCGGTTGAGAAGTATCCCGCCCGCGGTTGGCGAGTGTCCAGACGTGGTCCAGACGAGGGGAGGTGACGAGCCGCTTGGAGGGGTGCACGCAGTCGAGCGGCCCCGCATCAAGAGAACTTGGTGAGCATGCCACGCACAACAAGCAATGTGAAATTGTGAGGGAGGGGGAGGAATTAAATACGGGAGGTGGGAGGTGTTGCACAGGTGCGCGGTGAAGGTTTGACAATTTAGTGTTGGCAATGGAATGAATGGTAGTCGAACAAGTGCGAAAGCAGTCGGCTACGTCACGCGAGAGAGGGGGGCGGAGCACGAAAACATCACGTGCGGCCGCTCGTAGAAACTGATTGGCCTAGGTCGCGACTAGTGTAAGGGTGGGTGTGTGTGGTTTCCTACGATTTGGCATTTATTGATCAATGAGTAGATGAGGATCCCTATTGTTCGAGCAAGAAACTCGATAGGTAGATGACGTTTCCCTGTAGGCGGTAGCTAGTTAGTTGCCCAATACGGAAGATAATTGGCTGGTTAAGCCCTCCTGTTGAGGGGCGTATCACACGCGAGGCGACGCAGCGTGCGCAGTCCGATTATATTATTGATTTGATTACCTTGTTCCAGGAGTGACAGGAAGACAGCTGTAAGGTTAACGGGGGTAGATTGCAAGCGTATTTTGAACTTAAAGAATATATGAAGAACTTACCAGTAGCTCGAAGAGATCGGTGACGTCACCAGTAGGGCTTTCATAGGATATCGCGAGCACAAGGCATCTTCGTTTTGAGAGTGGTGGGGAAGAGAAGTGTGGTAAGGGAGTGGAAAAGGAGATAAACGGTAAATGAGTTGATCGGGGAAAGGCGAAAAGGGGGACGTGGCTGCGCACGGAGAACGCCGGCCACGGCAAGTGTAGAAGGGGGAGGAGCACGTGAAAATAGGACGACTGTATAAGAGCGTCATAAGGGGTACGCAGCCGCAGGGGGCTACGTGCGCCTCGGCCGCAGGGGGCCGTAAGGGTGTTGTATAAAGAAAGAAAGACAGAAGGAAATATACAAATGTAAAATACCATATTTTTTATAATTTTCCTTAGCGGATTATCGTAAGTCCCCAAACTTACGGGGCCAGGTAACGATATAAGGTTGTATATTGTAAAGTACTAGTGAGATAAACTGCTACCAGATAGGAGAAGGGTAACAAGTGGAGCGCTACTATGTCATACGGGACAGGATCGGGAGGGTGGGGGAACACCCTCACTACCCCACTACAACACATATGCACAACACTGCCACCCCATAGGGAGAAACTGATTAAGTATAGCATAGAATGGACCCAGGGGACGGATAACAAAATGCTAACACCGTGGCCGCCTAATGGTAGCTTCGATCCATATGCCCAACATTCACTGCTAAACCATCTGCACAATACATACAAGGGGAAGAAGTTGGCAAACCATGTGGAGGTGTTTAACTTATGGAGGATGTTCCAAGGGTCCCGACCAGGACCAAATGGAATGTTCACTATGGGGGAAATACCGGAAGAAAAAGAGATTAAGGAGGAAGGAGAGGATGGGAAAAAGGGGAGTGAAGACCCAAAGAACACGGGGAACGGACGAGAGGGATGAGAAAAGAATAATACATCAGATGACATAAAAAAGGAACCGAGCAACGAGATACCCATAGCAAAGGGAGTGAAAACAGAGGGAGGGGGGTTGTACCCTTTAAGAGAATTAGGAGAAATAGAAAGAGGACAGTTAAGGGCGGCTGAGGGATACTCGAACCCGGCATACAGCCCTCCACCATATGTGGCTCATAGGAAGATGCCAGCAGGGGAGGGGAGGACTGGAGAAGACCAGACTGTGGAAATAGGAAATGATGAGTGGGTAGCTGCACAGATATTATTAAAATTACGAGGTTCATTAACAGGAGAAGAGAAGGAGGTAGTAAAGAAAACAGACGAGGATAATGCCAGGGAGAGTGAAATGAGGGGGGAAGAGCTATTACGACAAAAGGAAGAGATTTTGGAGGAACGACTAGCAAAGCTAAGGGATGAGCAGAATGAATTGATCAAACAGCTCGAGAGGGAGGAGAGAGAGAGAGCGAGGAAAAGGAAAGAAGGTAAGAACGAATTGGAAAAAATAAGGGAACGGAATGAGGAGCAAAGGAGAGAAGCTGAAAGGGTAAAAGCAGCAGCAGAAAGGGTATCAAGAGTAGTGCTGCAAGAAAAGAAAAGGGAAGAAGAAGAAAAAGAAAAAGAAATGGCAATGTGGAAGAGGAGATTACTATCAGAAACAACTAGGAAATATGAAGAAGGGAGGGTGATAGAGAGTATAGTAGAAAGAGAAAGGGTGAAATGGGAAAGGAAGAAAGAGGATGAAAGAATATTGGAACAGATGAATAGTGAAGTGATGGAGGAATTAAAAAGGAAAAGGGAGGAAAATAGTAGGGAGATGGAGGAGAGAACTGAAGGAGAAAGAGAAGATAGGAGTAGGGAGAGTGAAGCATGGGGGGATGTATATAGAAACACAGAAGTAGCGACAACATCAGCACAAGGGGGAGCAGTTGATAAAGGAGAAAAAGGAGAACTGGACCTAATAGACTTACAAACAGTAACAATAAAGGGGAAAAAGACCGAGTGGGGGGTGCCGTTTATGACTGACTTTTGTAGTGAGGAAGAAGAAGGAGTGGAGAAGGAAGGAAGAAAAAGTGAAAGGGAAAGCTTAGATAAACTATACCTCACCCGAACCAACACAGACTCACCATGGATCAGTAGGAGAAAGGATGAGCTGGAGAGAAGTGAGGAGGGAGAGCAAGGACTAGCGGAAAGACAGACACATGAGGCCGCACCATCCCCATCCCCATCACGCCCTCCCCCATCGCACCCAACATGCTCAACCACCTCACGCTCGTTACGCAAAATAAAACTCGCGCCCTTCACAGACGAACTGAACCCTATGCATGTCGGCTTAGAGACCTCCCTAGTCGCAGGCAGGAAAGACGAATACACATGCCCACATTAAATACAGGAAATGATGGAAGAAGGGGAAAAGATGGAGAAGAAATAGTTACGAGCAGGGGAAATAAGGACGAAATTGAAGATGTAGAAGAAAGGGAAGAGGAGGAAGGGTGTGAGGACTGGATATTATGGAACACAAAGGGTGAAACGAGACATAACTTAATGCCACTTTTGGAGAGAGGAGGGGTTAGACCACAGTATGTCCCTTGGAAGCATACAGATAAAGAAAATATAAAATGCAGGCTCCCATCATTAAGTGGAGGTGCGGGTAAGTGGATATATGAAATGGAAAAACACACCGCAGGACAGAAACTGGCAGTAGGAGATGTAAAGGGCCTTTTAATATCAATATTAGGGGATAGAGCGGATGACATTTGGAAGAGAGCGGGATTCCATGGGGTAACAATAACAAACACATCGTATGATGGGGCACCATTCGCAAACTGCAGACATGCACTATGGCAGGCACTGAGGGTACAGTACCCAGACACATCAGACATAGGAGCAATTACCTCCCGCAAGATGCGTGAGAATGAAGATCCTGTTGATTATATCCAGGAGATCCAAGAGAAGTGGTGCATGGAAACTAGAGAGCAATGGGATAAAACACCAGCAATATTCTATCATATACTAGTACAAGGGCTCCCAGAAGGAGTTCAGAAACAACTAAAGAAAGTAGTGGGAATGGAAGCAAAACCATGGCCAGAAATACAACTGACTATAGTGCATCATTGCAGGACATGGCAAGGAAAAATGAAACAAAAGGAAGAGGACAGGAAAACGGAAGAGGCTAAACTGGTACAGAAAAAGCTTACTAAATACACAATGGAAGGGGCACTAATAACTACGCCCACAACAATGACCCAAAGCCCCACACAAGTAGTGGCTGCACAAGATTCCGCCCAAATACCACCTTCACAGACTATAACACAACAGGCGCCGCCACTGCAACCATACACAACCAACATGGGAGGAGGACACCCAATGCAAGGAGCTGGGTATTATAATTATAACAGGGGGAGAGGAGGATTTATGAGAGGGAGAGGATACGGATATAACACCCAACAGCAGGTGGGAGGACTTAGAAATTCCTACCCCACAGGGCAACCAGTTTACCAGGACAACACAGGGAGCTTCCCATGGCAGAGTAGGGAACCACCGGTGTGTTGGAGTTGTGGACTATTAGGGCACATGTCACGCACGTGTAGAGTTAGACCAGGAACACCATCATGGAGTGAACAGGGACAACCAAGGCCCTCACAGGAACAGCAGGGCATACAGCAACAGCAGACGTTGCAACAGGGAAATGAACAACAACAACAAATAACACAACAACAGCCACAGACATATTCACTGCCACAACAACAGGTAGCGATGACACAACAACCCCAAGCACAACAAACACAACTGGGTAGGGTGACGGTCTTGGGACACAACCCTTACACAGGAAATGGCCAATCATTGTACCCTCAATAGGACAGCCTACAGACGGCCTTGGTGTGTCCCATCCTGTCAGTAACACCTAATAGTGCGGAGGAGCCACGCATAGAGGTAACGATAGGTGACAAAAAATTATCATTCCTTGTTGACACCGGGGCGACCCGGTCTTGCATAAGGGAAGGTAAATTTAAGATGTCAGGCGAAGCCATGAACACCCAAGGATTCTCTGGGGCTAGAGGGTTGGTTCCCTTTACTGATAACATTCCCTTATCTATTGGAGATTATGATCTGTCAGTTCCACTTCTATATTATAGTGCCTCACCAGTAAATATACTGGGGAGAGACATAATGAACAGGTTGAATATGACGATCTCCTTTACTGAGGACAGCATAATTTGCTCTACTCCAGGGATTAACATGCTCACAGCACGACAGATTATGCAAGCATACTGCGGACAGACTGCGATTAGGGCGGAGCCAGTAGATGGCGAACTATTCCAGTATGGAACAGATATGGCATTTGCATGGATGCCAGGGATAGAAGGGAAAATATGGAGGAGGCCAGCAGCCTATCTGTTCAGACCAGAAACACCTGTTAATGAACCAGAAGGAAAGGTGGTTCTAATGGACATTGAGAGCATTATTGCAACAGCTGATTACATTGCTGTACATGCCCAAGACAGAGAAGGAAGAGCATGGAGGGCAGTGATAGCACTAGCAGAAGGGATGTAGGCTCACCCAGGTGTAAGATGAGGAGCTGTTCTCAGAAGAAAAGGTGGAAGGTGAAATGGTGTTAATGATGAGTGTGGAAATATGGCTAAGAGTGGCTTACAAACAAGTAGCACAAAAAATTGCAATGGCACTTGAGGCACCCGCCTGCACCCCAGTCCCCTTCTTTAAGGAAGATATGTCAAAGGTACCCAAATCATTGTGGACTACTAGCCCCTATGACGTGGGGTGCATAAAAAGTATAGGGGGAGTAAGGATAAAATTGAAAAAAGGTGCAATACTCCCCAGAGTGAAACAGTACCCACTATCAAAAGAGGCAGATGAGGGCATATATGAAACCATTACGGCCCTTATAAACAATGGCATATTGGTCCCCTCAGAATTACCATGTAACACGGCTGTATACCCAGTGCGCAAGGCTAAAGGGGGGTCTTGGCGCTTCATACAGGACCTCAGGCCCTTGAACAACATAGTAGAAGCAGAATATCCCATAGCAGCAAACCCGGCCACAATATTGTGTGGCATTCCAGCAGAAGCATCACGATTTACAGTGATAGACCTTAAAAATGCTTTTTTCTCAATACCGTTGCACCCAGACTCACAAGACCTGACAAGCTTCACTTACAGAAACACAAAGTGGAAGCACACCAGACTGCCACAAGGGTATTGCGAATTACCCTCAATTTTCAATAGAGTACTACAGATGGATTTGGGTAACATTGAAGTGGAAAGCACAGTGTTGCAGTATGTGGATGACATAATAATTTGCAGTACAAACGAAAGAACATGCAGAGAGGACTCCTTAAAGATGTTGACAATATTGGCTGAAAAAGGTTACAAGGTAGACATGGAAAAGATACAGTACTGTCAAGAACAGGTACTTTACATTGGTCAACTTATATCCCAGCATGGAAGAAAGATTGCACCACAAAGAGCACAGGCCATTTCAAGCACCCCAATGCCACAAACTGGGAGGGAACTGCAGCAATTCCTGGGGCTGTGCAACTACTGTAGAGCATGGGTATTTGATTACAGTTCATACATAGGACCCCTGCTTGAGGCGTTAAGGGAAGCTAATAAAGGGGAGAAGAAGCTGGGGTGGACGATGGAAATGAAAGAGGCTTTTGATGAACTAAAAGATGCGATATCAACTGCTCCAGTACTGGCATCCCCAGACTATGAGCGACAATTTTTTATATTTTCACATTGCGACTCGGCAGTAATGAAAGCAGTGTTGGCTCAAAAAACAAGCATGGGCTACAAACCAGTAGCATTTTACAGCGGCCACTTAGATCCTGTGATGTTAGGTCACTTCCCTTGCGAACAAGGTCTCGCCGCAGCTGCTTTTGCGGTGGAAAAAGCATCAGCATTCACCATGGGGTGCCCAACTACACTGTTTGTGGAACATGCACTATTTGCGATATTGAATAAACCTAAGTCCACTCTAACCACGCAGAGGGCATCAGGTTATGAGATCATACTATCCAGAGCTGAACTATCAATTGTTAGATGTAGCACGGTCAACCCTTTAAGGTTCCTGGCAGAAGTAATTGAGGAGGGAGATTATGCCCATGACTGTACGCAAATAACTGAAATGTACTCATGTACTAGAAAGGTTGAAGAAAACGCACTAGAGGGAGGTGAGCTCTTGTTTATTGATGGGTCATCAACTATCGATCAAAAGGATGGTATAAGGAGAACTGGGGCAGCAGTGGTAAAAATGATGGAGGTACCGGTGTGTGTGGCTATGAAATGTGTACAATTACCACAGCATTACTCCGCTCAAGCAGCAGAATTAGTTGCACTGATCTTGGCGTTGAAGGAAAGCTTTGACAAACGAGTGACCATATACTCCGACAGCGCATATGTTACATCCACTGTCCACTCAGGGCTGTCGAAATGGAGAAGAAGAGGGTTTAGGAGAGCTGATGGCACTCCAGTGCAACATGCCCTCTTATTGGCTGAACTAATTGAAGTAATAAATGACCCCCAAGAATTAGCTTTAGTAAAATGCAGCGCACACACCAATGGTGAAGACCACGTCTCGAAGGGGAATGCAGCAGCAGACGCACATGCGAAGTATGCTGCATACTTTGGTGAGATATGGAACCCCCCAGAGTCACAGAGAGGGAGAGGGAGGGGAATGGCTAAGGAGATGTTGATAAGAAAAGGGTACACCCATCTCCCAGCCACACAGATTATGGAGCTACAAGCGGCTGCACCAATGGCCGAAAAAGAAATATGGGTAAAAAGAGGATGCACAATGTCACCAACCGACGCACTATGGCGCCAGGGTGGCACTGGAAAGGTTGTAATACCATTGGCACTTTTGAACACCGCCCTGAGCCAACTACATCATCCAGCCCACACAGGCAAGGAAGTAATTGCAGCACGAATTAGAGAAGATTGGTTCTGCCCCGAGTTAAATTCTCATGTGTCAAATGTTATCAGCAATTGTCTCACATGTCAACAGTTTGCGGCCGGCCATACCCTAAAGGTGATAAGAGGTACTATACCCCGGCCAGAGGGACCTTTCCGGCATCTCCATATTGACTATGTTGATATGATCAACATATGTCAAGGAAATAGGTATATGATTGTAGTAGTATGCCCATTCTCTAGGTGGATTGAAGCAGGGCCCTGTTCACACCCAGATGCATTTAGAGCAGCTAAATTCCTAGTGAGAGAGGTCTTCCCCAGGTGGGGAGTGTGCGAGGTGTTAAGGTCAGACAATGGCCCACATTTCGCAAACGAAATGTTCCAGCACATCACATCCTTGCTGAACATAAAGCATAAATTTGCATGTGCATACCACCCACAGGCCAACGGTGTATGTGAACGCCTGAATGGCCTATTAAAGGAGGCAATTGCAAAGATACAGCAAACAACAGAGAAGAGTTGGTTATATTGCCTTCCATTAGCCCTATTTGAGCTAAGGAATAGACCAGGGTCCGACCACCACCTCACCCCTCACGAGGTGGTTACCGGACGTCAAATGCGCCTTCCCCTAACGCCAACATCAAGAGCATTTACCGACCACGAAAGTACAGCGAGTGTTCTTGGTGATGAAATGTACCAATATGTGTCTTCTTTGATTACTAGTGTAGTGTTTGTGTCTCAACAGCTCGAGCGCACACGGGGCGGGTCTAACAGCAATCAACAAGAAGACGCGGATAAAGAATTGGAAAAGGAAAGACTGTGTAAAATTGCTAAAGGTGACCACGTACTACTCCGCAATTTCAACAGGAAATGGAATAGTCCACGATTCACTGGCCCCCATCTGGTAGAGGAGGTATCAACGAGAGCAGTAAAGCTACAGGACAAGCGTGCCTGGAACCACCTACACGATGTAAAGATCTACAAACTCCAGACCCGCCCCAACGCCACCGACAGGTCCATTGGGAGAACAGCAACAACATCACCAACGGAAGAAGAGAGTTCTACCACAGCCAACGACCCAAGTGTTCCCATACCCTGTCACTCCCCAGATTCCCCAGAGACAATAACTGAAGAAGAAAGGGGTGATCCCCATACTGCCCACCCCATGGTCACACGCTCAAAGAGTAAAAATACTTCCGCCAGTTGAGCCCAAACCCCCTGCCCATTGACCCCTACCCCCACTGCAGTAATAACTGAACTGAAGGACATTGCCTTGCACACGTACACATGTAAACACGTGAATGCTCTCTTTTCTTTTCTCTCGCACATGCAGGAACTGCGTATTATTGTACTGCTAATAAAATAGATAACTAACAAATTCACTGCCCAGGAGTAGATGGTACCCTCAGACGATAACTACCCAGAAGAATTGTCACATCAATTTGTATATGAAATAAAAAGGCCAACGTACCTGAAAAGGAGAAGGGTACGTGTCTACTACACAGCATTCCTCTTGGCCATAGAATATTCAATGCCCCACCTCCACCCATACTTGCCTGTCCTAAGAGATAGATCGCTTAGATTAGCGTGGGAACAGATCTTCGCCTGGGCACTGAATGACTATTTGATAGGGAGAGCTTAAAAAACAACAACTAACATTTAATAACCAGCATATTGAGAATTTTCAGGCGGGCAACTTTAACATCGCAAGAATACGCTGCCGGACTGCAGCAAGGTAAGAGCAAAATGCCGGTGAAATTAGCATATGTAATAAAAATAATAGGGATTTTGATGATCACCGGGTTCTTGGCTGCCTCTGTATGGCAGTACAGCTATCCTATCAATATTATTGCTGTACCCAAACCTAATACACCCCCATCCCCAGCTGCAACAGGTGTTACGTCAGGTGATACTAGTAAAATTGCACACAAGCAAAATAGAGTTCAACGCAGCACATACTCAGATAATAAAGGTATTGATAATTATATACAAGATTCGGCACACGTCTCAAACAACATATGGTACCAACACATGACCCGCATTGGTAAGCAGACAACAGAAGACAGCTGCTACGTTTGCTCATTAATACCATACGCCATGAGCGCTTCTCGAACATTCGTTGCCACAGAAATAGATGAAAAGACGGCACGATGCATAATATAGTTGGCACTGTTCCAAACGAAAGGAAGATTCCAAGGGACAGTGGTGCATATGGTGTGGAAAACACGAGACTCATACCCATATGAAAACAACTTCCCCAAGACTTATTTGAGTTACCACAAGAGCAGTCTACATGCTGAAGCATTCAAATACATAACAAGTGGTCCTGCAAAAGGAGAAACAAAGAAAGTAACACTGCAGTATTTACCATGTGATTGGTACGCCACTGAAGTTCCTGGTAAACCAGGATGTTGGGAGAGGCCACTGGTGACGATAACGGGGAAGGTGTACCTGGACAACAATTGGGAGATAGGAGTGATTGGCAGCAACATGGTAACAAAAGAAACTATCTCAACTATCGAGGCACACAACCACAGATGTTGGACGACTTGGATCAAGTACGTACCCATGCTCACGTGGATAGAGACGGATGAAGACCCAATAACAATACTGCCGCTGACTGCGCCTAAGGTATGCTACCAACATAAAGGAGAGGTGGACGTAGGATACAACACCAACTGTGCAAGCGTGATGGAGTTACCTGAGGGGGGAGCAGGAACAGCAGTAATTATGGACCATTATTGGGCCTGTGGAGAAAAGGCATACCATACACTGCCTCCCTTGTGGAATGGTGTGTGCACAATGGTGCACGTCAATGTACCATCACTAGTGGTACCCCATAAGCATGTGAATGTGGCGAACTTTCCCAAAATGGATGAAGGGGACAAGAGGAAGAAGAGATCTGCACCACCTCAGGAGGGGCCAGGGAACAGGAACAACAGCAATGATACTGTCCTAAATAGAAGGAAAAGACAAGGAGAACCTCTGACAGGAAATTACCTGTGGGGAAGGTCGGAAACGGCACTCACTTCAATCCCGCCAGAACACAGACTATTCAGCAGAGCAGCAATGTTCTTCTCCTCAATAATCCATCCGGGACTGCAGGCTTACGCAAACGCAAAATGGCTCCAGATAACTAGATGGGAACTAATGATGACCGTCAATTCTACAGTAAATGGATTTAACGCAATAAAAGAGGAGCTGCGAGCTATAAGGATGGTAGCACTCCAGAACAGATATGTATTGGACCTCCTCACAGCCATGGAAGGAGGAGTTTGCGCAAAGATAGGACAATCATGCTGCACGTTCATTCCTGCCAACGATGCTGACAATGGTACACTGACAGAAGCAGTTTCACAATTGGCCCAGATGCACTCCAAAATGATGGATGAAAGTAAAGGTGTGACAAAGGATGAGAGCTGGTTTTCACTATTATGGTCATGGATGCCATCTTGGCTGTCAGATGGACTGAAAATTATAGTTGGTTGTACTATTTTGGCTGGAGCTACACTGATCATAATAAGATTTTGGAAGGCCCGGAAGGCACGCACCACTGACGAGTTGCTTGAAATGGTCGGTATGCACCCCTTGATGCCAGCAGATGACGGCCAACACACAGGCATAATCATACAAGAGAGAGAGAAGTTGCGCAACCAGATCATCACCAACCATCTGGACCCACCATCGGTGAAGATCGAGAACCCAAGAAACCCCAGGAGCTACATAGGGAAATGGGTATACTGTACTCCTGGAGGAACCTGTGAATATATGTATTGGTCATTTGAAGATCATGTGAACCACTATGGACATTTACGAGGAATAACTAAGATATGGAGAGTAAGAGGAGATAATGAAAAGGATATGTTTGTGGTCGACAAGTCGACCAGAGGGGGGACTGAAGTGGGAGAATGGAAGACCAAGCTCCCGTCCTTCACCTCTCGCGCTTGGCCTAAAGGGTCACGGCCCAGGCACCCGCCACGAGAAGAGTTTGCCCATCTACCAGACGACCAAATACCCTGGTACAGGAACATACGGATGTGTCCATCTGCCTGCCCAGCAGCCCGCCCTGGCCATGCCGACACCTGCGGCGCGGATCAACTAGACTAAAACCTACACGTCGTTAGAGATGCCATGACGACCTAGCCAACGGTCAGCACACCTGTACAAATATCCACACTGGACACTCCCGCACCAATCTACACGAAGAATATACTCAGTGCTATGACGTAGGCGACAGACATACTCACGGACGTGCATCTTTATTATTTTCCACATAGGCTCTCAAAATGCAGAAACGCAAGACGCATCATGAACTCATCTAAAAAGCTTGCTTACGCTTCTCCTAAAACCAGGTGCCACAATGAGAAATATAATGAAGACACGATACTGGTCATAAGACAATATGGTACTATAACCTAAAGCGCCTGTACACCAAACGGTTCCACCTATACACCAGGCCTAAGTAGGCCGCAAGCAAGAGCTTCCATGGACGTTAAAAGAACAAGAGTCAGGTTGCTGATCCTGCAGAATGAGCCCGGCGAAAGCAAACAGCCAAGGTCGCAATGTTGCAAACCCACATTCCGAAAGCAGACCATCAAGGGCACGATGTTGCAACCTCGCACGCTGCACACCAACGTTAAAGTCACACCTGCAAATTAAACCAGGCACACAGTGGAAAAACAATATTAATTGTGCAGAATTCTGCCTCAAACAGGGTCCCACCTCACGTGACCAAGCCGAACCTGACAGGATGCCAAGCCCAGGAGGAAGAAGGCGTCTGGATCCCTCGTTACAAGACAAAGGCAGATACAATTAAAAGGCTCAATGGACATCTGCGACAGTGGGAGTAGTCGGCCTTCCAGCTTATGAATAAGTCCTCACATTGTCTGCACGTACTCATAGTGAAACATTGTTGCAAATGACAGGTACACCGAGAGCTGGGAACAGCGATGGTCCCAGGCTGGGAAGCTCGCGGGCGCACCAATCAGAACATGGGGCTCCTATCACTGACGCCATTAACATTAACCAATCATCAGGGGTCTTCATGTAACAATTCTCATGTATCTAATTGTAGGGACAACCCAGATATATCACCTGACTAACCCTTGTCCACTAATATTGTTCTCTATACGTATGCTATACTAACCCTACCACTGAAGCAACCAATTAAGAGTGGCGATAGGTTTTTTGCTAACTTTCTAAGGTGACGCAAGTAGCGCGTCATACTAAGGTAAAAAGGGCCTGCGAGCCCTACGATTGTGTGTGTGTCAGGACGGACGCGTACGATCCTTGACCCATCCCTGCCGTTTTTTGCTAATAAACAGCAGAGTCACCTTGCTTCTTGCGTGTGTCTCATACTCTATCTCTTTTGGGATATACGGGAGGAGTTGGGGCCTCCCTGCCCGGAGGTCTGCGGACGGCCCTGCCGACCCCGGCAGAATTTCCCCCCCCGACAGCTGTACAACCATTTCCAAGCCAGTCAATAAGTGTTGTGACTTGTACCTGAAAGGTTGGGGGTTCGAGCCAATCTTCCAATTTAAAAATTCTAGAAGTGTTGTGAAAAATAATTACGATTTTAATTACCATAGCCACCCAACCATGCAAACCCTGGATGGGTTTTCTAAAATGAAAAAACTCCCGGGAGCCCGGGACCGAGGGTGATTTTCCTGGACTGCCCGGACGTCTGGTCACCCTATGTGGCCATCATGACAGCACAATAAAACAAGGTTCTCATTGCAGATGTTCAAGGACTTCATGTCTGCATTTATCAAGCACAAGTAAAGACCACTAAAATATCGACGTCATATTAACCAAATTGCGCACAAATCCAATTCACTATATTGCAAATTAAAATAAAATATGAAAAATTGTAAACGAAATTACCTGCATTGGAGTACCCTGCGTTTAGTGCAGAAGAAAACAGCTTTTCGTTCCCTAAAAATTAAAAATAAATCACACGGGACCTTCGGGACAATAACCAGAGCACGAAGTTAAGTTGAACCAGTGGTGAGGCCAAAACTGGTGGCTGAAATGTATGGCCCTCCCCGCACCTTTCGCCTGCATGCAGCTGTCCTTCTCCTCCCCTCCCCCTCCACCTCCCAGGCTAGCACCCGTCCCCTCCCCCATATATCATAAAGCGCGATATTTTGAAAATCCTACGTTTTACACAGCTCGATATTTAAGTTTGCTACTTTAACTGGTTTCTGTTTGAGAATTCCTTAACTAATGCGGACTGTTTTGTGATATGCATTAAAGTGGCGAAAGCCTGTCGTTTCTGAGCAAGATTAACAGGGCACCCTCTTGTTGCTCGTCTTTGCTGCTGTTCTATCGGGTACATGTTCTCACAATGCAGGATCCCGTATCCCCACCTCCCCCACCCAAACCCCCAGTACCCTACCCAGGTATGCCATCGATGCAGCAAGCACCTCGCGTGCTCGCTTTGATTGCAACAATCCACGGCAAATTAAATCCCATTTTCAAAATTCACGTGCGGTGCAAAAAGTGCCACATTCAATCCAGACATTGGCAATTTCCATGGGGGCTGCGACTAGGAAGGGGGTGTGGGATTGGCGGGTGGGGAGGCGGTGGGGGTTTGGGAGCACCAGATCTGATTGACATGTTTTATGTGGTTTCATCTGGAGGTGGTCCTGCAAGTCAAGCCAATTTTCGAGTCAAAACGCTGTACAAGGTATGAAAATCTCCCTTTACAAAGAGTGCAGGAAAGAAAATAGGCGTTTCATAAGGTTACTTACAAAGTTAGAAATGTAATTTTTTGTTACAGATACAAAGCGATATTTTGGTTTCCCTCCAAGAAACATTTAACCCCTTGCAGCAAAACAGAATAAGTCAGTGAGGCAGAAAAATCAATTTGCAAAGGATTTGTGAGACTGCAAAAAAACAGAGACAGAGACGACTGGTTCAACATGTTTTCGGGTCTCGAGAGGACCTGTTTGGGGGGGGCGCCCGTGCATGCAGCTGAGAAAAACAGTCTTTGAGGACTGTGGGGAGCATAGATTATAATGGGGAGATATTGCAATGCAGAGAGAGAGAGAGTCGATAGTTGCAAGTAGCCATGGAGCTCAAACAGTAAACGTCAACTCTAAAGCTATTAATCTCTCTTTCTCAGCAAGTTGCTAATGGAATCGAAACCGGAGCGAACAGGCACCCACTTCACAGGAATGCTGCTGGATACTGCAAGCACTGAGGGAGGTGATGGCCTAGGGGGGCAATCAAACGCACACTTCAAAGTACTTAATGTACTGAATTAAAGAAGTATTTTGCTTTCTGATAAGATGGGGGCGCTGCTCGTGGGGTGGGGGGGGGGGTGTCACCTGTGGCCTGAGGCAGATCTCAACTGAAAATGTTGAACGACCCTGGCACCATCACTGGAGATGGAAAAAGGTTGGGCTATTTTATTTTATTGAGGATTTGTAAGGTGTTTTATACAACAGAACAGTGTTTGAAAACGCCACAAGTCTAAATGGGAAGGGAACAGGGCAAATAAAAACAATGGCAAACAGTAATATACAGTCGTGGTCCTACAAGGCCTTGTGGCATTCGGCCGTGCAAGTGCATTGAGTAGAAGTGCTGGGGAAGGGGATGGAACGGGGAACAGATGAGTGGACAAGTGCTGATGGAGGGCCCCAGAGGGAAGTGCTAAGGGGAGCCGAGGAGGAGAACCTCAGGCTAAGTGCTGGTGCAGGTGGCTCTTAAGGTGGGATGTGGCGGCATTAAGAGGGGCCGTGTAGGGCAGTACAGTGGGGGAGGGGTGACTGGGAGGAAGGGCCTGGAATCCTGTAAGATTCATGAGGATCAGGCCACCAGCCACAGCGGCAGTGGGGTGATTAGCAGGGAAGGGAAAGTGGTAGAGAAGAGCAGGGTTTTGAGCAGTTTCCGGAACTTAAGGAGGTCCGCCACAATTCGGAGAGGGTCAGGGAGGCTGTTCCAAATGGAGGCACCAGCCAAGGAGAGAGACCTGCCCCCCACCCTCTGCTTGGAGAAGTATTTGACAGTCAGAGAGTTGGAATTAGAGGAGAGTAGGGCTCAAGCAGCAGAGTATTTAGGGAGGGGAAGTTGGAGATACAGTGGTCCCAGGCCCAAGAAGGTCTTGTGGATGATGCAGAGGGTCTTGGATTTGATACTTGCAGCCACCGGGAGCCAGTGGAGAGACTTTAGTTTTTACTTATTTATTTTGCATTTTTAAAGCGCTCACACAACCCAGGGGCATCGAGGCGCTGTTACAGGAATTTGTTTCTTATTTGCATATTTATAACGCGCTTAATACCCAGAAGTTTCTCAGCGCAGCCCCGGGGATCGAACCTGTGCTGCTTCGTGTCGTCTTGTTTCCAAGGCGAGCACGTTGCCGCTGAGCTATCCTCTTGGGAGAGATACGGTCCCTGGGCTTGCAGCCGGTTCGGGATTAGCTGGAGGGGGCAAAGGGAGGGAAACAGGAAGACTGAGAAAGAGGCTGTTGCAGTCGTCCATCATGGAGAGGACCAGAGCTCTGGAGACATTCAGCTTCTGGGGGAAGCTGAGAAAAGGAAGAATGCCTCTGAGGAGGTGGAACTGAAAGGAGGACTTTTTGGTAAGGTCCATGATGTGAGGGGTGAAGGAGAGGGTGAAGTCGAAGATGACTCCAAGGGTTTTGGCCTCACAAGATGGTGAGTGTAGAGGGCCCAAAGAGGGTGGCCAGACGGTAGAAGGAAAAGAGGTCACAGGTGTCCAGATGCGGAGTATCTCCATCTTACTGGCATTGAGACAGAGATCATTCGCTGCACACTGTGCCTGAATGACGGACAGACATCAGGGATGAAAGAGGAGGAAAAAGGGGAAGTAGAGGGGCGTTTGCAGGAAAGCTGTGTGTCATCGGCGTAACACTGGAATTGAGGAGAGAAGGAGGAGATCAGGTGAGCAAGAGGGGCGAGAGAGATATTGAAGAGCCATGGAGATAGGATAGAGCCCTGGGGATGCCACAGGTAGAAAGGGTGGCGGTGGAGGAGAAAGGGTCCAGTTGCAGCTGGGAAGGGTGCTTCGTGAGGAAGGAGGTCAGCCAATCCAGTGCCCGGTCAGTGATGCCGAGGGTGTCGCAGAGTCGTTTTATGAGGATGGACTGGTTGACCATGTCAAAGGCAGAGGGGAGATGGAGGAGAATGAGAACAGCAGGAGAGTTGGAGTCAAGATTTGTGTAACGCTCATCTGGTATCCACGGGGACGTCTCTCAGCCTGTGTGACCTCTTACGACCTCAAACCCTTCCCTGGAGTCTACTCGACTGGAGACTGGGCCTGAAACACAGGATTGGTAGAGTTTAACTCCCTATCGTCTCTGTGTGCTTGAACCCCTTCTTCCCCGGGGTCCAACCCTTCCCTTTGATCCACAGCTTACCTTGTTTTCTAGGAAATTGTGCTCTACATCCTGCTTTCAGCGCAGGGGCGCGTTGATTGATGCAGGCTCGTTGCTGCCTAGTTACTTCACTGGCAAGAGTCCGACAAGTAAGTATAATGAGTCTTTTGAACAGTTCTCTAACTTCGTTCCTTTCCTACCTTAGATGATGGCCGGCGTCCGGGGATGGCGACGTGCTGCTGAGATGAGTAGCGCTGAAAATGAGTGAGAGCGCGATGCGACCCTTTCATATTTGTATTGAACTGAGTTCTTTTTCTGTGACTTTTAGGTGCCGCAACGTTTTCAGCGTGGATGCCGGTTATGAAGAAGAAATGCGATGAGTAAGCGCGGTATGCGGTGCCTCTAGATGTTTTCACGCTAACCTGGAGTGTCTTTTCCTTCTTGCAGATGGATGAGATGTTCCGGAGACAGAGTTCCCCCAGAGCGCCTGGATTCAGGTAAGCGTTTGAAGCACGTACTGTCTTTAAAAATAAGCGAAGATTTGCTGAATGCTTACTAATGCCTTTTTTCTGTTCTTTTCCCTTTTTCTTAGGAAGCGGCGTGCCAGGATGGGAATGACACTGCCGAAGATGCCCGCAGAACAGAAGGAGCGATGAATGATGGGCAGAAGCGCCGCAAGGTAAGACTGTTCCCAACGGTGTTCTTGTTCTTGCAGGAGTTGACCGCAGAAGAAAGATGCAGGCCTACTGGAGACCGATCCGAACACGGTGAGTGTCAAACACGAAGCATGTTTCTCAGCCTGGGCGTGGCTTAAATAGTCTCTGGGTATCCCAGGTGTCTCTGGGCTGAACCACACCCTAGAGACTAGACTGCACATGCACAATTAGATGAGCGTAGGGCTCAAGCAGGAGAGTATTTAGGGAGGGGAAGTTGGAGATACAGTGGTCCCAGGCCCAAGAAGGTCTTGTAGATGATGCAGAGGGTCTTGGATTTGATACTTGCAGCCACCGGGTGCCAGTGGAGAGATATTCGTTTTTATTTATTTATTTATTTATTTATTTTGCATTTTTAAAGCGCTCACACAGCCCGGGGGCATTGAGGCGCTGTTACAGGAATTTGTTTCTTAGTTGCGTATTTATAACGCGCTTAATACCCAGAGGTTTCTAGGCGCAGACCCGGGGATCGAACCTATGCTGCTTCGTGTCGTCTTGTTTTCAAGGCGAGCACGTTGCCGCTGAGCTATCCTCCTGGGAGAGATACGGTCCCTGGGCTTGCAGCCCTGTTCGGGATTAGCTGGAGGGGGCAAAGGGGGGAAAGAGGAAGACTGAGAAAGAGGCTGTTGCAGTCGTCCATCATGGAGAGGACCAGAGCTCTGGAGACATTAAGCTTCTGGGGGAAGCTGAGAAAAGGAAGAATGCCTCTGAGAAGGTGGAACTGAAAGGAGGACTTTTTGGTAAGGTCCATGATGTGAGGGGTGAAGGAGAGAGTGAAGTCGAAGATGACCCCAAGGGTTTTGGCCTCACAAGATGGTGAGTGTAGAGGGCCCAAAGAGGGTGGCCATACGGTAGAAGGAAAAGAGGGCACAGGTGTCCAGATGCGGAGTATCTCCATCTTACTGGCATTGAGACAGAGATCATTCGCTGCACACTGTGCCTGAATGACGGACAGACACTCAGGGATGAAAGAGGAGGAAGAAGGGGAAGTAGAGGGGTGTTTGCAGGAAAGCTGTGTGTCATCGGCGTAACACTGGAAATGAGGAGAGAAGGAGGAGATCAGGTGAGCAAGAGGTGCGAGAGAGATATTGGAGAGCCATGGAGATAGGATAGAGCCCTGGGGATGCCACAGGTAGAAAGGGTGGCGGTGGAGGAGAAAGGGTGGCGGTGGAAGAGAAAGGGTCCAGTTGCAGCTGGGAAGGGTGGTTCGTAAGGAAGGAGGTCAGCCAATCCAGTGCCCGGTCAGTGATGCTGAGGGTGTCGCAGAGTCGTTTCATGAGGATGGACTGGTTGACCATGTCAAAGGCAGAGGGGAGATGGAGGAGAATGAGAACAGCAGGAGAGTTGGAGTCAACATTTGTGTAACGCTCACCTGGTATCCACGGGGACGTCACTCAGCCTGTTCTGACCTCTTACGACCTCGAACCCTTCCCTGGAGTCTACTCGACTGGACCAGAAACACAGGATTGGTAGAGTTTAACTCCCTATTGTCTCTGTGTGCTTGAATCCCTTCTTCCTCGGGGTCCAACCCTTCCCTTTGATCCACAGCTCACCTTGTTTTCTAGGAAAGTGTGCTCTCCGTCCTGCTTTCAGCGCAGGGGCGCGTTGACTGATGCGGGGTCGTTGCTGCCTAGTTACTTCACTGGCTAGAGTCCGACAAGTAAGTATAATGAGTCTTTTGAACTGTTCTCTAACTTCGTTCCTTTCCTTCCTTAGATGTTGGTCGGCGTCCAGGGATGGGGACGTGCTGCTGAGATGAGTAGCGCTGAGGATGAGTGAGAGCGCGATGCGCGATGCAACCCTTTTGTATTTGTATTGAACTCAGTTCTTTTTCTGTGACTTTTAGGTGCCGCAACGTTTTCAGCCTGGATGCCGGTTATGAAGAGGAAATGCAGTGAGTAAGCGCAGTGTGCGGTGCCTCTAGATGTTTTCACGCTAACCTGGAGTGTCTTTTCCTTCTTGCAGATGGATGAGAAGTTCAGGAGACAGAGTTCCCCCAGAGCGCCTGGATTCAGGTAAGCGTTTGAAGCTCGTACAGTCTTTAAAAATAAGCGATGATTTGCTGAATGCTTACTAATGCCTTTTTTCTGTTCTTTTCCCTTTTTCTTAGGAAGCGGCGTGCCGGGATGGGAATGACACCGCCGAAGATGCCCGCAGAACAGAAGGAGCGATGAATGATGGGCAGAAGCGCTGCAAGGTAAGGCTGTTCCTCACAGTGTTCTTGTTCTTGCAGGAGCTGAGCGCAGAAGAAAGATGCAGGCCTCCTGGAGACCGATCCGAACACGGTGAGTGTCACGCTGAAGGTGCAGAAAACACAAAGCATGTTTCTCAGCCTGGCGTGGCTTAAATAGTCTCTGGGTATCACAGGTGTCTCTGGGCTGAACCACACCCAAAAGACTACACTGCACATGCAGTTCTGGGAACCGAAATATGTGGGGGCATCCATCTTGTCCTCATCAATGCACTACAAGTCCAATTCCCCAATGTTATCCTATGGGAGTGAGTGAGTCTGGTGCCACAAGCGCCAAGTCTGACTCCAAGTGGGTCTTTGGAGGGATGGAGAGGCCCTAAGGGCCATGTAGGTGATCGTGGCCTGGCTCCAGCCTGACATCTTGGAGGGCTGGGGACATGAGGGGCAGGAATCATGACAGCACTCCCCCCAAGGCCCTTCTCAAGGTGGCTCTTCTGTCTGTTCCTGGTTTATTTGGATGGTTTTGATTAAATCGTCTAAGCAAGCGAGGTGCGTGGATGTACTCACAAGGCTCCCATGTCCTGTATTGTGGACCATACCCCTTCCAGTCTACTAAGTAGTATAATTTGGATCTGACGTACATGGAATCCAGGATGTCCTTGACTTCGAATTCTGGCTCCCCAGCGACTACTACTGGCTGCGGTGGCGTTGCTACCCGGGTCCCAGGTTGAGCAGGTTTAAGGAGAGACACGTGGAACACAGGGTGAATCTGCATGTTTGACGGCAAAGCTAGTCTGACCGCCACAGGTTTAATCACAGAGGTGACGGTGAATGGACCCAGGTATCTTGGACGGAAAGTTCGGGTTCCTTTAATGGACAAGTGTTTAGACGCCAGCCAGACTTTGTCTACCACTTGGTAGTTGGGGGCCTTTGCTCGGTGTTGATCAGCAAACTTCTTTTGGCGATTCTTAGCTTGAAGTAGGTGTTCAGCTGCCCTTTTAAATGGTCGTGTGCAAGGTTTTGACTTCTGGCATTTCCAGGGTTGTAGGAACGTCCAACTCAGAAGTACGTGGGTGCCTGCCATACATGGTATAAAAGGGTGTATGCCCAGTGCTGGTTTATAGGGAATTATTATAAGCATATTCAGCTATCCATAATAGGTCGAACCAGCTTCCTTCAGCTTGGTGTAACATGCAATGCAGATACTGCTTGAGCGTCTGATTTGTCCTCTCAGTTTGAACATCTGTTTGGGGATGGTGACTGGTGGATAGCCAGATGTCGATCTGGGCCATAGAGCAGCATTTTCTCCAGAAGTTAGATACAAATTGAGTACCTCGGTCTAAGACCAAAACTGAAGGAAACCCATGGAGCCGTACGATGCCTTCAAGAAATACCTTTGCCAGAGTGAAAGCATTTGGGAGTCCCTTAAGAGCAGTGAAATGTGCCTTTTATGAAAATAGGTCCACGGCCACGAGAATAGTGTTAAACCTTGACTGGGTGGTAAGTCAGTAATAAAATCGAGGGACAACGTGTGCCAGGGTGCTGGTGGGATTTCAAATGGTTGTAATTGCCCAGCTGGTTTCTGCTTGAATGACTTGTTTTGAGCACACACTCCACAAGATAGGATGAATTGGATAATGTCTTTACGCCACGTGGGCCACCAATAATTCCGTTTTACCTTGGCTAGGGTTTTAGCCATTCCGGGTGGCCTTCGATCAAGGAATCATAATAACTGGACATGACTTGTTCTCGTAGTTCTTGGTTTGGTAAGAATAGACGATTCCTGAAGTAGGGCAACTGATCTTTTATCATTTAATGTTCTCCTTGTGCACTCCATGCTTGTAATTGCTCCGGACTCAACAGGTTTTGGATTTCTTCATGTAATTCTTTCTGAGTTATGGTTGCTGTGATTCTTAGGAGCTTGTCACTCGGGATGATTGCTATTGGGTCAGGGGTCTGATACCCTTGCTATTGGGTCAGGGGTCTGATACCCTTGCTCTTCCACCCCCATACGGGAAAGGGCATCGGCCTTCCCGTTTTTCACCCCTGGTCGAAATGTAATCACGTAGTCATATTCAGCAAAAAAAGAGCCCAATGTAGTTGTCGTGAGGATTGGGCCTTTGCCGTTTTTAGGTACTGGAGGTTCCGGTGGTCAGTTATTACGGGGATTGTGTGTCTGGCGCCCAAGAGGTAGTGCCGCCATGCCGTAAAGGCTGACTTAATGGCCAGGAGTTCTTTGTCTTTGATAGTGTAATTGAGTTCAGGGGGTGTGAATTTACGTGACCAGAAGGCAACAGTGTGTAACTGGCCCGTTTCGGGGTCCTTTTGTGAGAGGACGGCTCCCATAGCCATGCTTGAGGCGTCCGTTTCCACCAGGTATGGGAGATCAGGGCGAGGGTGGCGTAAGATTGGGGCAGATGTGAATCTTGCTTTGAGTTCCTGGAAAGCTTCCTCGGCTTCTGTTGTCCACTGGAACTTTTTGTTGCTTTTCCTTAGCAATGACGTGATGGGATGCACGATTTGCGAAAATCCTGGGATGAACCGGCGGTAGAAGTTTGCAAAACCCAGCATACTTTGAACCCCCTTGAATGAATTTGGGGATGGCCAGTTCAGGATAGCATCTACCTTGTGTACATCCATTCGGATTCCATTCGGGCTGAGAATAAAGCCCCGGAATTCCACCTCGGAGAAATGGAATGAGCACTTTTCGAGCTTGGCGTAGAGCTGGTGTTGACGAAGTTTCTCTAATACGGATCGGACGTGTTTAACGTGGTCCTGCTTTGATGCAGAAAATACTAGAATATCGTCGATGTACACTAGAGCTCAGACGTCAATCAATTCCCGTAGGGCATCGTTCATGAAGTATTGAAATGCTGCAGGCGCGTTGCAAAGGCCAAAGGGCATTACTTGATATTCGTACAAGCCATATTTGGTGGGAAAAGCGGTTTTCCATTCGTCCCCCTGTTTTACGCGAACAAGGTGATATGCCCACCTCAGGTCTACTTTTGTGTAGATTTGGGCATCTTTGACTTGGTCAAGCAATTCAGGGATCAGTGGCAGGGGGTAGCGGGTTTTTACGGTAATCTGGTTCAGTGCGCGATAGTCGATGCACGTTCTCAAGTCCCCCTCCTTTTCGGTACGAAGAATAGAGGACTGGCTGCTGGAGACTTCGAGGGACGGATTAACCCGTTGGCCAGGTATTGGTCAAGATAGGCCTTCAGGTAAAGCGTTAACCTCGGGCACGACACCCGCCAACACTGGCACAAAAACCCAATGGGAAAGAGCACTAAACACAGTCATACCAGATGAGGACTGGAGCTACGCCTTGAATCAGACCCAGAAAATCGCGCTTAACTCCCGCCTCAAGCTTATCCACTTCAACTTCCTCCATCAGACCTACTACACTCCTGAAAAAATCAACAAACATCATCCCGACACCCAGGCGGAGTGTAAGAGATGCGGAACCCTATCTGCGAACTTTCTACACCTGTCATGGGAATGCCCAGAAATCGCCCCCTTCTGGAACCGAGTACTGGACACAACAACGGAGATCGTGGGAGAAGCAATACACCCAAGTCACACTGCAGCACTACTGGGAATGACAAGACTACTATCCGCTACATCAAGGAGGTTAGCCGGGGTCCTGCTGACACTAGCTCGTAGGAGAATCGCCATGGCATGGGGCCGGGGCCCCCCCCTCCTACGCTGCCTGGCGTAAAGACTTACTGTACTACCAGGATATAGAGGCCGACTTCATAAAACTTCTCCCTCACCACGCTCGCCCGCCTGACATATGGGGCCCGCTGGTGGCCTTCTTGATGCGCGAGGCAGAGACCACCTCGGCGAATGCATCGGAGCCTGGCGACTCACCCCGACGCAGCCACAGCCCAGGCCAAACTTCCCTGGCTTGAAGTCCACAGAGGGGCGTGAGCTACACCAAGGACACTGGTCGGCGGTGGCAGGGGTGGGGGGGCTCGGGGAGTGGGGGGGGCGGTTACGGGGTGATGGCGCAAAGTTTCAATCCACCCTAATGTGGGTGTGTATGTGTGTGGTGTATTAAATACCAAAAATAAAGTTTAAAAAAAAAAAAGATAGGCCTTCAGGTGCTGGTTTTCTGGTTCCGTGAGTGCGTAAATTCGCCCACAAGGGATTTGTGCGCCAGGTATCAGGTCGATTTGGCAATCGTATGGTCTATGCGGTGGCAGGGTATTAGCCTGTTCTTTCTGAAAGACATCTTAAAAGTCCTGGTATTCACTTGGTAGGGTGCCAATTGCCACAGTCGCAAGCTTGGAGGTTCTGGTGTCTATTGGTTGTTTCTCTTGGCGATAACATGTGTGGGCGCAAGTCTCAGGAAAGGCCAATTCTTTTGCTCGCCAATTGATTCGAGGATTGTGAGCTACCAACCATGGCATTCCCAAAATTAACCGGAACTGTGGTGCCTTAATGAGGTCGAAATCGATAGATTCTTGGTGTCCATCCTGGCACAGAAGGGTTAAAACTGCAGTGCATTGGGATACTGGACCAGAAGCTATTTCCGTGCCGTCGACAGTGGTAACAGTGTCGGTGGTTGATTTAGGGCGTAACAGAAGCCCCATCTTTGCTGCAATATCCTGGTCGATGTAATTCCCAACTGCTCCACTGTCAATGTACGCTCTTACTGTGTGCATCCGAGGTGGATGTTGGTGATTGATCAAGACCACAGATAGTGCAAAAAGCGAGGTCTGTAGTTCACTTTCTTTGCTCGACAAGTGGACCCCTACACTTGCCGGGCTGGGGAGTTTTCCGATTCCTTGATGGTATCTTCCTTGTCCATGGCCCCTACCGTCCTCCTCGGTGGATTCACAGGGCCCTCTTTAAGGAAATGACCTGACCTTCCACAGTACAGACATAACTGCTGCTCTCTCCTTTTATCCCTTTCCACTTTTGTCAAGGGGGATCTGACCCCCCCCCCGATTTGCATTGGTTCTCCTGAACCTTCCGGTGTGTGGGAAATATTGTCCTTTGAACGCATATACATAGGGTGAGGGTCCGGTCTGGTTCGATCTGCTCTTCGGTCCTGCAACCTATGATCCAGTTGAACAACAAGGTCAATGAATTCTGAGCAGTCTTTCGGGGGGTTCACTACTTGTGCGAGAACATCCTTGAGCTCCCCCCGCAACTCCTGATGAAATAACGTGGTTCTCTTCTCCACTGGCCATTCTGCTTCAACTAAGAGTCTATTGAACGTAGCTATGTATGTTAATAGGTCTTGATTCCCTTGGCGTAGAGACAGAAGTTCGTTGTCTAATGCCTGCCCATGAGTACGACGGGCGAACAGCTTTTCCATCTCCTGCTGAAAGCCCCTGGAGTCTTGCAGCAAAGGATGGTCTTGGGCCACAAAGGGTACAGACCAGTCCGCGGCACTACTACTCAGGTAGGATAGCACAAAAGCGACCCGTGATTGGTCATTCGGAAAGGCCCCAGGTCTACAAAGGAAGTGCAGGCGGCACTGGTTCATGAATGTTGCAAACCTCTTGGGATCCCCCATAAATCGTTCGGGCGGGGCCAAGGGAAATGCCCCAGGAAGGGTTATCTGAACGGGATTGGCTGATGGTGCTGGCATCGAGGGCACGCTTCCTGGCAATGGTGCATGCCCTGCTTGTGACTGGAGAAGTTGCCGGCTTAAGTCATCAGTGCGTTCTTTGGCTACTATCAGCTCTCTCCTCAGGGTGTTGGTCTCCTGGCTGGCTGCATGTACTTCGGAACGTAGCTGCCCCAGCATGTGGGCTAACTAGTCGGTTTCTGACAATTCCATGACGCCCAGGTGGATTTTGATGTGAGGCTTAGTGTTCTGTAACGCTCACCTGGTATCCACGGGGACGTCACTCAGCCTGTTCTGACCTCTTACAACCTCAAACCCTTCCCTGGAGTCTACTCGACTGGGGACTGGGCCTGAAACACAGGATTGGTAGAGTTTAACTCCCTATTGTCTCTGTGTGCTTGAACCCCTTCTTCCCCGGCGTCCAACCCTTCCCTTTGATCCACAGCTCACCTTGTTTTCTTGGAAAGTGTGCTCTCCGTCCTGCTTTCAGCGCAGGGGAGCGTTGATTGATGCAGGCTCGTTGCTGCCTAGTTACTTCACTGCTAAGAGTCCGACAAGTAAGTATAATGAGTCTTTTGAACAAGTTCTCTAACTTCGTTCCTTTC
This sequence comes from Ambystoma mexicanum, assembly GCF_040938575.1. NCBI lineage: Eukaryota > Metazoa > Chordata > Amphibia > Caudata > Ambystomatidae > Ambystoma > Ambystoma mexicanum. Next base: position 1,524,509,909 of record NC_090932.1, on the reverse strand, counting down.
CTTCCTTAGATGATGGCCGCCGTCCGGGGATGGCGACGTGCTGCTGAGATGAGTAGCGCTGAAGAGGAGTGAGAGCGCGATGTGCCCCTTTCGTATTTGTATTTGTCTTTTAGGTGCCGTGACGTTTTCAGCGTGGATGCCAGTTATGAAGAAGAAATGTGGTGAGTAAGCGTGGTATGCGGCGCCTCGAGATGTTTTCACGCTAACCTGGACTGGCTTTTCCTTCTTGCAGATGGATGAGAAGTTCCGGAGACAGAGTTCCCCCAGAGCGCCTGGATTCAGGTAAGCGTTTGAAGCTCGTACAATCTTTAAAAATAAGCGAAGATTTGCTGAATGCTTAGTAATGCCTTTTTTCTGTTCTTTTCCCTTTTTCTTAGGAAGCGGCGTGCCGGGATGGGAATGACACCGCCAAGATGCCCGCAGAACAGAAGGAGCGATAAATGATGGGCAGAAGCGCTGCAAGGTAAGGCTGTTCCCAACTGTGTTCTTGTTCTTGCAGGAGTTGAGTGCAGAAGAAAGACGCAGGCCTACTGGAGACCGATCCGAACACGGTGAGTGTCACGCTGCAGGTGCAGAAAATACAAAGCATGTTTCTCAGCCTGGGCATGGCTTAAATAGTCTCTGGGTATCCCAGGTGTCTCTGGGCTGAACCACACCCAAAAGACTAGACTGCACATGCAGTTCTGGGAACCGAAATATGTGGGGGCATCCATCTTGTCCCCATCAATGCACTACAAGTCCAATTCCCCAATGTTATTCTATGGGAGTGAGTGAGTCTGGTGCCACAAGCGCCAAGTCTGACTCCAAGTGGGTCTTTGGAGGGATGGAGAGGCCCTTGAGGGCCATGTACGTGATTGTGGCCTTGCTCCAGCCTCACATCTTGGAGGGCTGAGGACATGAGTAGCAGGAATCATGATAATTTGCAAGCATGGTTTCACATGTTCACAGGAGAGGAGTTACCGTGCCTCTGGATTCCCAGAGAGGAGTTACCGTGCCTCTGGATTCCCAGAATCCAGATTGATGGTCATGAAGGCAATGAACAAGATCAGTGTGGAGGGTCAGTTGGGGGAGTACCAACTTTTCCAAGAGTTTACCCAGGAAGGGGGTAGTAGAGATAGGGCGATAGTTAACCAGGCAGGTGGGGTCAGCAAACAGGTTTTTTAGGAGAGGGTGCACAAGGGAGTGCTTGAGACATAGAGGGAAAGTTCCAGCAGTGAATGAATGGTACAGAAGTAAGTAAGAGCCGGGCAAGAGAGGAAATGTTGTCCTTGATGGTTCTGGAGGAGCAGGGGAGCACCTGTTTGAAGGCAGCCTTCAATGAGCTGACCTCTTTAGAGACCACCTCTGGTGCTAAGGACAGGAGGGGGGTGCAGAAGGTGGGTACGGGGGCAGGGGAGCAGGCGTGGGCAAGGAGGTGGGGTTGGAGGAGAGTGAGGACAGGCTGTCTTTAGTTTTGGATGTGAAGTGGGAGGCCAAGACAGTGAAGACAGTCTTGGAAGGAAGGAGAGAGGTGGAGACTGCAACTGGATTAGCAAATTCCTTGCAGATTTTAAAAGTTGAGCCGTGTTGTTAGTGGCTCCAGAGATGCAGGCTTGGATGTGGGCCTGCTTCTTGGAGCGGATAGTGAAGCGATATTGCCTTTGGAGCAGGCGGCAGGCCAGTTTGTCAGAGGATTAGCCCAAGGTCTGCCACTTCCGTTCAGTAGCTCTGTACTTGCGTTTCGGAGATGCTAGATCTGAGTCACACCAGCTGCTGTTCTGGGTGGTAGGTTTTAGGCGGATCCTCATGGCAGGAGCAAGGAGGTCAAGGGCATTAGAGATGGCAAGGTGCAGGTTAGTAAGGACAGAGTCAGAGGGAGTGGGAGGGGGATGAAGGTGGGGGCAAAGCAGCAACCAACATTCGCTTCATCGGTCGAATGAGGGTGAAGGAGGCTGGCAGTGCAGGGGGTGGCTCGAATAGAGGGCCAAGGGGTCCCAGTTGGGAGGAAAGGAGGTATGGTCAGACCAGGAGAGGGGTGCGGTGACCGGATTAGAGGTAGGAATGTCACCAGAGATGAGAGTATCGAGAGTGGGGCCGTCAGAGTGAGTCAGGCCAGAAGGAAGAATCATGAGATAGAGGGAGTCACAGGGGACCCGGAACTGAGAGGTGGATGATTCAAGAGAGTCGAGGTAAATGTTGAAGTCACCAAGGAGGAGGAGTTTGGAAGAAGAGGTTGAAAGGGATGAGGCAAGGTCGGCCCATTCAGAGAGGAAGAGGGAGATAGGGCTAGGGGGTCTGTAGATAGTGGCGAGGGTGAGAGACAGTAGGCGAGGCCCCAAGCCTACAGACGAGGCATTCAAAAGAGGAGTAGGATTGAGTGGAATGTGGGAAGCAGGGACCCACCCAGGGAAGATCAAGCCACTCCACCTCCAGGCCTGTTGAGTCTTGGTTTGGAGAGGATTTTGTAGCCCTCAGGAAGGAGAGTTTCAAGAGCATTGACAGAGCTGGCATTGGACCACCTCTCGGTAAGCGTGAGGACTGCCAGGTCAAAGTCTTCAAGAAGCAGGCAGATGCCAGAGGAGTGTTTGACAGCAGAGCGATCATTCAGGGTAACTAAGTGAAGCTGGTTACCACCTCTGCAGGTTTTCCAAGGGGGTGTAAAGGGGCGTGGTACTCCCATTGGTGGTGGGGGAGAAGTGAGAGGGAAGAAGCAGGGGTGGCAGGAGAAGGGAGGAAGCTTATGAGAGGGGGCAGGCGAGGTCGAGAAGGAAAGGGTAGGTGGAGAACCTTGGGCCATGATAGTGCCATTGTGATAGACGTTAATGATACACCTAGAGGAGGAGAAGTATGCGTAAGCAATGAGTACTTCCCACCTGGTGCCACTATAAATCGGTGAGGAAGAAAAAGGAGACAGAGTGGAGACCAGATGGGGGGTTGCATAGTTCAGGAGAGGCGACACTGAAGAGGATGTCCATGAAAGTCAGTCCGGAAGTGGCATTGACATAAGTGTCAGTGATAGGTAGGCCTGGATTAGAGTCCAGGAGAGATTTTTTCAGCTTTCTTTTCCAGACTTCATGAGAGAGGTAGGATAAGTGATAGAATAGCAGTTAGAATAGGTAGAGGAGATGGAGAGTACCACGGGGTAGCAGAGGAGAGAGAGATAAGCAGGGGAGCTGCACAGTGCACAGGAATTCACCAAGTAGCCTAGCAGCCAGGCCGGCACAGAGGAGGAGGTGTGCAAAGGAAGGCAATAAGTGCACAGAATAAAAAACACACCTAGATTTGAAATCACCAAAAAGCACTAGGAACAGCACACAATAGAGGATGCAGTGATTTACAAAAAGCATACCTACATTCAAAATTGCCAAACAGTGCTAGAAACAGCACAAAATGGAGGATGCAGTGATTTTTAGAAAGCACACCTAAATTTGAAATTGCCAAAAAGCACTAGAAACAGCACAAAATGGAGGATGCAGTTATTATAGAAAGGACATCTAGATTTGAAATTGCCAAAAAGCACTAGAAACAGCACAAAAAGGATGATAAAGATAATAAAGGTGCTCCTGAAGAGGATTTATGGGGTTGGCACTCACAGGCAGAAGAAAGCAAGATGTATGTAAAATGTAGGGCAGATACACACATCAAGTGGTAAGAAGATACAGTTTGCAGTCAAGTTGTAGGGCAAGGGAGACTGGGTTCAGCGGGCAACCAGGTAAAGGGTCGGGATCCAGGAGCAGGTGATCAGGGCTGCTAACCATTGCAGTGTAGTTGCACATTTTTCAATGTCCCGAAAAGCAGGGGTACAGTTCATTTGTTCATTGTGCAGCGTGGGCTGGAGGCAATGTTCCAGGATCTGCAGCATGGTGGGGGGCTCCCTCCAGCTCCAGACAGGGGCCTAGTGGTGGGCCTGGGTGAGGGGGCGGCTCAGCCTGCCGGCTCCCTGTTTGGCCTTAAGCCTGCTCTGGATATCCAATCAGAGCAAAGGCAAGCCGGGCTGGGGAGGCACTCTGTAGTAAAGTATGGCGACTGCCATATTTGAGCAGGTTTCACACCCCACGAACAACACAGCCGCACTGGGCTGCTCAGGGGAAAAAGGAAAGTAGCAAAAGCGGCAAAAAGCCCAAGCCGCTCTTATAGGTAGCACCCACGGGGCAATTGTGGGGGTTAAGCAACAAAATGTGTTGGTGCGCGTGGAGCGCTGATGAATTGTGATAAAGCCCTGCTGGGCCTACCTGAAGGTCAATTGCTGTAGAAATGGTGGAAGAAGCCTCGTGGTCCCAAGGGAGGCAATGGAGGATTAGATTTTGCCGCAGTGTGGATGCCAGGCCGGCGAAGAAAAAGTGAGAAAAAGCGGAGAGAATTCCCTGTTTTAATCCACGTTCTTCCCTTGACGCATTTTCAGCGTGACCTAAATATGTTGGGAGTGACACTGGAAAATGTCCAGCTGGAACCAAAAGGAAAATGATTGCAGATGTGACAGGCTCCCTAAACAAAAATAGCAATCAGATGTTGAGTGGCATATCCGGCCTGCCAGGCATGCTGTGGCTGCCAAGTGTCGTCCAATGCCAGGCATGCCGTGGCTGCCAAGTGTCGCCCAATGCTAGTGTCGCCCAGAGACAAACAGCCACTTTCCCTCCCTTTTCCATTGTGTTCCCTCCGCCCCAAACTCCTGCCTTCTAAATCTTTACTGTTCACGCTTTACTGCCAGTGAGGGCTAGCCCAGGATAAGAACTGGCCTTTTTTAGATTGAGCTATTAGGTGGCGCTTAAGCTGAAACTATGGCATTTCAGTACAAACAAAGAGAACTGGTATATTAGGATGGACACAAAGCTTTCAGTGTTGTTTGGTTATTTGCACATCCATTGACTGTCCATGGTCATGATAATCCATATGGCCATTCCCACCTATTTCTTGCCTCTCACCGTCCAAAACGCCTCCTCGTGGGAACTCTTTGAGCTCTTTCAAGCCTTACCATCAAACTTTGCACTTGAAGTGCCTGCCAGTGTTTTTTCAAAGCAGTCTTCTGAGAGTTAATGATTTCATTGGAGCTGTAAACTTGCCTCTGGTGTAATAAAAATGTTTTAACCAGGTCTGCCTTCAGCCACTCATTTATAAGCACCATGCATGTCCTTCACTGAAGTCCTGTTAAGAACAAGCATTGGCAAAGCCAACAGTTTCGGCTTGCTAGGTATTAGGCATTTTTCAGGTACTGCAGTAAGATGCCCAGGTACTCGCACCATTTTGCACCTGCTACCATCAATGGCCAGTTAATACCACTATGGCAGTGCCTGGCAAATGCCCTGCATGCCTGCCAAAAGCCCAAACTGTTGGCATTGCCAATGGTCCCATGTCGTTTGAGTCCTCTTAATCCAGGACCTGCCTTTTAAGTGAATATCACTTTGCTTTCGGCAACTTATTCTTTTGCTTTTTTCATTATAATATGGGCCTACAAGACCCAGCATGAAATGTGCCAGAACTCTCAACTCGCCCTATGCCAGGCAAGTGCAACCCATCCTGTCATGGTTTTATTCCGAGCAATTGTGTTCTTGTAGTTTCGTATTTTTCGATATGCATGCAGGACCACAAGTCCCGGTCTAGAACTGGTTCAATTCTTACCATCTAACTTCAGACAGGTTGAGATTTCCAAAATGATGTTGGCTAAAATGCTAGGATAGGATAAATGTAATTCTATGGACACGAGGACACAGACAAAACAGTGACCTGGGTGTCCTGCTAGGCCTCTACACGGTGGGTATGTTCTGTCAAAACGCTTTAATAAGGTGCCGATTGCTATCCTGGGGGCTTACACTGCCAAATCCTGCCTAAATCAGGGCTCAGAATGTGCACTAACCACAAGACACTACTGGGGACAACTGAATCTAGGCAAATAATAAATGGTCTGCTGTGACAATGAGTAGAATGCCTTTTCATGGCTTTCTACTAGCTTGCAACTTGAAATGTTTACCCCTATCTTATATAGTGTTATGTTAATGTTAAAGGACATTTGTACTGCGCACTATCACCACTGGAGTGGTCCCCTGGCGCTCTGGCGGCTCTGAAAGAGGAGGGGAGGTTGAGTTAGTGGGAGGAAGCAGGAAAAGTGCAAGAGAGCAGTGATGTGCTGTTGACGGCCTCAGCCCGGTGGGTCCGTTGGCTGGGCTGGGGTGTTTGCGGCCGGTAGTCGTTGTGTAATGTTGTGCAAGACTATGTGTGTTTTTGTTTTGTTGTTGCAATGCAGTGAAGTTTGTGCGGTTTGTTGTGCTGTAGATTTTGGTTGGGTTTGGTTTGGAGTTTGAGAGGTGTATGCAGAAAGGGAAATTGTTAGTAGGGTTGGTTAGTTTGCGTCTCTATCCTGAATTCAGGCACTCGGCTTGCGCAGTCTCCCCTGGTGTGGCTCTGTCCTGATCTGGGTCCGACTGGCATACAAGGTTCCTTACTCCTCTGGCCCCCATCTCTAACATGCTCTCTCATAGCTCCCCTTATCCTCCCTTCATACTCCTGTGGCCAGTGCACCTGCCAATGTCAACCTCTCAGGTAGAGTGGTGATTGTCAATATCTCGACAATTCCACACCACTGTCGTACCTGGCGGTAACTAAGGGACAGGCGAAAGTGTTGGTGGGATTGTCTGGGGGAATTGGCTCAGTCTTCGTGCATGCTGCCTGTGTGCCAGTCTATTCGGTGTCACCGGTCCAGGTGCCGTGGGAGCTACCCTCTCGGGTCAGGGATGTCCGTGTCCTTTCCGGATTAGTCATCCTTTTTCCAGTTTCGGTTTCCAGATTTAGTCTGTGGTGTTGAAGAGCCAGGTTTTTAGTGATTTCCTGAATTTTAGGTGATCTTCAGTTTTTCTTATTTCTTTTGGGATGTTGTTCCAGGTTTTTGCGGCTAAGTGGTAGAAGGAGATGCCTCCAAGTTTTTTCTTAAGGTATGGTTTGAGTTCCAGGTGGATTTCGTTGCTTGATCGGAGGGGTCGTGTTGGTTTGTAGAGTGTTATTTTCTTTTGTAGGAATTCTGCTCCTTGTCCGCTGATTGCTCTTGCGTTATGCACATTGTTTTGAAGATGATGCAAGTGGAGCCAGTGTAGTGTTTTTAGGGCTGGAGTGATGTGGTCTCTTCTGGATAGTTTGAGGAGTAGAAGAATGGAATGTTTAAAGTGAACACATAAATGGGTTTTAAAGGGTTGGGTTGAAAGGAAAAATATCGACGATAGAGACACTTATCTTTCAAAGGAAACTCATTCAGTTTTATGTTACAGGCGGGGAGAAAGAGAACCCTATATATACCTGGAGAATTGGCGGCACTCGGACCTATGAGCAGAGAGAAGGGTCAAGGGACCTAACCAGATGCCCATACACAAATGTGTCTGCTGTGCAGTTTTGACAGTGGACAAACACCTATGAAAACTCCCATATCGTTGAATGGACTAAGTGGCCTATGCAGTGACAGTCCCAGGAACTCAAGCTCTGAGAGGTTCTCTAAATTTCGAGCGGCCTGTAGACGGCACACTTGGCGACGATCCCGATCTCCAGCTTGTTGGCGCACCTACACATTGACATTTTCTTTCACACCTCACAGCCTTCCATAATACGCATACATAATATGCAACAACAGGGGAGGGGACACACCAGGCCCCACATAGCAAGAAGGGAGTGAAGGCCTGACACAGAAGGCCTTCCCACACTGAGAGAGGGAAAAGGAAACCAACACACAAAAGAAGAAGGGGAGGTGGACATGAGCACACTAGACCCCATAGAGGAAGATACTCAAGAAAATAAAAATAAAATAAAAGGTATGCTACCACACCCAACATGTCAGGAGACAAAGTTGCCACCTCATCAGGAGGTGTGGCCTCAGGACCCACCCTACCTTCTGGTGGTGGAACACTAGTATTGCACCTCCTGCACGCGTTTAACCTGCGGGACACTAGCAGCCTCGGGACACCTTAAGCAATATGGCTACGGGGACCTCAAATTCTATGTGGGGGCCGTGGGGCTTACAGACGACGCACGACTAATGAACACATTGTCCATGGCAGTTGGACCTGCGGTCAGAGACATCGCTGGAGAACTACTTAACCTTGAAACCGCCCCTTTCCAGGATCTTCACATGAAACTGTCTGAATACTTTGCACCCAACACCAACATTGATTATGAGAGACACATCTTTCATACAACATGCCAGGACAAAGGAGAATCCCTAGACAACGTTGTCATGAGACTACGAATAAAGCTGAAACACTGCGAGTTCCATAGGTACTCCAATGAGGAAAAATTGCGATCCAAAGTCATTACGGGATGTGGCTCCCAAGCATTCAGGAAGAAGCTACTGCAGAAGCAAAGATCACTAGAGGAAAATCTGGCACTGGCACGCATGGAAGCAGCGGTGGAGTCACAGCTGGGCAACCTGAGCAAGGTCACGATACAACCCAAATCGACTGATGGCAAAACCGTCAACAAGCTACACACTGCTGCTAACACCAAGCACATTTGACGCACCAACACCATGTGCTTCAAATGTGGCTATGAATACCCTCACACAGGTGAATTCCTGGCACTGGAGCAAAAATACACTGCATGCAGAGGCAACAATCATTTTTGCACTCTGTGCAAGAATACACCCCTACCGCCCGCAGGCAGGGGCTCCCACTGGGAGCAGGGAAAGACATTACTGCCGAGATCACATAACGCTGGGCCTGACAGTGAACCGAGAAGACACAGGCGGGATGAGCAGGAATACAGCAGGCCCCGTGCACGTGAAGACCACAGATCATACAAAGGATCCAGACACAGGGGCAGGAGAAGATACGTCCGATACCTTGAAGTGACATCACCCTCCAGTAGTGACTCTGTATTGTCAGGGGATGATCAATGAAAGAAAGGATATGTCTGGGCACTAAATAACTCCATGGCGAAAGAACACAGTCCAACCCTCATTCTTCACGTCAATGACACCCCCTTAGAATTCCTCATAGAAACAGGGGCAATGGTTAACCTTATAAGTGAGGAGGCATACAAAGAGCTACCAAAACTCAAAGGATCCACCATTGATGTTTATCCATATGGATCGACCTCCCCGCTACCATGCAACAGGGTTATCATGGCCAGATGCACTCACAAATCACATGAGGCGAGGATACAACTACACGTACTCAAGAATGAAGTAAATAGCGGCTGCATTCTCAGCTTCAAAACGGCCATGGATATGGGCCTCGTGCACATCTTGTATCAACTGATGACCCACAAATACTTTGCAAAGCCGGAAGACATTGAAATGGCCTTCCCCAAACTATTTCTAGGACTGGGAAAACTCAAAAATTGCAAGATACAATTGCACAGCAACCCAGATGTAAAGCCTGTTGCCCAACACTATAGGGGCATACCAATCAATATACAAAGGCAGTTTGAGGAAGAGATCGACAAGCTGCTAAAGCAACATGGCATTGAACCGGCGACCGGACCCACACCCTGGGTATCGCCAATAGTACTTGTCCTGAAGAAATCAGCGGAAGGCTCTATCAGGCTCTGCGTGGACATGAGGTGAGCGAACAAAGCAATTGAGCGTAACAGACACCACACACCAAAGATAACAGACATGATCCACCTACTGCATGGTGCAAAATAGTTCTCAAATATAGACCTCACAAAAGGCTACCACCAATTTGAGATCACCCCCGAGTCCCAATATATTACCACCTTTGTAACCCACATCATGTGCGTAGGACATGGGGGGGGGGGACAAATCCCCCCAACAATTTTAAGTGGGGAGGGTGTAATGTCATTTATCCCACCTCCAGAATATGTGTTTGGTGTGTCGTGCAGGGATCTGTTTTTGAAGTGGGGGAGGGGCTGCTTACTATGTAAGCTGCCCTCTCCCCCTGGCCCCCAAAGCATGAGGGCAATACCCCGGGGGTAGATGGGTGATCATCTGCCCCCAGGGAAGGGAGCAAACAAAAACAATACATATTTTATTTTTAAAATGTAGTTTTGGGTGGGGTGGGTGTGGGTGGGACCACTAGTCACCAGGGATTTTTGCAATGGGGGTGGCCCTCTCCCCCCCACCCTAAGTGGATGGGGGCACCTTATGTAGCCCTCCCTGGGGGCAGATGTCTGCCCCTAGGAAGGGGTACATGAGATGCCCTCCATCCATTTGGGGTGGGGGGGAGGGGCCACTGCAATTATTGGCAGAGGCACCCCTCCCAAGCCTGGGGCATTATGTTTTGCACCCCCAGGGGTAGATGGCCACACACATGTGGCCATCTGCCCCTAAGGAAGGGCATATATATATATATATAAAACTTGTTTTGGGTGGGGGTGGAGGGCCCACGAGACCACCAGGATTTTTTGTGTTTGAAAGGGTGGGTGGCCCTCTCCCCCCACCCTAAGTGGATGGGGCACCTTATGTAGCCTTCCCTGTTCCCAAGAGGCAGATTTCTGCCCCTAGGAAGGGGTACATGAGATCCCCCCATCCATTTGGGGCGGGGGGAGGCCACTGCAAATATTGGCAGAGTCACCCCCAAGCCTGGGGTAGTACTTTTTGCACCCCCAGGGGTAGATGGCCATACACTTGTGCCCATCTGCTCCTAGGAAAGGGGCAAAACAAAAATAAAACAAATTATAACTTGTTTTGGGTGGGTGTGAACCACACCGCCAACAACACATGTCCTACCATCCTGCATTCCTACAGGTATCCCGACGAAAACGGTACCTCACCTGTGTGGTGCACCTACCTGGGCGCAAAGGAAAAAGGCTAAACCACTGGTAACCCCCAAGGGGTTTGGGGAGACAACCTACAGATTTGGGCCTAGGGTGTCGAAGCAACGAAGGAAAACAGGGTACCCCATGCATTTCTGAAAAGAAGACACCCGTGGGAATCCACAGAGGTCTGACTTAAGCAAATCGCCCAGAATTTATTACCCACAATTCCATGACAAAGTGAAAATTGTGGGGTTTTTGTTCACCAAATTTCAGACTTTGTCATGGATTATGGGTCATAAATGATGGGGCAATTCGCCCAAGTGAGACCTCTGTGGATTCCCACGGGTGTCTTATTTTCGGAAATGCATAGGGTTCCCTGTTTTCCTTTGTGGCTTTGACACCCTAGGCCTAAATCTGTAGGTTGTCCACATGAGCAAAATTCCTGAAAATCTGCTGTGCGAAAAGACTTGGGGTTACCAGTGTTTTAGGATTTTCCCTTTGCACCCAGGTAGGTACACCCACACATGTGAGGTACCGTTTTCGTCAGGAAACCTATGGGAACGCGGGAAGGTAGGCCACGTGTTGTTGGCTGCGTGTTTCGGTGGGTGACCAGAGTGAAATGTGCGGAAATTGTGTTTTTTTTCTGTCATTTTCCTGATTTCCCCCCAAACTATGCAATCTTTCCCTACATAGTCGTTGCCTGACCTGCGCAAATCACCCCTTCCTAAACTTGGAATATTGTCTATATTCAGAAATGTATGCCTTTCTGGCTTCCCATTAGGCTTCCTACCCTTTTCTTCCATTCCGTCCACGCATGTCCTATTGGACAAGAAAACGCCAAAATCACCTACCTCTCACAAAACATCCGATTAGCATATCGAAATCTGTTCTGGAGAATCTGGAAAATGGCAAATCCAGCATAGCAAACCATTTGTCCCTAGCTCTTACAAGGAAAACACCACAGGCTTCTTTATACAACATTTTATTGTGATTTTCTGAAGAAAAAAAACAAATGTTCTGCTTTTTGGTTATTTTCTCTAACCCCCCTACAGCAAACTAGGATTCCTGGGTGGCGTTACGACCAACTACATGTGGGAAAAAAGGGGCCAACTTTGGCCGAGATATCTCATGTAACAAAGCAGTTACAAGGGATTGAATGGCGACATACCGAAATCACCAAAAAAGGCCTTGGCACTGGGGGTAAATACCAATGGCAGTTAAGGGGTTAAAATGGTAAAGCCCCAGAGGAGATATCATTTGTAAGGTAGCTCAGTTAGTCAATGCTCCAAATGCAGATTGTGCACAGGAATATGTAACACCTGTGTTCACTTCCTGGCTTAATCTTCCAGTGGGATAATAGGCAGAGTGAATGCATTCAGCTTCCGATGCAACACAGCATTTTCCAGGTCAATTGGTTCAGAAAAAGTGGTGGAGACACTATTACTGTCGCTTTTTCTAATTAGCCAGATTTTCGTGCATTTTCTGGGTTGAGTTCGGGAGCCGTGTGGACATACCAGGACCCCCTGTATTTCCTGCTCCACCAGACAAATGCGGCCTTACTGCCAGCATGGATTCTCATGCTGGAAATAAGAAAAGGGATTCCTCTGGGATCTGCTTGGAAATGAAACCTTGTAAAAGCGGCAGAGTCCAGAGGAAGCCATTGTCAATTCCACCAGCAATCGCTAATTGCGCGAGGTATTTACACTCTTCTAAAGTGGAAAAGCAATGTGATTTCACCTGCCTTTTAGGCTAAAATCTTCCATTTTGTGGCGGAAAAGTAAAAACGTGCACCAATGGAAGTGGTCCATTCCATGTAGTTTACTTTGCGCCTTGATGCTTGCGGGTTTTGCATGATGCTACACATGTAATAAATGAATAAATACATTTAACATGACCCCAGATAAATGGCAATTCTTGATCAGAATGAGTGAGCATGGCATGTCGCTGGTAAGAGGGTGTCCTGTGCTTCTTGAGTGCGTTGGCAAATGCCCTTAATTGCCATCTTGCGTTAAACAGGTGCTTAAACCCATCAGTGTGGATTGTGCAATAATAAGTCGACAGAGGTATTTTTAATGGCCAATTTCGCTCTTTGGGTGAAATTGTCAAAGTGGGAGAATGTTGCCCAGCATGTGCCACTTTCTCTGCAGAGTGAATTGTGCTCACCCCGAGGAAGAAGTGTGAAAAACCCACAAGGGCACTGTGCCCTGCTCTTTCTGCATGTGTCTTCCCCACAGGGCAACAGATGACGACTCAGACATGGGTAAGTGTCGGGTAGCAAGCCTGTACCCTAGTTGATAAGGCAAAGGATTCCAGACTTCTGAGGCTGATAACATTAGTAGCATTGAGTTACATGCCACCTGACAGGTATGTGTGATAAAGTTGCAAAGCAGAGCTGTTAGTGGGCTAAAGCAGGAGGCAATGTCTGCCCACCCTCAAAGGGTAAGTACAACCAAAAGTAATAGGCTCCTCCCCCCATCATGGCTGTAGGGGCCAGGCTCCAAACCAGGGCATGAATGCCCTCCAATCATCCATGCACACGAGTAGGGTACCCCTCGTACTCCAGGAACCCTGTTGAGCAACCTCTGTGCTTTCCAGGTGATACTAATGCTATTTAAAGCCAGAAGTCTAAAAGGTAATCGCTTAATTGCAGCTGGAAATTAGCTCCTGGCGTGATCAAAATACCTTAACCAAGTGTGACATCATCCCCTTCATTTATAAGCAATGTGTGTGTTCTCGTGTTTCTTCACCCACTGAATTACTGTTAGAAACAAAGGCAAGAGTTGTCTCTTGTGTAGGCAATTGGAGGGCAGTTGCCAGCCTCTGGCATAATATGCCCATGTTCTTCCAATATTGGCTAGCTGTTGCCCTCTTATGGCCAGGTAGAACCATCATGACAGTGACTGGCAAATGCATTTCTGCTGCAGACAGAAAAGCGGAAATAAGAGGCCAATTCAAGATACGGAACAAATAGACTTTAAGACAGACTGCAGCTGCCATTGCTGTGTTAGGGAGAATATGTTAAGTGTTCAAGCAAGGAGGTATGTATTAAGCGAGCAAGCAGTGAGACAAGGGAGAGGCAAAGAAAGGCCAAGAGAGGCTCTTTGAATAATGTAACAGGGCAGAGGACCCATGCTCTGCCGTCCTAGTAACATATGCGAGAATCAAATAGATCAGGCTTTTCAGCAAATGTTAAACGAGAAAGGAGTCCAGCCCTACATTCAGAATAACAAAGGCAATGAAAGGCTAGGCTCTGATGCCAGCATGAGATGGAATAAGAGGGACCAGACTCATCGTGAGAGGCTGGCCCGGCCCTCGCAGGGGGCGCTAGAGGGGCAGCCCACATAGCGGGCTGCCCCTCTGGCCACCCCCCTGGGTCCACATACACCCCACCTACTAGGCATCCTCTGGGTCCGACCCATCCGGCCGCGGACCTCGGGAGTGCTTATAAGGGGGTGGGTTTGCGATTACTCATCCTCCTTGTTTGCTGTACCCCCCACAACCCCCAAGGACAGTCAAAGCAGCAACATCACACACCTGGTCCCTCTACTCCCATAACAGGGTTAACTCAGAGGTACAAACAAGATTTCCTCTTTCTTTGAAACCCCCATCCTTCCATTCCAACAGACACACACGTCTCCTTGCCCCACACAAAATAAGTATCAACTTGCAGTTGGTAGAAAAGGCTGCAACTCCTTTATTTGGCAGGAGTACACTTACAGGTGATCGGCCTCTTAACAAGCTGGCGTCCTAGCTGTGGCCCACTGGAAGTCATTGTTATTTCCTCTCTCTTACCATGAGCCCATAGTCAGATGATGAATCCAGAAATGCCACATCCAAAGACATGTTCTTTGCTGCTGCATCCTTTAATTTTCTTCTGTTTTCTTTTCTTCTTTTCTCTTGTTTTATACAGTGATATTTGTAATTTAATATGTACTGCTATTTTAATTTTAATTTTGTGAAAAGTTGAGTTCTTTAACTAAAACACAATAAATAAATAAATAAATAAATAAAGCAAAGTCCCCAAGATGTCCCCTGTCCTCCCCATATTTTATGTGTCTCCTACGCCCCTGACCCACATGGGTCTTTTTTAATACAAGCGACTCACTTTCAGTATCTCATCTGCCTCAAACATTTTTCAAGATGAAATCCACAAAGTATTCAGCAAGACCAAAGAAGAGCATGATGCGGCACTCCACCGAGTGTGCACGCCACTTGAGGCTGCGGGTTTAACACTCAACAAGAATAAATGCAAGTTTCAGAAGGGCTCACTCAGATTCTTCGGGCACATATTCTCGGAGAAGGGAATACGGCCCGACCCAGAGAAGGTGGTGCACTGAACACTGCCCAGCCGCGACACAGAATGTGTCTGAACTTCGATCGTTCCTTGGTCTGGCAAGCTACTGCTCAAGATACATACAGGACTATGCTACAATTAGCAGCCCCCTCCTTATACTCTCAAAGAAGGACCAGCCTTTTGAATGGTCGACAGACTGTCAGCACGCCTTTGAGACTATCCACAATAACATATCCAAAGCCAAAGATATGGCATACTTCAATGTGGAAAGGAAGACGGGACTAATTGTTGACGCTAGTCCAGTCGGCCTAGGGGCCATACTGACACAACAAGACCCCACAGACTCCAAAGAGACATTCACCGTGGCCTACGCAAGCAGGAGTCTCACCCATTCGGAACAGGCATACTCCCAGGCAGAGAAAGAAAGCCTGGCCGTTGTCTGGGCCTGCAAATATTTTCTTCTCTTCCTATACGACAAGGCTTTCACAGTCGTCACAGACCACCAACCCCACCTGTCATACTTTGGCGATCTGAAAGCACAAGGCCACCAAGAATAGCAACATGGGGCCTAAGGCTTCAGGACTATAAATTTGACATCATCCATCGGCCAGGTAAAGAAGACAACCCGGCCGACTACCTATCGAGACAGGGCCGGCACAAGCATGCACCTCCATGGCAGACACATTCATTAACTATGTGATACACCACCTTCAACCCTTGCCT
Source organism: Ambystoma mexicanum (assembly GCF_040938575.1). NCBI lineage: Eukaryota > Metazoa > Chordata > Amphibia > Caudata > Ambystomatidae > Ambystoma > Ambystoma mexicanum. The sequence continues at coordinate 1,524,494,221 of NC_090932.1, read as the reverse complement.
GTGGACTGGACCACCCTCCTGAAGGAGTCCGAACAAGACCCTGTCCTCTGCATCATAGCTTGCTGCATCAAAACCAGGAAGATGAAACATGTAAAAAATCAAGCAAGAGGAGAATCAGAGCAAGTGAACGAGGATATATGATGCCTTGAACTAGTCAAGGATGAGTTAACACTGATCGAAGACCACATCATCATGAAAGGGTGTAAGGTGGTACTGCGTGGGTGCTTAGAGAAAGAGCAATCACGCTAGCACACAAGGGCCACCGAGGAATAGTCTCCACAAAACGCATCCTGAGGCAGAAGGTGTGGTTCGCTAAACTGGATGCCATGGTGGAAGACACCATAAATCAATGCAGTTTCTGCAGTCAGGTGGCCCAGCCCCCTCATACAAGGCCACTGAAAATGTCACCCCTTCCAGAAGCACTATGGGAGGCGCTGGCCATGGATTTCTTCAGCCCATTGAGAAATGGAGCGTACGTGATAGTGCTGATCAATAAACACTCGCGTTGATACAAGGGATTGCAACACAGGAGGATAATGCCGCAATGGCCTCAAGCCAATGGCACCGTCGAGAGATTTATGGCCAACGTCAAAAGAACACTGCAGGTGGCTAACATCCTCAACAAGCCATTTGAGCAATCCCTATATCAACTCCTGCGTGAATATCAACACACCCCCCCCCACAGCACCACAGGCATCTGTCCAGCCAATCTCATGTTGCAAAGAAGGATGCGAACACGACTACCGGAAGGAGATGTACAGCGACCTTGCAGCTCACTGGAACAACAAGCCAGGCATCGAGACCAAGAGGAGAAAAGGATAATGGAAGGTAACGCAGACTCAAGGAGCCAAAGAGGCTAACATCGAAATAGGAGACCAGGTACTGGTGCGACAACCAAGAATGAGGAATGAAGACTCCATATTCGCACCAGAGAGGCTAGACGTAATCGACAAGAAGGGAACCATGATAACAGCAAGTGGTGGTCAGCATGACTCTATAGCAGGGAACTCATCCCACTTCAAGAAACTCCCTGGTGTGACAACCCTGACGTGGGAACATGATGCAGGTGACCTAAGTGACCTATTCTCCAATGATTCATACTTAGGGGACAGACAACAATCTGAAGAAGAGACCAGCGGTGGAGAAATCGGAAGACCCCCTCCAGGTGAGCATGCCCAGCCTACCGGCAACACCTCAACAATGCTGCATAAAGCCTCAGAGACTAATTGAAGAGATGGGGTGAACTGTAAGTTAAACTAACATGTTAAAAAGTGGGGAGATATGTTGTTATTACGGGCGGGCAGCCCTCCCTCATCGTTGCGAGGGGATGGCCCACGTTTGGGCCGGGACAAGACGGAAGTCATGTTGGGATAGGCAGGGGGTGGGACAAAGGGAACAGCAGCTGAGAAGATACGGGCGTGCAATAAAGATGTCAATACTTGCACCAGTCCGTGTCAGCGTACTTCTTCGGCAAGGGCTCAATGCCTGAGAGGTCCTCTGGGTTTCGACTGGCCTGTAGACGGCATATTATATTTGGACATTGAACAGTACACACCCTCAGTGACTTTCAGTACCCTTATATTGTACAGCAGTGGGCACTCCATCCCACATATCATAATCCAGTTTATTTGTACCTAGTGACATCTTCTAATGTATAAAGCTCTGTTGCTTTGAAATTCCCCAGCCTTTGAGCCTTTTTTAATTTTTTGTTTTCTGGTTTTCATTCTTGTTCTGAGTTATTCGCTAGGCCTTTCAGGTGTCATTTTTTACCTAAAGCAGACCTGAGGATTTGCACAGTGAGTCACGCTGAAGGAGAGCAGGGAGGGTGGTTTGCGTGACAGCTGCAAAGAACGAGGCCCCCCCCACCGCCCCAGGAAGTCAGGCTCGTGATGGGAAAAATCCCCTGGAGGCACTATAACACTGTCTTAACAGATCCCAGATCAGCATTACCTTATTTAAGAACAAAGAAGAAGGTTCGCTCTTTAAAACAACACACACCCTGAAATGAAAAAAAGAAAATTACGTGTTTCTTTTATGGAAACCCTTTGCCTTTCAGAAGGGTAGCACCAATGAAATAGGGCAGGTCTGCGCATTTAAAAGCCCTGCCGTCATTTTTATTTTCGTATTTTTCATTAACTTGTTCTTTATGTATATGGTACAGGTTTTTTAAGAACCAGGATCTACCATTTTGACCACATGCCTAGATTTATCAGTGTGGTCTTCAAACTTTTTAATGCTAGGCTCCCCCAATCCCTGTTGAGTAAAAATATTGTTTCTGCCCCGAGCCCTAAATGTTTATATTTTCTCTTAAATGCTTATATTTTCTATTAAAAACAGCCACCGTAATCGTGTTCCAAAGTGCTTCGCACCCCGCCCTTAGCTATTAGCGTTACCGCAACTCGGTCTGGCGCAATGTGCGTCGGATCCCGGTGTTGCTGCTAATCCCCATTTTTTCTGAGTCCATAGGACTCTATGGGGCTTTTCGGCACTATTACTGCCGGTGGTAATACCGCCGGCGTTAATAGTGCCGGAAATGGGTGGAAAGGATAGGTTTTTACCTCCAGCATGTCATGTACGGGCGTGCAAGCTGTGTTAAGAAACGGCTGCGTAGCCCTTTAAGGACGCTGCAACCAGGTGCCTGGAAGTTGGCATGGCAACGCTGGCGTCCTCTCAGTGTTTCCTACGGCCGACGCCGGAGTCCGCGTAGCGCTGTCATGTGACCTTTCCTTTTTAGGCACTGCCTTCACTTCGTATCGGTGCTTCTGATTTGAGAATTGGTGGCGCCTTGTACCTTGTGTTAGTATTCTGTTCCCTTGAATCCCTGTTGCAGTACCCTTCCTCCTCCCCATTCCCTCCTGTGTTCTTGATTGCCTCGTTTCCCCGACCCGGACCGTTACCTGGCCTTGATTCTGGACTGCCTTGTTCTTGTTTGCTGCCTGTATTGTGCTTCGACCTCAGACTGCTCACGGACCTCTTTGCCTTCGCCCATTTGTTTTGGTTGCTCTTCGCCCGTCTTCTGGATCCTCACTCACCTGGATTGCATCTGGGGAATTCGTTTTTTGGAACTTTTCGAACTTTTGGATTGTTGAAACTTGGAACTTTTCGAACTTTTGGATTGTTGAAACTTGGAACTTTTCGAACTTTTGGATTGTTGAAACTTTGGAACTTGGACTTTTCTGCTACGTACACAAACTCAAGACTGCCAAGTGTGTATTAGGTGTCCTTGTGTCGGCGGAATAGGTGGTTGGGTTTTCCTTGAATTCCGGATTGTGGATTTTGGAATTGGATTTGTTTCCCTGCGTTCTTCCACCTGACTCTCCCCGGCGGTGATTAAGACAAGACACGGTAAGCCATAGTCTTGCATGGGATGGGGGTTGTTATTGGAATTTGACAAACACGAACTGCATTCTTGATCTGTTGTTTTCGGGTCTTGTCAGAAGGGCGGTTGGTTATACATTCTGTGTTGTGTTAACCCCTCACTTGCAGATCCAACGCCTGTCCTCTGCCACTCGTACCACACTGGCTTCGCCGGTAACAACTCCTGCGGCACGTGTCATCATCTGGGTCGTCTGGGTCTCATCTGGCATCCTTTCTTTCCTCTGATTGATCGCTCTGGTTGCCTATTCCTGGAACCAGAGGGTTCCATCAGGAGGAAGAACTCATCGGCTAGACGACGTGGGCAACTCGCATCTGACATAATCAGAAGCCTTTATTATGGATGCCAATGAGACGTTGACCAATATTTTACAATTGGTGGCCGACTTACGCAAAGACATGACTGCGGCTCATTCAGCCACGCAGCGACGCATTGATGAGTTGCAAGCAGGGTTTCAACCCCTTGGGGCAGTTGCGCCTCCTTTGGCCAGTGTCTCTGGGGCAGGTGCTGGTCCTCCCCAACAGGGTTCTGGACCAATTTATATGACTGCCCAGTTCCCTTTGGCTCCGCCGGAACGGTTCAATGGAGACCCCAAGACCTACAGGACCTTTTTGAACCAATGTAGACTGCATTTTCTGTGCCGTCCTGCCTCTTTTCCGGATTCCACTACCAAGGCGGCGTTTCTGTTATCCCATTTAGGGGGTACCGCGGCTGCCTGGGCCAATCCGTTGTTGGAAGATGGCAGCCATCTGCTTTACAATTGTGATGCCCTAATTGAGGCTATGAGTCGTGTGTTCGACACTTGTTACGCCACGCAAGCTACTGATTTGGAACTGCTCGGTCTCCAACAAGGCAGTTCGCCTCTCTTGTCTTATCTAGCCAAGTTCAATCAGCTGGTGGCGGAGACCGGATGGCCCGAAGAAAAGAAGGCCTCTCTCTTCTATAAGGGGCTATCCGACTCCCTAAAAGATACCCTGGCTACCGTCCCGGTAATCCCTACGGCTTTTTCGGAACTATTGGATTTGGTTTTCCAGATCGATTCCCGACAAGCAGCACGGAGGGGTGAAAAGAGAACGGCTCCTCCTGTTTCTCTCTCCGCTCCTTTACCTGCCTCTGGGTCCACGGAACCCATGCAGATCGGGGCACTTAGAACTCCTTTGTCGGCAGAAGTTAGGGAACACCGGAAGAAGAATGGCTTATGTTTCTACTGCGGAGGATCAGACCACTTACTCCGGGAATGTACCAAAAAACCCACTAAGAAACAGAGAAACGCCAAAACCCGGTGACTGAAGGGGTCCAGGTGCTGGGTGGTTCTTCGATAGATCCCACAGTTTACAGCCCTTATTGTCTGTCTGTTTCCCTGTCGTTCCCCAGTTCTGAGAAATGGGCAATGATGATGGTCTTTGACTCAGGAGCCACGGGGAACTACGTGGATGCCTCTTATGCCCGGTATTTGGGTCTTCCGGTTGTGCCTAAGACATGTCCTGAAGTGGTGAATTCAGTGGATGGCTCTTCCTTGGTCTCTGGGTTAGTGACAGAGCGTACCACTGATCTCACCATGACCACAGACTACGGTCATCAAGAGAGAATATATTTTGATCTCATTGCGGCACAGCAGTTCAAATTCATTCTTGGCTTACCATGGTTGAAATTGCATAATCCCTCTGTGGATTGGCATTCTGGGGAGGTATGTTTTCTCTCGGAATACTGTGAAAATAAGTGCCTAACTATCAGTTCAGAGACCGCCAGTTCAAGTCATGCTCTCGCTGAAACTACCCGTACTGTGGGGGCAGTAGTTAACACTGTCCTTCCTATGGTGTACAGGGAATATCAGGATGTATTCGACGCACGTGGGGCAGAGGTACTTCCGCCACACAGACCCTATGACTGCCCCATTGAACTGGTTCCTAGAGCCAAGATCCCGTCTGGGCGTATATATTCACTGAGCCCTAAGGAAGACGTGATTTTGAAGGAATATATTGAGAAATCCTTGAATACTAGCTTTATTCGTCCTTCCCGTTCACCTGCTGCCTCCCCCATGTTCTTTGTCCCTAAGAAGGAGGGGGACCTGCGTCCCTGCATCGATTATCGTGCATTGAATGCAGTCACGATCAGGAATAAATATCCTATAACTCTGATTTCAGTCTTATTGGACCAATTGGGTGCAGTTAAGGTGTTCACGAAACTGGACTTGAGGGGGGCATACAATCTCGTACGGATTCGCGAAGGTGACGAGTGGAAGACTGCCTTCAAAACCAAATATGGCCTCTTTGAATACTGCGTTATGCCAGTTGGCCTGTGTAACGCTCCAGCGACCTTCCAATACTTTATCAACGAAGTATTCCATGACATGCTAGACCAATATGTAGTTGTTTATCTAGACGACATCTTGATCTACTCTCCTTCAGTTGACACTCACGTCGTCCATGTCTCTAACGTTTTGCAATGTTTAAGGGAAAACCACTTGTATGTCAAGTTGGACAAATGCAGGTTCCATGAAACTGAGGTGGAGTTCCTAGGCTATGATATTACTAGCCGAGGAGTGCATATGAGCCAGTCTAAGGTTACCGCGATATTGGAGTGGCCTTGTCCCAGTACCTTGAAGGCCCTGCAATCCTTCCTAGGCTTTGCAAATTTTTATCGGCGATTTATCCAAGACTTCTCGGCCATTGCCTCTCCACTTACCGAACTAACCAGCACCAAATGCTTGTTTAAATGGAACGAGGACACTCAGCGGGCTTTTGAGACCTTAAAGTCTGCTTTTACCACTGCTCCCGTCCTTCAACATCCGGATCCGTCTTTGCCTTTCATTGTAGAAGCAGATGCATCAGATGTTGCACTAGGAGCCATCTTGTCCCAGCATTGCCCAGAATCCACTGGATTACATCCTGTTGCGTATCACTCCAGAAAACTCACCTCTTATGAGAGGAACTATACGATCACAGAACGTGAACTTTTGGCGGTGAGGGACGCCTTTATGGTATGGAGACATCATCTTTTGGGGTCCTCCGAACCGGTTCAAGTGTTCACTGATCACCAGAACCTCTTGGCACTGCAATCAGTGAAGTGTACCACGGCACGCCACGCCAGGTGGCATGAATTCTTTGCTATGTTCAACTTCACCATCACCTATCGCCCTGGGTCTCTGAACTCGAAGGCGGATGCTCTCTCCCGTATCCATGGGGTTCCTGAACCATCTGAGCTCAAGGGCGCCCTTGTATTACCTAATCAAGTGGTGTGTGGGTGTATCTTGCGCCCCTCTCTGAAGGCAAGGATCCAAGAGTGGGTGAGAACCACTCCCTCCGAGATTGCTAGCCTGGGATTGGAGATCATCCATTCATTGCCCTATAAAAAGGGTAAAATCTATGTACCTGACTCTGACACAAGACGCATAGCCATACAATGGTGTCACGATTCAGCGGTAGCTGCACATCCAGGTACCTGGAAAACTATCGATCTTTTGAGACGGTGGTGCTGGTGGCCCTCCATGTCCCACGATGTTAGGGAATACATAGTCTCTTGTGCCACTTGTGCGCAGTGCAAACATCAACCGGCCAAACCTGTGGGCCTACTACAACCCATGCCTATACCAGATAGGCCTTGGCTAATGGTTTCTATGGACTTCGTAGTAGAGCTTCCAGTAGTCGACGGTTACGACACTATCTGGGTGGTCGTGCACTACTTCACAAAATCAGCCTTGTTTGTACCCTGCCAGGGGATTCCTTCCGCTCCTGTTTTAGCAGAGTTGTTCTTGAAGAACGTCTACCGAAGATTTGGTCTGCCCTCCATTCTCGTTACTGACCGGGGACCGCAGTTCACTTCTCGCTTTTGGAGGGCGTTGACAACTACGCTGGGTATAGATGGCAGATACTCCAGTGCATACCATCCACAAACAGATGGGCAAACTGAGAGGCTGAATGCCACTATGGAGCAGTATCTACGATGTCTTACCCTCCAACGCCAAGATACGTGGGTTTCCGTTCTACCACTGGCGGAGTTCGCCTATAACAACTCTCTGCACACGGCGACACGTGTATCTCCGTTCTTTGCCTTGTATGGCCAACACCCCCGTTCTTTGCCCAGTATTGCTGATTTGCCGTTACACAATCCGGCTGCCTCTGGCTGTTTTAGGAATCTGTCAGATACCCACGCTATGGTCAAAAACCAGTTACTACAGGCCCAGACACGTACTAAGTCTTCTGCAGAGGCACACCGCTCACCGGCTCCTAGCTACCGACCAGGTATGAAGGTCTGGCTGTCCACAAAGAACCTACGCTTGCCGGGTCGACGAGCCTTGTTACCTCGGTTTGTGGGTCCCTACAGCATTCTGCAGGTTGTTAACCCTGCTGCCATCCGACTGGCCCTTCCTACAAAATGGAAGGTACATCCGGTATTCCATGTCTCTTTAGTGAAACCATGCAATCCATCTACCAGGTTACCTGCTCGTCCTCCGCTGATTAAGGTACACGGGTTTGATGAATTTGAGGTGGGTGCGATCTTGGATACCAAAGTTCGAGGGGGCAGGCGTCTCTATCTGGTCGATTGGAAAGGCTATGGTCCTGAAGACCGCACGTGGGAACCTGCGGGGAACGTCCATGCTCCGGTCCTTTTGTCTCGTTTCTGGTCTGCTCGGGGTTGAGGCCCCCTTTGAGGGAGGATACTGTCATGTACGGGCGTGCAAGCAGTGTTAAGAAACGGCTGCGTAGCCCTTTAAGGATGCTGCAACCAGGTGCCTGGAAGTTGGCATGGCAACGCTGGCGTCCTCTCAGTGTTTCTTACGGCCGACGCCGGAATCCGCGTAGCGCTGTCATGTGACCTTTCCTTTTTAGGCACCGCTTTCACTTCGTATCGGTGCTTCTGATTTGAGAATTGGTGACGCCTTGTACCTTGTGCTTAGTATTCTGTTCCCTTGAACCCCTGTTGCAGTACCCTTCCTCCTCTCCATTCCCTCCTGTGTTCTTGATTGCCTCGTTTCTCAACCCGGACCGTTACCTGGCCTTGATTCTGGACTGCCTTGTTCTTGTTTGCTGCCTGTATCGTGCTTCGACCTCGGACTGCTCACGGACCTCTTTGCCTTCGCCCATTTGTTTTGGTTGCTCTTCGTCTGTCTTCTTGATCCTCACTCACCTGGATTGCGTCTGGGGAATTCGTTTTTTGCAACTTTTCGAACTTTTGGATTGTTGAAACTTTGGAACTTGGTCTTTTCTGCTACGTACACAAACTCAAGACTGCCACGTGTGTATTAGGCGTCCTCGTGCCGGCGGGATAGGTGTTTGGGTTTTCCTTGGATTCCGGATTGTGGAATTGGATTTGTTTCCCTGCGTTCTTCCACCTGACTCTCCCCGGCGGTGATTAAGACAAGACACGGTAAGCCATAGTCTCGCATGGGAAGGGGGTTGTTATTGGAATTTGGCAAACACGAACTGCATTCTTGATCTGTTGTTTTCGGGTCTTGTCAGAAGGGCGGTTGGTTATACATTCTGTGTTGTGTTAACCCCTCACTTGCAGATCCAACACCTGTCCTCTGCCACTCGTACCACCCTGGCTTCGCCGGTAACAACTCCTGCGGCACGTGTCATCATCTGGGTCATCTGGGTCTCATCTGGCATCCTTTCTTTCCTCTGATTGATCGCTCTGGTTGCCTATTCCTGGAACCAGAGGGTTCCATGAGGAGGAAGAACTCATCGGCTACACGACGTGGGCAACTCGCATCTGACACAGCATGCCTCCCACTTTCTGCCCAAACTTGGAATTGGGCGGAACTGTAATACAGCGGTAATAGCCTTACTGCAGCATTTTTACCGCTCTCCCCGACCCCTGATGAGGTCCCCAGGCCTCATCACGAGTTGGCCAGTATCCCAGCAGTAAATGCGCCCAACGTTATTAGCGTTACTGCAACTCGCTCCGTAGTCCATAGGTCTTTATGGGGCTTTATAGCACCGAAAACATCAATTCAAATTATTATTATTACTATCATAATTGTTATTTATAGTGCGCTCATGCAAAAATGTATTCACTTCAGAATGGAAGAGGAAAAGCACCGACAGACGTCTGGGGGGAAAAAGAAGGATTTTTTATAGAAACATAGTGGATTAGATTCGCTTGTGAGGTGTAAGGGTAGACTGTTCCAATATTTTTGGGGCTTCGAGAGCAAGCCTGTGGCCACCAGATCTGAGTTTCTTTAAAGGTGGAACTAGAGTTTCTTTGTCTGGACCAAGAGAGCTTATCATGAAAGGGGATTCCAAAGTGTTTGGCGAAAGCTGTGGGGGTGGGAGTGGTTCTGAGGTCAAAAGGCGAGGTCAGAGGGAGGGATGCTGATTCCGGAGATTCAAGGGGGGGGATTCCAGACTTGTCACCATTTAGTGCCTGTTTGTTAGGGTTCATCCAGCTCTGAATTGTTGTGAGGCGGGTTGGAATGTTGTCGAGGAGAAGAGGAGGGAATTTAGAAGAGTTAGGAGGCGGGCTGGAAAAGTGAGCAACTAATTGTGTGTTGTCAGTATACATTTGGAGGTCTAGATCAGACCTTCTGATGAGATTGGCCAGCGGGTGCACATAGGTGTTGAGAAGAAGATCGGAGAGGACTGAGGTATGCTGCAGTTGAGGGCATGAGAGGGTGAGAGCGGTGGCCCCAGTTTGGCCTGTTGAAGTCATTGGTCCAGAAACAATCAGATCCATTCAAGATCTGAAGCGTAGATGAAGAACCATGAGTTAAGCCCTTCAATGAAAATGTGGTGATCAACCATATCGAAGGATGCCAACAGGTTGAGGGGCATTAGAATAACAGTGTGTGGGATTGAGGGTGCATTTTATGATGTCAAGTCATGCAGATTCAGTTCCGTGGGCAGGTGTTAAGCTGGATTGGTGAGACCGCCCAGGGGTCTGTTCTGCCCAAGGTGATTTTGAAGTTTTTTCATGGTTTTTCCATGACTTTTCCCAAGTAAGCTAAGTTAGATATTGGGTTTTCTTTTTTCGAGGAGATCCGGAGAGAGGTTTTCTTTAAGAATGCAGTTATTATGGCATGATTTAGTGGTAAAGGAAAGTGCCCTTCTTGAAGAGATGTATTAATGAGAAGGTGGTCTAGTAAGAGCATTTCCACTAGATTGATGGCGACCTGGGGGTGGGGGGGGATGGGTCTGTGTTGGGCCCTCAGGGTCCTGCCTCTTTCATGAACGTGAGGATATCAAGGCACGGGACTGGTTTGAAGTTGTGGGAGATGGAGAGGGAAAGATGTAGTAGGAGGAGCACAAGGAGAGTTAGCAAGCTTGTCTTTTTAAGAATTTCAGAGATGAAGAAATTGTGGATGAGGGTGCAGAGACTTTGAGAGGGAGTCATTTGGTGGATAGCACAAGCAGGTTTGAGGAGGGTGTTATGCACCTTGAACAGATCTTTTTTATTAGTGTGTGCCTTGTCAATCTTTTGTATGAAGAATGTTGCCTGAGCTAATATGATTGCTTTCTTAGGGCCAAATTGCTGAATTCTTCAAGCGAGTTGTGTCTTCTTAGTTACATGATACCTGGCTCCACTGACATTCAAATTGACGGCAGCGCCTTTGATGGAAGCCAGTTCTTCTGAGAAGCATGTTTTAATATGATGGTTTGGGGACTGTGCAGCTTTGGCTTTTGTGGGGTCTAAGGACTCAAAGGTAGAGGTAGCATAGTGTAGATGCTAAGTAGTTGGTCTGAATTCTTGTTAGACATAAAGATGCCTGTGAAGTGTTGAGGAAAGGCTTTGCATGTTATTGCTTAACATGGCCTTTTGTTATATCTGTATTTGTCGTTCTGGATTCTAGACGAAGAGTGTCTTCCTGTCTCTTCTCTTGGCGCGCTGTGTCTTAGATCTTTGTTGGGACTTCCTCTGTTGTGGGACAGGTCGTTGTTTTTCGGAGCGGAATTTGACTTATTGGGTTTAATTTGATTGTCCTTAACCCTCCTGGTGTCACGCTCCTTTGTTTTGGGCTGTGGGTCCTGGATGTTGAAGTTCCGGTGTTGCTGTTGCTCAGGACAGGAGGGTGGGGGGGCGAGCCTTGTCTGTGGTTCTCCTTCTCTTCTATGATAGTGTTAGGAAGAGCGGAAAGCCAGGTACATTTAGGCTTCTCGACTCCTTCTCCGTCAAGTTCAAATTTTCTGACTGTCCCCAGTCGTTGGATTCCCGTGAATTGGAGTCCAGGGATCCCCTCTCCAAGTCCTCTATTGGATATTGTGATAAGTCTATCAAATCTGTGAGAGTTTCGAAAGACTCGCTGACATGCCTGGTGGTTGATCTGTTCAGGTTTGTGTTTTCTCAAGCAGAAACCACAGTTACCCTTCGTCCGGTAGCATGGGCGCTGTCGTTCAATGTTTTCAGCTTGTTGTCTTTAGAAGTTGCTTTGTTGTTTGCCCCTGTATTTTCCCCTTCTGCTAAGGGTGTCTCCCCCCTTTGGTTACTGCTGGTCTTGTCGGATGTCTCTGTGGGCCTTGGGTTTCTTTTCTCAAAAATCCAGTAGTCTTTATTGCTACTTCCTTCATTGCAATCTTCAATTGTGACCTTCCTGATTTGTTGAGGGAGTGCTTGGATCTTCGTCTGGCCTGCTGGTCTCAGGAGGACACAACCATTTGCATGTCTTTTCTCTCGTTCTCTGGCTGATTTGAGAGGAGTCTCTCCATTGATCTCTACTATTTGTATCTCTAAACCCTGCAAAGAGTTTGACGCGGGACATTTTTGCATGGATCTCTGGGAAATATCTCTTGTGAGGTTGATTTGACCAGACAAGGCTATTTTCGGAGGACCACGATTGGAGCCCTGTTCCAATTTGTATTCGGTCATGGTTTGGCATCCCTTTTCCAGGTTAACACTTTTGCTTACCAGTACTTGTACTGGTGATTTCTCCATAGCAGTGATAAAACCTTCTAGGAGAATTAACTTTGTGTGCATCATAGCTATAAGCGTTGTATGATCCTTCATGGTATCATTTATTGCTTCATATAGTTTTGAAAAAGGTGCAAGCCCAATGGTGATGGTAGACATAATGGAAAGTAAGTCAGATTTTCTGGGGACATCGTTTGCTCTTAAATCCTGGGGGACTTCAGATCACCCCAGTTCGGGGACGTCACTCCAGGATCATTACTATCCGAATGGGAGGAGGTTCGAGGCACGTGGTTGAATGTTCTGCTGTTCCTTCTCAGGGTGGCTGAAGACTGAGCTTGGGAGGGAATTTGGAAATGAATGCTCGTGTCCCCAGACCTCTCGCGTGCTGAGGGTCTCGTTTCCGAGTGCCTTCTTTCAATGTCTGGAGGCCGAACAGGCGTATTATGTGCTTTGGTGGTGACACCCTTTTTTCAGCTGCTGTTTGCGTTGGGGTTGAAGTTCCTGTTTCTGTTCCTGTTTCCATCAGCCTCACAACTTCAAGTGTTTTCTTTTGTGTTTGTTTGTATTACACCCTGGCCACATCTGGTTTCGGGTCGCTAGAGGCACTGCTCATGGGACTGAAAACTGCTGGTGTTGGCCCTCTAGCTGAGCAGTTGTTTTCCTGACTCAAGCAGGCTGACTTGTATCTCGTCCTCAAGGACGGCCTCTCCTCCCTCCAAGAGTTCTGCATCTGAAAGTTCGTGCACTGATTCCGTGGCTACGTCGTCCCCAATTAGCTTCTGTTTTAGGAAGTCGTTTTTCAAACTTTCTGAGAACATCGTGCCCTTTCCTTTAATTCTTCTGTAGACGCGTTTCTGAAGCTTTGATGTGTTTGTTTTATTGGTAGTTGACTTTGGTATCATGCCAGCGTTTCCTTTATCCTTTTCATTCGAGGGGTTTTCTGGGGATCTCAGAATCCTTTTTGTGGGCGTTTTTAAGTTCTTTCTCACCTGATTTCCCCTTTGTTCTGTTTTTCGAATAGGATTCCTTTCTCCCTTTCGAGCTGAAGGTCTTATCGCGTGTTTGGGGGCTACCGTTGCTGCAAAGGCAGGTGGGGGTTTCTCGAGTGGGTTGGGGCCAGGCAGTTTCAAAGCTTCCTTTTCCACGACGGGGCAGACATCCTCACCCCTCCCCTCTTCCAAGCAACCCCCCACAACTTTTATTTATTTATTTATTTAATGTGATACAGTCTATTTAATAAACTTTACACATATTAATAAGTAAGCACATATATAGACTAAACTTCCATGAGCAAAATAATAACAATATAACAATATAATAAATAATGAACTATTTACACATATAAAATCAATCTAAAAGCTCAAATAGCATGTAAATAAGAAAAATATAAAGAAAAAAAACATTACATATTTATACAATAACATCCACAATGCTCACTATAATATACGGATAGCAATACAAAGCGGTAAACTATACTTAGTTCATTTCTCATAACTACCATACCAAGGGCACTCACAGCACAGCCGTTTACCTCCTCCTAGGACCGGGGCAGTGACTGTTTTAGGATACGAATACTAATTTCAAATCTGAATGTTCAATATTTCTTCTATCCTAGTCCAGATGTTGAAGAAAGCTACCATTTCTCGCATACTCTCAGAATTCATGCAGTGATGCCAGAATAATGACGTTCCGATTGATGCTAGATTATGGGAGAACTTCCCCAGATGACAATGGATTACATCAATCATAGTGCCACATTCTGTCAAAACATGTCTTGCTGACTCTAATACATTGCTTCCTTCACACAACCGGCAGGTGCGTTGTTCCAATGGCAACTGCAATCTTCTGCCCGTGACCAACAGGATAGGGAGTTGGTCCATCCTTAATAAAAGGATAAATCGTCGCAGCTTTTTTGAAGGGCAGAGATTGAGATACCCTTGGGGTTGCAAGAATGAGTACAACCTGTATTGTACAAATGCGTAGCTTTTCAACGCGCTAAGGTGAGCGAAATTCTCGAGCCAATCCCACATTTCTACCCGCTTATCAAGTGCATTTTGAACTTGCTTAGAATATGGACCTTCTCGCCAGGTCCATCCAATTGTAGCAAGAAGTTTTATCATCATCACAGAAGGTGACTGAGGATTTTGTTTCTTGCACAATTCTTGGAAGATAGTAAGCAGGAGAGGGTTAGATGTTGTACTGCGCATTTTCAAGAAGTGCCCCAATCTCCTTTTCATGACGATAGCCTTCATAGAGGGTAGTCCTAATTCTAATCGAATAATTGCCATCGGAACTCCCGGGCCCAGGCCAAGTATACGACGCCAGAACTTCCCCTCGATGATTTGAAGCCAGCTGAAATCTAGGTCTAGAAGTGATTGTAGGCCATAAGTCATCATAGGGATGAATACCTGCATGTATAATTGGCGCGTACCCCAAAGCGAAAATCCTCCTTGCTTATTGGTAAAGTTGGCTATTAAAGATGTTACTTGCGCCGCTCGCATTGTACGTGAGAGCTTAAGAGCCACATAATCCCCATTGGGCTCAAAATCAATACCTAGATAACGGTAGAGTGGGGCGTATGGAATCAAGGTATTATTCACCGTGAGGTTCACACGGGACACTCTTTTGCTGGTAAATCTCAATACCTTAGTTTTGTCTAGGTTAATAATGAGACCATTAGATTCGGCGTACTCCCATAATGCAGTGGCTGATCTACGTAAGCCACTAATAGTGTGGTCAAAGATGACCAAATCATCAGCATATGCCATGACAGTACAGGCGGAGTCCCCGATTTTGGGGGGGCAATTGCGGGTAGAAGTTAGAGCAAGCGGAATATCATGCACATAAAGATTGTACACTAGGGGGGCAGTCACACAGCCCTGTCTGACCCCCCTGTTTTGATATACCTTGCTAGTCAGATGTCCCTCCTGGTCCAATTTTAACCTGACTGAGGTATTATGATGTAACAATCTGAGAAAATATAGTACGCCAACAGGGCAGCCTAGGGCAGCAAGTTTAGACCATAGGCGTTCTCTAGGTACCAGATCAAAAGCTGCTTTAAAGTCGATGTATAGTGCATACAGCGGTGGCTCATCTCTTTTACGGGCTCTTGCTCTTAATAGGTTCATTACCATCGAATTATACCCGGTGGAGTAGCCTTTTCTAAAACCACATTGGAATTTAGATAGTATATGGGCCTCGTCTACCCATGTCTGAAGGTCCTTGAGCAGCAGAGCGGCAAACAATTTGCCTGTTGTGTCCAGCATCGAGAGGAGTCTATAATTATTCGGGTCTAGCCGGTTTCCCTTTTTAAATACCGGGATCAACACGGCTGTTTGCCACGACTTAGGTATCACCCCCTGGCTCAAAATTTTCTCAAACATAATTGCCAACAATCCTGCCCAAAACTCAGGTTGGGCTTTGATAACTATATTGGCTAGGCCATTAGGGCCGGGAGCTCTAGAGGATTTTAGAGTTTTTATCTTACAGAATATCGCTGTGTATGACATATCAAATGATATACTAGATCTTGGAGGAAGCGGTGGAAACCTCTCCTCTGTCTGCACGATGGCATTACGATTCAGCAGGAAATCCTCCCATTCCTTAGCACCGATGGGGTTTACCAATTGCCCCTTAACTGTTTCCCTAGCTTCACCCAGAAGTGGCCAAATGCTGCGAGTGTTTTTCGAGCAGATGGTGTGTATCAATTTCTGATATGCCAGCGATCTTTCGGCAAGCCGTAGCTTTTTGATATTGGTTCTATATTTATTTTTGCATTTCCTAACAGCCACCCTAAGATTTTCTATAGGTTCACTCCTTTGTTTGATCGTGCGCAGCTCCCTTCTAAATTCCCTCTTAGTGTCTCTGATCTTTTTGTTAAACGGGGGTATCCCACCCTCTGGTCTAGTCATACTCCGATTGGGGGCTGAGGCATGAGTATTAGAAAAAACACTGATCCAAGTTTCTATAGCTTCTATAGACATATCGTTGAAGTTGGGTATTTGGGGCCAGTTCTCAATGTTTAGTGCTTCTGATGCCAAGTGTATATTCTTGGCAGTCCACCTGATGCTAGAGCCCGCTTTGTTTACCCGAATTGTACCCATATTACTCTTTTCTGGATTAATATGGGAAATATTTAGTACACACTGAAGTGCAGCGTGGTCACTCCATTCATTTAAAGATACCGTTAGGTCAACAACACACAGCAACATTTTAGGGCACATAAATATATAGTCAATTATACTGGAAGAAGACCCATTAGCCCACGTTTGTTTCCCTGGATGGTCACTAACAGTGTAACCATTCACCATCGCCAAATCCCAGTCATCAAACAAGAGACGCCATTGCGGGCCTTCAGTGTCTTTTTTGATATACGTAAGTAACCGCTTGTTTCTTAGCCTAGGGTTTTGTGGGTGTAGCCCTCCCTCCCCCGGTATTCGGCAATTGAAGTCGCCAACTACCATTACCGCTCCGTTTCCCTGAGTCGCTGACCAGAATGCCAACAGCTCATGAAGGGCTGCTTGGAGTGGTTCACTTATCCGGGCATAAGGAGGATTATATAGATTTATCACCAGTACCTTTTCTCCTTTGCCCTTAGGCCCATATTCAACTTCCACTGCCAGCAGATTATTGTCTTGGCTACAGGGTATCTGTTTCGAGTGCAAACAGCTTGCCACCCCAGTAAGCAACCCACCGAATGGTCTACCCTTCTCTCCCCTTTTCGCGAAAGACTGATAAGTCACAAAACCATCCAGTAATAATGGGTCCATCGCCCAGGACTCTTGTAAACATATTAGCTCATGTTTGGCGACAAAGTTTACTGACCCCTCAGAGGACAGCAGATGCGCAAAGCCTCTGCAATTCCACGATAGTAATGACCAGGTTCAATGATTGGATAAAGCTTCGGGAAGCGATTCGGCCAACCATTTTAGCACGTGTTGTATGTCCGCCACTTCCACTTTCTTTCCCTTAGGTAAAATCGGGCAGACATCTAGATCAGCTGAACCACTTGTTTCGCCGTTATCGACACAGGGATCAGGTTCATCCAAGTCTGCATCTATCTCCACGTCAACTGCCCATAGTTCGTCTCGATATTTCCTGATCAGCTGTGCGGTAGATAGGAACTTGCAATGCAGGGCAGATACACACGAATCCCGCCCCTTCAATGGCTCCACAAACTGGAAGTCATCAGATTGCAACACTCGCAGTTCAGGAACGGAGTATAATCGGGTTAGGAATTCCGACCGAGACAGCCATCTGCGATCGCCGTTATTGTAAAGGTTCTTGATCCGACATATCCTACTGAATGGAGTGCCCGAACCCACCTCCGTTGGTTTGATAGGAGGATGGATGATTTTAGACTGAGGCAGCAGAGGCTGGGATAATTTCTCCGGGGGCCCACATAGCCTTTCCTCTGTCAACTGAGCATCGACTTCAAGTTGTTCCCACTCTTCGTCCAGTACTTCTAGGTCATCCAAGGTCAATGTACTTTTAGCCTCAGTACCCTCATCCTCCCTTGCAGGCATTAGCGGCTCCTTCGACTGTTCCTTGTTCTGATCTTGGTCTGTAATCAGCCAGCTAGTCAGGCAGCCACCTCCAATGCTGTTCCTTTTCTTAGCTCGGGCAGCCCTTTTCTTTGCTTTTTTTGAGCGGCCCCCGATTTTCACAAATTCTTCTACTGAGGGGCACACTGACAGTTTTTTCCTGTTTTGTTGAGCCTTCTTAGCCAGTTTGCGCTGTTTGCGAGAGTAAAAGACCATCTCGCTCTGGTCCATGTTTACAGAGGCTTCTTTAATGGGCGTAGCGTTTATCTCCTCAGCTATGTCAATTGCCTCCGCTAAGTTGATTTCTGCCTCATCTTCCACAGGATTTTCATAAGTCCGGGGAGTAGTCGGTACGGTGGTATTGGCTAAGATGCGTTCGGTTATTTGGAGCAGAATTTTTAGGGCAAACTGAATAGAAGATACAGAGGATTGTATCTCTGCTAATTCATTTGCTCCAGGAAACGGGATAGGTGGATCCACATCCTCATTGTCCGGGACGTCCTCCATTGATACCATTACTAAGTTAGGGGAGGCAGATAATCTGCCCCCCTGCTCAGAGTGGCCCGAGATAATAACAGGAGAAGCCGCAGGATTCGTTCCCTGCGTCAGATCTTTGTCATTCTGCCTCTTGGGTATCAGGGGGGTCATCCCACGTTGTATGCTCAGGCATAGATCAAGTAGAGAATTATTATCGATATCATCGAAGTTAGTGGTACTCAAACAGTCCCCCCCACCCCCTCCAATGTATGTTGGTTCCTCTATGATCGTAGAATTAGTTTCAGGTATAGAATTTGTAGGGAAGAAACCAGTAATCTTCCCTTGACCTGGGAGGGTGGTCTTTTTGAGCTTCTTCATGGAGATTTCCTTGGGACTGCCCATCTCCTCACTCCGCAATGCCTCTGCTTCTCGGGCTTTCGGCGTCTTCCGTAGATTATATTTATTTTGTGCTGTCTTTTGCCCCGGAGGCATTTTAAGTTGTTAAAATGAGTAAATAATTAGAGGGAAGGTGGTATTATTGTTCTTATGGAGCCACCTGTCTGTCACACCCCCAGGTAAAGTGCAAACATAAAAAGGAGGGGTTACGTAAAGAAAAGGGGGGGGGTCCAATGGGCCTCTTGCACTGGGGATACTGGGAGTACTTCCCACACCACTTCCAGTTCCAGCATCACCCCAAGCAGAGTGATTATCTGTCGTAAAAGGGAGAAGGGAGAATCAGCCGCCCCTCTCCAAAAAGTCTTAATGTATCCCCTGCACCACAGGTGCAACTTGCTGTAATGCGCCAAAGGGGGGAGCAGGGACACCAATAGGCACCAATAGGCACCAGATAGAACGACCGCTGAACCTACTTAAGTTCAGCGGTCCCAGCCACGACACCCGCGCCTTCCTCCCGTGCTCCCGCCTCCTCGACACGGCTCCCGGGAGGAGCGCGGGCTCGCGACACCCGCCTCGGGGTTTATACGTGGTTTATACGCGCGGGCCGACCACCGATCGCCAGTAGTAGCCCCCGCGGCTCCTTTCTCGCAGCATGTACTTGCCTCTCCGACAAGGTTCCCCAGTCCCCCGGCAGCATGCAGGTCGCCCAGCGCCCAGCTTCCCCACAACACTCTGAGGGCTGGAGGACTCAAGTGCTGGAGGACTAGAGGAAAGAACCTCTCTCAACGGCCGGCAGACAGTCAAGCCGCACCGCAATAACAATCTCTCTCCCAGTCACTCAGAGGATTGGACGGCCGCTTCCGACTGCCCTTAACGCCTGAGTTGTAGATTAATGGATATTCCCCCCACAACAACTCTGCCAGTCTTTGTTACCCGGCCAAGACTCTCTGTTTCGCTCAATGGGAGCACACTTAACATGAGTGAACTGGATCTATGCGGGTGCAGTTCTGTTTCCCCAGCCTTGTTTACGGGGCTTTCACTTCCATATTTCACGGGCGTGAGGAAGTTGTTTACAGGTTCCAGCGTCGCATGGATTTGAGCCAGAACTACAGTGGCTGCATGCGGGATAATATGGGTTTCTCGTGGAATGACCAGAGTCAGAGCCGCGTCGCTACCAATCATGGTTTGGATAGGAGGATTCCGTGGACTCTCATTGATTAATGACAGCTGATAATCTCAGCTAGTTGATTTCTCCACGTCGACTCCAGGTGCTACCCGAGCTGTACCGAGGGACTCCAATGGCAAAAGAGAGCTCTTGCATAGTTCTTCAGGCTCAGTAGTCGCAAGAGGTACATCATCTAAGTTCGAGTCCAGCGGGGCCAGTTCTAATGGAGGGCAAGCCCTGCAATTAATAGTTTTTTTGTTCTGTGTGTTATGGGACCTCCGGCCATAGGAGAGGCCATACTGAAAGGTTTGGGGATGCTTTTGGAGGGGCCAAAAACACGCTAACTGGCTGGACTGTACAGGCAGGGCAGCTTACCTTCTTTTTCCGGCAGCACCTCATCGTGACAGTCGTCAACAGGCAGGGGAGGCCGTTCGTCTGCCCCTCTGCTGTAATTAATGATGTTACTGGAGCCGTGCGGCTGCCTCGCACCTGAATGAAGCTCCAAATCCCCTTCCGGTGCTAGGTCGAGTACCAGTTCCCACTCTGAGCTCACATTGCGCAGGGGGGTGGGGGGGGTTGATGATGGAATCATCCACTCTCTTTCTTCGCACCGCCTACAAGAGCTCCGCAGCAGCCGGCCTTCGTCCGTCATGATCTCAACAGGCTGCTGCTGAATTAGCGGTGGGTGGGAGTCACCTAACAGCCCTGACAGGACTGTAACTCTCCGTAACTCCGTGGCCGTTCCGCAGCAGGAAAGGTCTTTTGAATAGTGGGTCCACCCACAAGAATAGAGCCAGTAGAGAGACTCAGAGCCACAGGACACAGGCAAACTCCACTGTAGGATTGTAACTCTCCATAACTCTGCAGCCACTCCGTGACAGGAACATTCTTTTGATTAGTGGATCCACCCACTAGAATAGAGCCAGTAGAGAGACTCAGAGCCACAGGACACAGGCAAACTCCACTGCAGGACTGTAACTCTCTGTAACTCTGCGGCCGCTCCGTGTCAGGAAAGGTCTTTTGAATAATGGGCCCACCCACTAGAATAGAGCCAGTAGAGAGACTCAGAGCCACAGGACACAGGCAAACTCCACTGTAGGATTGTAACTCTCCGTAACTCTGCAGCCGCTCCGTGGCAGGAAAATTCTTTTGATTAGTGGATCCACCCACTAGAATAGAGCCAGTAGAGAGACTCAGAGCCACAGGACACAGGCAAACTCCACTGTAGGATTGTAACTCTCCGTAACTCTGCAGCCGCTCCGTGGCAGGAAAATTCTTTTGATTAGTGGATCCACCCACTAGAATAGAGCCAGTAGAGAGACTCAGAGCCACAGGACACAGGCAAACTCCACTGCAGGACTGTAACTCTCCGTAACTCTGCGGCCGCTCCGTGGCAGGAAAGGTCTTTTGAATAATGGGCCCACCCACTAGAATAGAGCCAGTAGAGAGACTCAGAGCCACAGCACACAGGCAAACTCCACTGCAGCACTGTAACTCTCTTTAACTCCGCGGCCGCTCTGCGGCAGGAAAGATCTTTTGAATAGTGGGTCCACCCACTAGAATAGAAAGACTCAGAGCCACAGGACATAGGCAAACTCCATTGCAGGACTGTAACTCTCCGTAAATCTGCAGCCATTCCGCGGCAGGAAAGGTCTTTTGAATAGTGGGTCCACCCACTAGAATAGAGCCAGTAGAGAGACTCATTTATTTATTTATCATTACATTTGTATTTTGCACCTAGTAAGTAAAGTTTGTCTTAATACAAAGTCACCACGCTTACTCATCTCATGCATACAAGCGGTCAGTGGATCCAAACAACCTCTAAGATTCAAAAGACCTGGACTGTCATTAATGTTAATTTACCCACCGCTCAAACTCCACCAACCTATTTCACCCAACCCCAAATCAACCTATTAGTTGACACCAAAACTCCGACCCAATCTAAGTCTCCTCTTCCTACAAATCAACCATTTTAAATACATAGGCCCTCATTACGACCCAGGCGGTAAGGGGTTTACGCCGGCGTAAACTTCGCCGACCCTTACCGCCTGAGTACGAGTTCCCGTAGCGCCATGGCGGATTTAACACCTGCTTTTAGCAGGTGTTAAAATCCATGGCGCTAAGGGACCTTGTTGTTAATTACGCCACCGTAATTTACGGTGGCGTAATTAACGCCTTCCCCACTCCCATTATGCCCTATGGGGCAAAAATGGGAATGGGGAAGGGTAAATGGGGATTGGGGACTTACCGCCCCGCCAAGGTCGGAATGGGGCGGTAAGTCCGCCAACCACCATGGCGGAGTTGGCAACTTAGCGCCATGGACCATGGTGCTAATAGCACCATGGTTCTCCGCCAAGGTCGTAATGAGGGCCATAGACATCAAGGGGTTAAAATGTTCCACAAAGCAAATTATTTACCCACAACATTTAGTTATCCTATATACATAATTCTCTAGGGATGTCTATGCATTGTACCCAGCCGGGTTCCCTTCACATACCTTCCTCTTTTTAAATTCTGTCTTCATTGTGCCCTATGTCCCCCAGTGGATTAACATATACCAAGGTAATCTTATACTCACAGTAATTTTTTGACAACCCTGTGGCTGTCAAAAAAAGTGTGTACGGTCCATGGTTACAAACTCTTTAACTGTATGGTCAATGGTGTTAAAATGTGAAAAATCAAATGGGTACCAAGTCTGCTGTGCATATTGTACTTAGTGATTAAGTTCTACAACCCTTTTTTATCATAAACTTATTTGTCAGATATGAAGTTCAATGGCCATGTATATGTTCACAAAATGCTCTTTGATTTTATGCAGAGCAGCCAAGAACCCTCATTGGTGCAATTTGTCTCCTTCCCAATTCTCCTAGGGATATGTCGAAAAAAGAACAATACGAGTATACCGGACCATACATTTTGGAATGATAACCTTCGGTCCGAAAATAAACTATATGAATATTTTAGGCTTTTGTAATGTGCATTGATTGGTAAGACAAATATAATGTTCACATTACAACTAAAATACATACTTGAGGTGATAATTAGAAATGAACATTGTGAAATGTTAAAAAGAGCCAATTTTAAATTTTTGTAAAAATGTAATACTTTATTGTTTTTTAAATAGCTTCTTTTTGCCAAGGATACACCCCATTGTGTCTCTCAAGATGTCCTTCCTTCTTGGAAAAAGTTAAGCTCAGATTAAAATCAATGATTCCTTTCTTCTGTGAGCACCAAGGCAATATTTAATTTAATGTTGTGTGCTGGCCACGGATTGCCCAAACAATAACAATTAACAAGAAATAGAAAATAACAAACACAGCTGTACATCCTGCATCATGGTCCTCTGCTCCCTTGTAACACCTCTCCAAACTCCAGCCTACCCTGCAGAGCCTATTCGCATCCTCCTTGCCTACGTAATACGTCTAGTTATAGACACCTGTTTAAATGAGTGCACTTTGTTCATGCACTTTCGGTCGAAATCGTTCAAGTACATATACATTTATGTGTAAATGCGTATGTGGGGGTAGAGAATATGGGGTGGGGGTAGGAGGGCGGGGGTCTGCATGTGTGGGCTAGAGGAGGGGCATGGGGCCCCAATTAAAAAAACAGGTGACAATCCTATCGACTAAAAGGGCACAAAGTGCACACGTTTAAAAAGGTGTCTAGAAATAGACGTAGGCCTTTTGCCTCTCCTCATATGGAGAATGTGCCCTCAGTATATCGGCTACATTCCTGCAGGATACACGCGATGACAATATATGTCTCTAAATAACAAGACGACCCCCACCTCAGGGAATCCCTTTGCAGCTTCTGCTCTCATTCTACGTTTAAACATAACATTGCACAGTGACCCTGTACCCTCCCTCCCTCAAGATATTGGGGTATTTTCTCGGGTTGTGTTGCTCTCATTGGGTGGCGCTAAGAAGCGAAACCTGACAAAGCAACTCCCACCAACAGAGACATTGGGCCTCATTATAATGTTGGCGGATACGGTAAGACACCGGCACCGTTCATACCGTACCGTCGAATTACGAGTTCTGCTCGCAGGTGCCTGACAGCCCGCCAAGTCTGACCTGGTGGGCTGTGCGGCACCCGCGAGCATAACTCGTAATTGCCGGTGCAGCCATGCTCCCAACCCCCATTCTGCCCTATGGGGCAGGATTGGGATCGGGAGCCCGGCAATACCACCACCCGCAAATGGGCAATTACCGGCCCATTCAACTCGTAATGGGGCGGTTATTGCCCAATCGCGGGTGGCGGTGCCGGTAGCGAGTTTGGCGGTAGCCATGCCTGTAAAACAGGCACAGCTACCGCCAAACTCGTAATGACGCCAGAAGAAGAGAGACAGAGAGAGAGTGAGGGAGACAGGTGGAAAGAGGAAGAGAGAAGAGACAGAAAGAGGGAGAGAGAGAAATTGAGAGAGAGAGAGAGAGAGAGAGGCGCAAAGAGTCAGCGAGCTGGATTGACGTATTATGCAGTGGGCTGCGTACAGCTACTTAGTTGAAAAGCATCATGTTTAGTTATTGTTCGATATAATTATTAATCCATTAGCCAACATAAACGGGTTGAAGAGGGCAAGAATGACGACAACGTTTAATTACATAGCGACTGATGTCGTACTTCTAAAGAACATGCATCTCTCTGAAGCGGAACATGCTAAGCTAGCTAGAGGGTGGGTCCAAAAGGGAAGGGGCAAGCTTCCAACAACGCCACTCTAACTCTACTCCAACAAGGAAAACAATTCCGGTAAATCACGGTCATATCAGACCTCGTACATACATCATTCTAATACCTGAAATTCAAGGGACAAAACCAATGCTCAGAGATTCTTTTGCTAACAATAACACAAGAGCACAATCTCTCTGGTGAATCACTCGAACAATAACAACATATCCTAGAGACAGGATGATTGTGGGGGATGGTGGTCGAGCAAATTCAACTTGGTCATAAAACTAGAAATAGACAGAAATGATGGGGGAGATCCATAGTACTAGGACATCCTAACCAACTCTAGGATACACAAGGCCTCATGATCACTTTGCCGGTCCGGAAAAAATGACGGTAATTCCGGCACCAGCATTTTTCCCAGACCGGCAGAACACAAGTTTGCCGGTGGGGGCCACAGCTCTCCTTGCAGGAATGACCTGCCGGTAGATCAGGCTGCTAACGGCAATAAAATGCCTGAATCACCAGCATCAGTAATACCAGTGCCAGTGATTCAGGCAGTCCCATCCCATGGAATGGGAACTTACCATCGCCTCTGTCTCACGTAATATCCCTGTAATACCGGGATATCAGGCAGCAGAGACTCTAAGGCAGTTCGCTGCTATCACTCCAGTAATGCCAGCGGGATACCAGTGAAACTGTAATTAGGGTGCTGACTCTAGGCTTAGAGGGTATGCCTGACAGGCCACAAGCCAGTTCACCCCAAGTTACATAAGACCTTGAAACCATTAGAGAGTGCAGAATTGTAAAAAAAAAACAGATAACACAAAATGACCCTCTCAGTTTATATAACTGTTACCATGTAGTTAAATGATGCAGAATAGCACATGGTAAAATGCTGGATATTGAATGCCCTCCTATCAAATAGCTAGACCTAAAATAGAAATCACAGAACAATCCCTCAAGTCCAACAACATTGAAGATTTTGCACGGACTCAACTATTGGACATGTTGGAATGAGTCATGAAAAGCAACCTAACATCCAATGGCACCCAGAGACGAATCTCTAGAGAAGAAGGCGAGGCAACATCCCTAAAGATCAGGGAGTTGGAAAAGGAGCACAAGCAATCCAGAAACCCGGAAACGATTAGAAATCTGCACACAGCAAAGACAGAAATGGCAAAAGCAGAAAGATTTCACATAGACAACAAGATGGTCTCAACCGACCCGCGATGATACAGATACGGCAACACAGAGAGTCGCGGCTGACATTCCAAATCAAACCATTCCAATGGCCAAAATGCGATATCAGTGCAGTGAGATCCTGGTTCTTCCATAAAAACTGTTCCATGTGTTAATATCCCCGCAAAAATATCGCCATACAAAAATATCACCATATTTGTGCACCGATATTACGCCATGGAACCTGCGGGGGACACCCTCGCAACCCCTGCATTATTTTTAAAGGAGCGGAGGACACCCCCGCAACCCCTGCTCCCAAAACCCCCAAAAATGATTCCCCCAAAAAATATTGCCTATGGCCATTCCGGACGACCATATATAAAGCAATATTTTTGGTGGGGATAATATGTAGTGATTCCATAAATACAACAGAAACAATTCTGATCTTATCAATTGTAATCGACCAATCATAGTTAAAAAGTTTCCACTTATCGCAGAAACAATTCAAATAATGGACACCCTCCGAAACATCTATGAGTCTGTCTAGCGAACAACAAATTACAAAAGATTAAGCAAGAGATTGCATCTAAGTGGTCTTACTACACAATTAAGAATGGAACAAGGAAATGTACAAATATTTCTGCATGTAAAATAGTTTTAAATGTATTACAAATACTCACAATGGAAAAATACCAAGACCTAGGCAGCTGCAGGCAGAATTATACCAAACACACAGTGGGATAACATTACCGGTCCTACTTAAGGATATAAATGAGATAGAGAGGACAAGCTCCGAGCAGACTCCTCTGTCAGGCACCATGGAGACCTGCTCCTCGCTCCTGGCTGCTATGAGTTCATTGTGTCCTGTGGCACCCGCCATGACCGCACTGATGACCGATCAGGTCAACCTTGGTTTCGCGTGACTCCATCCGCCATATGAGGACATAACAAAGTTCAGGGAAGAAGGAGTACAACTGTACATGATGGGGAACAAACCTTTTTTTATTGTTTATAGCGCAAACCTAGCTCAAGAGCAGTGGAACACTTTACAACAGGACTGTGCCAAAATTGGACTTGGTATTTTATACAGTAACAGAGTACTGTTGGTGGAGGGAGAGATGGATTTGTATTTCTTTATTTATTTATTTATTTATGTGTGTATTACATTTATGAAGCGCCTAAATCCTCTGGCATCAGGATGCTGTTACAGACCAGCTACATGTAGGAACTTCAGCATAGTGGGATTGGTCACAAAAGCTGACTGTACATTGAGTAACTGGTTAGGGAGAGACCAGTTAAGCATGTAGCCAGGTTTTCGACCAGATATATGGGAAACACTTCATTGCAGTGGGAACAGACACCAGGGTGACTGAACAATGAGTAGCCGGTTAAGGGGAGACCTATTAGGCAAATAGCCACGTTTTCAGAGTTATGTGGAAGGGCCAGAACGAGGCCTCTGCTCTCAGCCTGCTAGGTACCACATTCCAGTGACTTGCTGTGAAAAAAGGGAAACTAGACTCTCCTCCCCCTCCTCTGGCTTTTCTGACTTTGGGCACAGCGGGTCTATGGGCGTAGATTGGCCTTACTGGTAGATTCATCAGGAATTGTTGAAGGAGTCACTTTTCAGTGTTTTGCGCAACTGTTTCTACTCTCCCACCTCTTCAACTCATCCAGAACAGGACTGCAAGACTTGTCCTTGGTCTCAAGCCCAGGGATCGTATCTCTCCAGCTCTGAAATTTCTTCATTGGCTCCCAGTGGTGGCAAGGATCAAGTTCAAGACCCTCTGCGTCGTCCACATGGTATTCTGGGGCCTGGGGCAGCACTACCTCCAACTCTCTCTTCCTAAACATCTTTTCGCTCAAGCTCTCCGCTCATCCACTTCCAACTCTCTGAGGGTCAGTCGCTTTTCCTTGGAGAGAGTTGGGGGCAGAGCTCTATCCTCAGCTGGGGCCTCCCTCAAGAACAGCCTCCCTGCCTCTCTCAAAATTGAGCAGAACCATTTCTGGTTCTGGAGGCAACTCAAGACCTTCCTCTTGGCTTCCGGTTTCTCTCTTCTTCTCCCCTGCTGATTCCTGACTGCTCCACGCACTGGCCACCTGCATACCCTCTGAACTTGGGCCCAGGCTCCTGCATGTCCAGTTGCACCCCGGGCTACCTCACGGGTCCCCTAGCACTTTTGGGCTGTATCTGCAACCCTACAGTCCCTTCTCTCTGCACTTATGAGCCACCCAATAGCTGCACTTCTTGATTTACCTGCACTGAGCTACACACTGGCTGCACTTTTGAGTTACCAGCACTTCTCCCTCCACCCCCCTCAGCACTTCTCCTTTTTCGCTTCCCTGCTCTTGCATGATCTGAATGACACAGGGCCTAGTAAGATTGTTGTTTTACCCTCCCTATGTTTCCCCTTCTTGTCTTGTCACACCTAGAAACACTTATGTACAGGCACGTTATACATGCCATATCATATATCATGAATGGTCACAGTAAGAGAGAAATCTCTTCTGGGAGCTTTTGGCAGGCCCCTTCAAATTGAAAAGCCTTGCAAGGAATAAGATAAACTGTTGTGTCCTCCTACACATAGAGAACGTTTCAGCGGTCTGTTATATCATCTGCCTGGGGGTACAAAATACAAGGGCCTACTGGATCTGGTGAGGGAGGTTTGGCATTTATGCACAGACAGTAATATAAACCTCTAGGTTAACACTTTTGTAGACTGGATTTCCAACAATCTACAGAACAGTAGTGATTGAAGGCTGTGTACCGGATGGATTTTTATAAAACCTTCTGGGCGGTTTCTCTTCTGTAAAGTAGCCCAAGCTTTAAGAAGAAAAAGGGAGTACCATTCTCTGTACCTTCCTCTTCTGGAATTGCTTGTAAAAAGGCTTCAGCGAGAGCTGGATCATTTCGCTGGGCAAAGGCTAGGTCGGGATAGATGGTGGGTTCTTCTCCTTTCTTGTCTTCGATGTTAATCAATTTATCAGCTTCACCAAAGCCTAAGTCACCTCTTTCAGTTTGATCTGGTTTGCTTTCTTTGAATTGAGGGAACAAAGCCCTTTCCAGAATTCCCTGTGCAATTTGGTCTCCCCGATGTACTTCAAAAGGGACTTCACCATGATTCTGTAAGAGAACCTTCACGTCTCCCCAGAAGTCGGGGTTAATAATTCCCGCTAAGACATCTATCCGGAACTTCCAAGCTAAGCCAGATTTTGGGGCTAATCGTATGTAGCACCCCTGAGGGGGTATCAACACAAAGTCTGTAGGAATCATTCCTCTTTTCCAACGGAGGATCATAGCGTTGCTACTTCTGCAGATATCAAACTCTATCGATTCCTTGGTGGCGATGGAAGGGTTAGAGGCTCTCTGAATAGGTTTTTGAAATTGTGGGGTCCCTCAATTTGTTTCAATTGAGTCACATCCCACTTCTGATACCATATGTGAGGCACTCATGGTGGCAACAGTAAAGACAGACACAGGTGATCACAATTCAAGGGTGTTTATTTAACGGGATGCAGGTTGGAAAAACGCCTAAGCTAAACCCAAATCTAAGATGGGAGCAAGCGTCGACCATCAAATGAAAAAAATAAGGTAGCTCTAGTGGCATTGTATCACATAAAAAGGGCCTATACTAAGAAATCTATTGCCAAACCTCACAACTAATACAAAAAGGGTGTGGGGTGGTTTTCGAGAAAAGAAAGAAGTGCTCATAAATAATATGTCAGGATGTGGTAGTTTGGATCTCCCTTCCTCACGTTTGGAGCACAGTGTAAATGGGAGCTTGGCGCACAGTACACACTCAAGCTTTCCCAGCACGAGTCGACAGTTCCACTTTGCAGCTCTCCGGACAATCAATGGCCTAGTCTCATTCCTCTGGAAAGTCTCTTGCCTTCGAGGGCCTAGTGTATTCATTAAACAAACAAACACAAAGTTCTCTACTACAGTTCACATTGGGTGACGGCTTCACCCCTGGGTCCCCCTCTCCCGGGCACAGACCCTTCACTCACAATTTTTTATGTCTTTTTAAATAGTTCTGATGGACATCCATGGGCTGGGTTTCCCTTTGTCAACACACTGTTTCTCAGGACTTAAGACTTTGCCCCCTTCTCGTTCTTTTGGGTTCGCTCTTTGCCGATTTCACATTCAATGTTCACAGGATTCACTGCCCTTACTTCATCCTGTGGCGGGATTTGCTTCCCTTGCTTTCTTTAAATTTCTTAGGTCAAAGGCTTTTGACTGTACAGGGATTTTGCTTGACTCCCTGTATGGCCACTTTGACCTAACTTGACGGCTCTCCTATGGCCTTCGGGTATCTGTAGTTTGACTCAGATGGGGCTTGACCAGCGTTTCTCAGAGCAACACCCACGTGGTGCCGGTCCCTCTGCAGCTGGTCTCCCCCCAATACTTTTACAGTTCCTTGACCTTAATTCAACTTGCCACTTTGCGACTTTCATTCACCACAGCCCTGCTCTTATCGGCTCTCCCCTTGATTCACTGGCTGTGATGAACCGCTTGGCTTTCTTCGTAACTGGAGGTAAGGCCGGTACCATGTTAGCAGGATTTTCCCTCGCTCCCGCTTATAAGAGTCGACATGCTCTATGTACCGTTGACATCTGCTGCAGCTCACATGGGCTATTGTCCTCTGCTTAAAATTCCCTCTGCAGAGGGTTCGCGGTAGTGCATCGAAAATGGCAAGGTCATGTCTCTCTTTGTCAGCCTCTCGATATTTTCAGCCTTTCTCCTCCTTTTGAACTGCCAGACCTGGATAGCTGTCTCATCATGTGGTCTGCCTTGCTCGTACTGTGCTTTCATGCTCCACCTTTTATCCCTGTGGGGAAGAGGAAAGGCCGTCAGGTGTGTGTGTGATTCTAATCAATTGCCTGACTTTGCCTGACCCTTGCATTGGGACATGTCAGGTAAACGGCTCAGGTGTGTCGTGGTGTGTCGTGCAAAAGTGTTTGTATTGGAAAAGGGGGGGGTAGTGGTTTTGAATGTCCTACATGGTAGCATGGGGAAAAGGTATTGAAAATAGGGGAATACTGTGCCTCATCTGTCAGTGTCCCACTCCCACTCCCACTCCCTGAGGACCCCCCATCCAGGTGATCCTCCCTCACTGGTGCACCCCCAGGAACTGGGTCCAGTTGCGAAGGCCCGTGTCCCGGCCACCTGGATGACAGATCCCCAGGGACTAGCTAGGGAGACATCTTCAGGTTTCTCACAGAACGCGCACGCACACAATCAGCCTCGCTGCTGCCCATAATTTTATCTTGCTTCTCATGATTTTCTCTTGTGAGGGGTTGCCAGAAAACAAAAGCCTGGTGATAAAGTATAAATGTTGCCCCACTTGTGTTTCATTTGTTTAAGTAGTGCTGTTACCAAGTGTAGTCAGCGCGTTGTAGAGCAAGTAAGGGAACCTGACGAGTAACTTCAGCTAGGTACGCTTAGTATGCGCTATGTCGTGTTATTCTGTTTTGTCATGCTGTGTTGTGATATGTATTAAGCTGAGAGGTAGGGAGCCAGCCAATCAGGTGGCTAGGAATGCAGACTTGAACTGCTGGTGAAAGCCTGTGCTCCATCGCGCCTAGAAATGCTTGTGTACAGGCGCGTTATAAATGCGACATCATATCATATCGTACCTGACGACCTGCTCCCCCTGCCGCCTCTTCCCCCCATCGTCCAGCCCCTTATTATTATTATTATTATTCAATTGCCCTCCACCACTTACCTTGTTTCAGCTGCAGCAGCACTCGCCACTGCAGCCGCACCTTGCGCTCTTCTACCGACGACCGTTATGGAAAGGGAAGAGTGGTTCCTTATGGCGCCCCACCTTCCTTTTCCGTGGCAGCCATCTTTAGACAGTATTTTCAGGAATTGAACGGGACGCGTGAGGCGTCCCGTTCAATGACTGAAAATACTTATTTTTACCACCCCGGGTTACCGCTTTGGTAGCCCGGGGTGCTAATGGCCTTAAGCCCCCGGTCCAAGGCTGGAATGGGGGTAATGGCCCAGAACCTTTGTCAATGGCCCTCGCTTCACTCGGCCCATTAACTTGGGCTGCTGGGCTGTTGCCCCTGTTCCAGCCCTTTGAACAGGGTCTTAACGCCACATTAGTCTACAGTACATTTAATAACTCTTAACATAGCACAAACTAAGTCATATGTGGTTAATGTGATGATTGGTGTTATAATTACTGAACTCATTGGAGCTTCTTTGTTCTACATCGAACGATGAAAGGCTGAGTTCGTCCTATAGGGATCCAACCCTGTAAACTGCATGTGTGTTATACTATAGTATTTTACATATGTTGTGTTGTATTCTGTTGTGTTACTGTGTTTATGTTATGTTAATCGTGTTTCATGACAAATGAATTGTTTTGTGTTGTATGATGCTGGGCCATGTAATTTTATTTTATATGAGATATTGGGCAAGCATGGACGCCACTGATAAACCTGATGCCCCTCCTCCCCCATTCATCCTTCTCCGCTGTCTGCGCCAGCAACAATATTTCCTGTTTTTGATTTTTTAGGAGGACACCCATACCCACCCATCAAAACCTTAAACCTGCTGGGGCCATTACCCCCATGTCCTACTTCCTCGTCCCAGTACTTGAGGTGTACAACCTTCCACAGAAATCCGTCTTCTGTTTCGTTTCTCTTTCACCCCTCACCCCTTATTTCCCATCCCTCACTTGGGGTTATAACCCCCCTCCAACCGGACAGACCCCAGCTATAAAATATCCTGCCCCGGGCAGGGACTTAACGATTGTGAAAATGTGCCCCAGCTTTACAGGAAGAACCGTTCTTCTACAAACGGACAACAACAAAGCAGTCTCCTATATCATCAGACGGGTTGCGGGTCCAGATCCTTGGGCCCGCTGAAGAAGAACCTGGGGTTTTGGGTGAAAAAGAACCTCCTGTCTCTCAGGCCTGTTCATATCCAGGGTCTGGACAACAGAGTGGCAGACAGACTAAGGAGGGTCTTCCCGTGCAAGGAATGGGAACTTTCGGAAGAGTCTTCCTCCAAATTTGCAGACAATGTGGGACCCTTTGGCTGGATCTGTTTGGCCTCCCCCAGAACAAAAAGACCCTCATGTTCTATTCCCAGTTCGTGTGTAAGAAAGCATGGGGGACAGATGCGGTGGCTATTCCTCTCCCCTGATACAGAGGGTATTGATGAAAATCAGGGTGACAGAGGCAGTGGCCATTCAGATGGCTCCATTCTGGCCACGCAGGAGTTGGTTCTCCCTCATCCTGGATCTGGCTGTTTCTCCAGTGTTTCTCCTTACAAGATATTGAGCCCCGGTACTTCAAGCTCAGGGGTCGATGCTCAGGATGTGTCAATTGATGACATTTGCAGGGCGGCCACTTGGGGCAACCCAAACACTTCACAGAATGGGACCGGGTGCTTTTTGTGCTGGGTTACGTGGGTTTGGTAGCCTTTGAATCATGAGTATTACTTTTTTGAAGCTAATGAAGTGGGGCACATAACTGGTTTGTGTATTCCGTTACTCCCATTCAGCACATCGAGTTCGTATACCTTAAGTATAAGTACTGGAACGAGGAAGAAGGACGTGGAGGTAGTGTAGGGATCACTAAGGGGTCATTTTCATTACTCCTAGTCCAACTCTTCTTCGTCACAGTACATGTGTCCCACCCCTCCCTCTCGACATGGCAGAATGGGGCAATGACTTGGTTGTGCTTAACTGGGGGCTGTCAAGTTGGAGGGAGTTATAACTGCAAGCAAGGGACAAGACATAAGGGGTCAGGGCTAAAAGATCAAAGAAATAGAATAAGGGTTCCATGGGATGGTGGGACACCTCAAGTCTGAGTACTGTGACGAGGAAGAGTTGAATTAAGAGTAATGAGGATTACTGGTAAGTAATCACCGACATATTGACTAAAAGTAGAAATGGCAGAATCCTTAAAGGAAGCAACGATAAAAGTCCTTTGTAAATCCTTCACTAGACTCCAACTCCTTGATCAACTACTGCCCCTTTACCCTGATACCAGTTACGGCCAGAATTATTAGAGAATTGTAGAGTGAGAACTGGTCTCTTTTCTAGACTTCCAAGCCCTATAGTCTCCAAGGGGCTGCTAACTCCGGCCCTTGCATGCAAGAGTCATCCCATGTTTTCAGAATTTCCACGCAAAATATATTTGACTCCAAGGGATCTAAATGGTAGTTATCTACATAGTCAATAGTTATCTTGGAAACCTGGTTGTGGCTCGTGAGTATGCCTGGAAGAACCTTTTCAACATGGACCTGCAGTAGCGGATGAAACCTTTATGGAAGATTCCTCTTTACCATCCCTACTGTTGCTTAGTATGTTTTCGAAGCCATTTTTGTTGCCCTTTGTCTGTTTGTTCATTGTGTTTTGTGCCATTTTCCCTTTTTAAAAAAGAAAAAAGTTCACCTGTTCTTTTTGTACCTTTCCCCTTTTTGCCCATTTATAACACTTAAAAAGCCCAACAAGTTTCATACACCTATTTGTTTTCACATACCACAAAAAGACACTTAACAGTTCTATGTTAGATGTGTACTGTGTTAGTGTGCTGTAAGGTTGCAGTTGTAGACTATGGTTGCAGGATTGTTATGTTTGTTCCCTTATTTGTCCACTCGGGGATGTCCTTTGTGGCAGTTAGAATGGTGCACCAGCTGCTATTCTGTTGGGCACATGCCTCGTCGACTCACGTCAAGACACAGACACTCACTGGTGTGTCACCTGCCTCACTGAATCTCTGCTGCTCCTTCCCTGCAAGATCAGCCATGCACGACTCTCCCACAAGCTGCCCCCAGGCCAGGGATTGCTGGACATTTCCACCCCTTCCCCCAGGTGTCACCAGATGGCAAGTGTCTCACCCACTAACGTTAATGTTAAAGGATATTTATACCACGCACTAACACCACTCTAGTGGTCCCCTAGCCCTCTGGCAGATCTTGAAGAAAGGGGGGGGTAGGTTGGGGCACATTAGTAGGACAAAGTTTGGAGAAAGAGCAAGGGAGCTGTGATGTGCTGTTGGCAGCTTCAGTTCGGTTAACACCATTCACTGAGCTTTTTGGTGTAGTATCCGGTCTGTCTCTGTCATGTGCTGTTGTGTAAGGCTCTGTGTGGTTTGTTTAATAATAATAATTTCGACTTTTATATAGCGGTACAAACCCTCAGGTATCTGAGCGCTGCTTATTATTACCCACGGTGTGTGGTGCTCATTTATTGATCTCAGAAGGATGAAAGGCTGAGTTTGGCCCTGCCGGGATTCAAACCTGCATCAGCAGGCTCTGCACGGATGTCAAAGCTAGCGCTCTACTCGCTGTGCCACTTGACCGGTTTATTGTTGCGGTGTAGTGAAGTGCTTGCGGGTTGCTGTAGTTTAAGAGGTATGGTTGTGTTTAGTTAGGGTTTGAGAGGTGTATGAAGAGGGGTGAGGTTTTAATAGGGTTGGTTATTAGTATTGTTGTCTGAAGTGACGCACACTAATTTTGTGTGTCTTCCAAGGTTTAGATGAATTTCTTCTTTACAATGAACTTGTTGAACTAATGTCAAGTGACAGGCACTGACTGGTTACCCAACCATCTCCCTGAATGGCTGCCACTCCCTCCCTGCAAACGTAGGCGAGCATGACTCTGCCACAAGCTGCCCTCGGGGATTACCATTTCTACATGCTGCTGCTGCCAGGTGCCACCCAATGACACGTCTCCTCCACTCACCTGAAGAGACAGAGGCCCGATTGGGGTGTTACCCACCTCCTAAAATCTCTGGATATGGCACTTGTGTTGCTCAACAACTCCAATTCAGTGAAAGTGTCACTTACACATTGCTCCATAATTTTTGTTTATTTATTGGGTTTTTATAATGCACCTAAACACAATGGGCCTCATTAGGACCCTGGCGGCCACGTAATGAACGGTGCCGGTAAGGGACCGGCACAGTTCATTAAGGGCCGCCCTATTACGAGGACTGCTGCGGGTCCCGCTAAGGAACGCCTGGTCAGACCAGGCGTCACAAGGGGCCTGTCATTAACAGGCCCGTTGTTAGCATCCTCCCCATTCCCATTGAGCCCTATGGGGGCTCAAGTGGGAATGGGGATGTACCGCGTCCGGGTCCCGCAAAACGGATTTACCGGGCCCTCCAAGGTCGGAATGAATGGCCCGGTAAGTCCCCTTTTGCGGGATCCGGACCTGGTACCCGGTATGGGGGT
This sequence comes from Ambystoma mexicanum, assembly GCF_040938575.1. Lineage (NCBI taxonomy): Eukaryota > Metazoa > Chordata > Amphibia > Caudata > Ambystomatidae > Ambystoma > Ambystoma mexicanum. The sequence continues at coordinate 1,524,458,379 of NC_090932.1, read as the reverse complement.
AGCCATGCCGCTAATATGAGACAGATGACAAAAGCAAAACGAAATCTAAACCTCATTCTCAGACTGGTAACCAGTCACTCCCTACCCTTCTTCCTACAACTACTGTAAACATCCCTGCCCTTTCCTAGATATCCCAAGCCTGTCTCCAGCAACAACCTCCTGCCTCTCTGAAAGCTGCGTTTGACTGAATGGGAGCTTCAGTCATGTGTCTGCTTTTAAACCATAGGGAAACATTTCAGACAAACGTGTCCAAAAGTTTGTCCTAGGTTCATCCTCAAAAGGACTTGGATCTGGTGACCCTAATCCATCAACGGCCATCGTTACCAACTGCAATAAAATTCTCAGGCTGGATGATCAGGACATTTTAATGCTACTAGGCCTGTGGAATCTCAGTGCAGCAATGGATGCACCAAACCACCAGTTACGATTCTGTGGCTTATCCACTCTAGCCAATGAGGATTCTCTGGGCTAGTATACTTCCGTCTTATGCAACGGGGAGCAACAGATCACTCTTGACAAATGAATGTCCACTCCCAACCCATTGACTGCGGAGTCCCTCAGGGCTCTCTAGTCCTCCCTGTGCTTTTCAAGATGTATGTTTCCTATCAAGAATCTCTAAGGAGTTGGAGGTCAGGTTGTCATCCACTGTTGATGACAGCAGCTGCAAACTTTATATTTGCAAAAATTAGATCCAGCAGTGGATGAGGGAAAACTGACTCAAACTGAACACCAAAAAAGCAGCGATCATCTCGTTGGACCTATTCAAACTCTGAAAAGACATTCCTTTCCTCTCCGCTTTGCCCCCTTTTTGGTCCTTAACACTACCATTATTGCCATAATTAGAAATCTATGGATGCTTATGTCCCTTATCTCTCAAATTATGAATATCACCAAGAATATATGTTTCTAGCCGTATTCATTTCATCGGATGGGCCACTTTATCCCAACCAAATTTAAGTAGGTAATAATTGTGTAAAATGTTATCTCTGTTTTTTACTCTATTAACAATTTCTCACTCATCATCTTAAAAAGAGGCTGTACTAAGAGAGCCTCCTTGTCCTTGTCTTATACCTCCTTATTCTGTTATGTTATGTTCATTTATAGAGCGCGCGTTCACCCAAAGGCATCTTGACCCTGGGAGGAGGAAAGAGCTACAAGCATGAGGGCACGGAGAGGCTTAGGGAAACATCAGAGTCGAAAAAGATAGGTCTTAAGAGCCTTCCAAAAGGCAAAGTGATTATACAGTGACTTCAGGGTCAGTGGAAGGCTGTACCACAGTTGAGTCGCTGCAACAGAGAAAGCACGTCCTCCCATTCGCGCACAACGAAAGGAGGGCACCATGAGTAGACCAGCTGAGGCTGTGCGCAGAGAACGGTTAGGAACGTACCTCTCAAATTTAACACAAAGAACTCAGGCCCAATGCTCAGGCAAAGCCCAGTGAACAATGCACAGCGCCTTGAATTGAACTCGCTGTGCCACCGGGAGCAAATGGAGAGTACGGAGTATAGGGGATATGTGGGACCCATAAGGAGTACCTGTAGCCAGCTTGGCTGCTAGATTCTGGAGGCGCTGTAATCTGCCAATCAGCTCTTTAGGCTGCGTGAGGTACAAAGAATTACAGTAGTCCTACCTGCTGAGACTCATTGCTGCTACTACAGGTGGACGCAGCAGGGGAGGGATCAAGTGGAGCACTTTCCTAAGAATTTTCAACTAGAAATTCCCCTGCTGACATACTGAGGAGACTTGGGGTCTCAGAGACAGGTTGGCTGACATAATAACACCAAGATTTTTTACCTTAGTGGAAGGATCTGGGAGTGGGCCCAGGGATGAGGACCAGAAGGAAGAAACCCGTAGTGAGGGATTGGGGGGTTGGACCACCACCAGCACCTCGGTTTTATCCCCATTTTTTATCCCCATCCCAATTTTGCCCCATCCTTTGTCCCACGACGGTCAGGCACTCATGCAGGCGAGCCGACACCTCAGCCTGATCCAGATCTAAGTGGATCAGACGAAGCGTGTCGTCCGCATATGAATAGCACCTGATGCTGTACGAGCGGATGAGGCAAATCAGCAGAAAGATGTAGATGTTAAAAAGGATAGGGGACAAAGCAGAACCCTGAGGTACACTACAGCAGAGATGTGAAGATTTAGAGAGAAAGGGGGGGGAGAAAAAGAGTTTGGGATTATATCTGTTCTGCTTATTTTCTGCCATGGGGAGTCCAGGTTGCACCCCTGGCAGTACAGCTCTTCATTTTGTTCTTGGTGGACAAAGGCCCAGGGGATACCCTTAGCGCACCGATGGGAAGGGGTACAACCCTGTACCCCTAGTATATGTTTTTGGACACCTGTTTTTTGCCCACAGAGCAAGGTATTGCCTGGTGGCACCTACATGCTAACTTGACAATGGCTCTAGGCATCCTCCATTTTTGGGTACCCAGGCCCTGCCATAGGAATCAATGGATTCCTACATTACGGCAAGATGGCCACTGGTGGCCTCTTGGCTTCCTTTGCCTTACCCCCTTGTTTCTCAAAGTCCTGAGAAGCCGTGGCTCTGTTCCCTTTCCCTGAATAGCTGTTGGGTGGAAGGACTATATATGTCTCTGAGGCTGCCTTCTGCCGGACTGGCTGGAGCCTTCCCAGTCGCTGCTTGTTGTGGATACACCCTTGGTGGAGCCTACCTAAATGGAGTGAGTAGTCAATATGCATTCTGTGTTGTGGGTGCCTGGTTTTGGTTGTGTGACACAATGCCGGAGACAGCCCTGACTGAAACTGGAAAGAATGCAGTATAGTGCACTGAAATGATAGGGCATAGCCCCCAATCCACATCCTGTGTAGTGGGTATCTGGTTTCTGGCAAATGGCCTTAATGCCTGTGAGCCTGATTGGGGGCTTCCTGCACGAATGCACTTGTGTGTGACTGGCATGATGAACCTGGCTCAGTCTGAGTGAATGGGGAGTATAACAAGGGGCATCACACTCACCTCCTTGTCAAAAGCTGTAGCAAGAAACTTGAATCTGAAGTCATCTTAGGCTTGCATCCTGGCATTCGGATTCTGGAAGAATTCGGCGGCTGCATCTTTTCATCAAATCCAAAAAGTGCTGCACTGATTCAGGCACTGAACCAGAGAGGACCTAGACAGGCATCCCGTGTCCCTGTAGCCATGAGGGAACATTGTACAACTGCTGCTATTCATCTCAAGTGTCCTGGAAGCCGTTCATGTGTGCCTGTCATCCAGAGAAGGGACCTTGGTGGGTCCAGAAGAGGATTGACTGAATATCTTGAAGCCAAGAAGTTCATCTGTGTTGCCCAACGTCTGGAGGGGTTTTCGTGACCGCTGAAAGCCAAGCTGCTGGGTGTCACCCAGAAGAGGAGGCATCCTAGCATAGTACTGCCTGAAACCCAGAGCTGCAAACATTCCAAATCAGTGAAGAATCCTTCGAGGGAAATCCCTCCCATGATATCTGTCAAATGTCCACGCCGGAGAAGGCCCAGGGTCACCGCCTGCAGTGGACTGCCTGCCATTGGGTTTCCTACTACCAAAATCTGAAGAAGATGTTCTGAGTGTCCAGACTTGCTGAGGGTCCGCAGTCCAGTCTAGTAGTCATGTCGGGGTCTCCAGAAGCCATCCTGAGGTCCATGCTGTGGCTGCAGCACCAAAGAACCAAAAGGCGGTTAAACCCCGAAATCCCAAAAACCGACACCTACTTCTGCCACTGCACCCATCACCACCAACAGTCATCCATGGACGCTAAGGGTCTTATCCACTTTGGCCAGGCCATGTGGAGGTCTACAGCAAGTTTCACCTTCGTGGAACATCTACAGCCAGAATAACGACCCGACAATAGAGATCACGTGAAGACCGAACGTGCTTTCTGCCTTTCCGACATTGTTTGGTTCCCTTCTTCTTCTCAACATCCCAGTTGTAATTATATATTTAGAGACTATCCCTAACATGGGGAGTTCATTCCCCTCCAGTTAAAGTGCCACACAATATATAATTTGTCTGATTCAGTCTAGCCCTGTCTGTGACTCCTATCAAGCCACGTAGATCCCTCTCCCTGTGCCACCAATAAGCCAAGAACCCAGGCCGAGGTACAGAAAGGATATATATTTATTAAATAATAGGTTCAATTAATATTTGCACCAAAGGATTACACACGCCACCTTCTCTGTGGCACAAAACAAAGCTTCAATGCAAAAACCCGCTTTTTGGGGATTTCACTTTTGGGTTTCATGTACATGGAACACAGGCCAAATAAACAGTTCAACCCGCCTGTCCCACAAAAAACCCTGAATGCCAAAATGAAACAATACCTTGGAACATTACAAGATCATGAGCATTGGCCTTCCTTGATAAGGTTTAGATTTAAACCGTCAGCAACCTTTTTCTAGTTTTAAAAGCAATTTCACACGACCAACCACCTCATCCTCAACCCTGGGGAAACTGAAATCCCAGTCTGCGGGAAAACAGTGCTCCTTCCCCAACCGATTCCGTGGCCTCAACACCAAGACCTGCACCGGCAACTACAAACTTAGTAAAAAACCATGGATGCACATTGGACACTGACCTGCCCCTTACCCAACACACCACCTCTGTATCTAAAATCTATTTCTTCCATCTACGAATTGTCAGGCTTATTTTCCCTTATCTCACCTATCCTGACTGTTTCTCTGCCATCAACTCCATCATCATGTCCCATTTAGACTATGCAAACTGCCTCTATCTAGGCACGCCAGCTTTTCAACTAAGGAAATCAAATATCTGCAGCACGCCTACTCATTAATCTACCTCCCAGAGAACACATCAGCCCTACACTAAAGGTCCTCCATTGGCTCCTCATTGGCCGATACAATACCCTTAAAGCCACTGGGCAATCCACAGCATAGGTCCGGAATTCCTTCAGGAGAATGTCCTGTGCTACCAGCCCCCAAGGATTCTCAGATCTCACAAAGCACATCGCCTAGTGGTCCCACTTCACAGCTCATCCAGGCTGAGCGGATCCTCGTTCTCCGTCCAAGCACTGATCATCTGGAACTCCCTGCCCCTACACATTTGCAATACTGAAAATCACCTGAAATTCAGAAAGGCCCTCAAAACCTGGCTTTTCCCAACATCCCCTTGAACTCCTCCCTCTCTCAAAACTATATCCCTGAACTCAAACACAACAACATTCCTATCTACAAATTACTGCACCAATGCCGGCTCTGTTCGCATCGGCTCACCATGACAAAATATTACCCCCCATGCACACCAACACTCCTACCCATCAATATCGCATGAAAGCCGCCAGCATTTGCTGAGGCACGCTGCAATAAACCTTACTCCTCTGAACAATACTTCTACCGACTAAATATCTCACAAATGCCCGCAGCTTTCGCAAAGACACTCCAGAACAAACTTTTGCACTCACAGTTGTCCTCTCTCTCCCCCTATCGTCTTCCACATCTCTCATGCCCTCCGCCCTCTGGGACTTGCCCCGTTGCTCAGACTTTCGCGCCAGAGAGACCACCAATAACGAGACCATGCTGTCCACATTAGACAAAGAAAAGGAACGTTGCAGACGAAATACATCAAAGCATACAGTACGTATACCTTACACACGTCTATCGACACAGGCCACAGGCACGGCCACCCATTCATGCACCATAGAATGCAGCTACAGCTAAGCCATTCCGGTCTAGCAGCGTACATAGCCTTCCAGACTGAAATCCCTGATATACCTCAACACCTCTGCCACTAGCATACAGCGACTATCAACAAAAATAAAATCCAGTATAGCTGGGCACACATCGAATCTTCAGCAATAGCACTCTATCCTAAACCACCAACAGTGCCCACCCACATGACTGACCCCTGGGCTGCTTATTGGAGCCTAGCAAGCCACCTAAGTCCTAAACCGGCAAAAATGCACGCACGCATCTCTTAATCTAAATTCTTAGAAACTCCTACACATTGACTGCGGTCACCAAGGGTGTACCAACCACAAAGCGCATTAAGGCCATACAAATGAGGAAAGAGTGCTATATAAACAACGAATAAAATACAATACAATACATGCAGCACTTGGTATGTTTAATTTCCCTGTGCACTTAAAAATGCTAGCAGTTTTGAAAGCATGACAGACTTTTGATAATATTTTCGATTGAAAGAACCCTTCTTCCTTCTTCATCCTGAAGCAATACAAAATCTCTCTTTTACCAGGGTCATTTTCTTACTTTCGGGAGAGAGTGTGCATTTTTCAATTAAGAACTACACTTTATTTCATTTAGCAAAGCACTTCTCTACCCAGCACCAAAAATCCATACATTCAGCTACATTCAACAGCCCTCTGCTTAAAGGCCATTTATGAGGAATGGTGACAGTTGAAAATTTCATTTTTAGACAAGGACACCCCTTCCCATTTAGGGAATTCTTGGGTTGACAAGTAAAATAGGTATGCCATATTATATTAACAGACTATAGTTTTTATTCACACTAGGAGTGAGCTTTGATAATTTTGAATGTTAAACTCACCTGTGTTAATTAGCTGTATGGGAATTAATGTAATTGTTATTTATTAAAATGTACTAAGGGTCTACTTCCATACCCCCACCCATTAACTAAGGGGGGTATTAAAACAAAGAAATCCCCAGTCTTGGTTCAGTTGGACAAACAACTTACATTGGATTCCTGGGTTTGGTGCTCCAGAAAGACATCAGCGTTTCAGGCCCTTCAGTCATGAATAGCCACCAGCATTCATCTCTCTATTTTGCTTTGCTTGCAGAGGTCCCAGCCTTATTAATCTTTCCCAATTGCTGTCTCCCAGGCAATGTTACGTCTGCAGAATGTTTTGAATAGTTGCCCCCAGATCATTTTTAGGCTGCTCTCCAGCAAGGTTGCATTCTGCACCCCCTTTTAATACTCACCCAGATGATTTTAGGCAGTACTCCCCTCCCTGGCTTGTGCATCCACTTCTTAACCTGAAAGCCAGACCTTCACCTCAAAATATTAAAATTAGGAGGTGTAGCTTATAGCACTGAATTTTAAATTTGGTCCTCTCCGCCCCAAAGGCTCAGCCCCTCTCTCTGGATCAGCCCCTGGAGTTATGTAGTTGAAATGATAGGAGAGATGAATCTATCCACTGGAGTTTTCATTTTACAGTTTTCAATTTTTCACCTAAAATGTCACTAAATGACAACGTTTTTCATTTTACACATAAACGTAACAACATATATATTTTTGGATTCCTCTAATCATGCCATTCGTAATGAACTAACTTCCATCTTGGCAACAGATTGCAGGTGCTAACAGCGATTTTTTGCAGTTTATACAAAAATTATGCGTGCCATTTTCTACCCAGATATCTTATTTATTAAGTTATCACATCCCTGAATCTATGCTTTGTGATATTTTCTGGGGAGTTAACACATTTTAGGTTGTAACTCTTGTCTCCAAGGCCATATTTTGATGAAACAACAGCCTTGGGATAAGCTTTAAAATGATAGCGGAGTTATCTTTCTGCAATTTACAGTTTCAGAGAAAACCAACAAAATAAGATACTTAATACAACTCTATGGCAAAATAATCACATGCATATTTCAATTTTCACATTACATCTCTTCAAGCCTTAATTAGTAGTTTGGCCAACCGCTTCCTTTGTTAGTGCTCCTGCCATAAAGTCCATTAGCATTCTTGTAAGGTCGAGGATCAGGCCATGGTTCTGCTTATGTTGAAGAGCATAACAGATGGCCCCACCTCCATGCTCAGGGAAAATTCTCCCGGAAACAAGACTGTAATCAGTATCTCTGAGCTGACCACAAATCGAATTTAAATACTGACATGATGTGTCTTAGTTGTTATGTCTAGAACAAGGAATGCTAAGGTAGACTGTGTTCATTAGGATGCAACTCGACATTCTCTGCACAGCAGTTGGTGGATGGAAACTGATGGAAGAAGGCTGTGCTGGGGTTGCTACCTATATCTTTTTAAGAGCTCAACCCATTTAGTTACAGTCTTTCTGTTGCCCTAGGACACCAATAAATTGCTCTGTCATGCATGAATACCACTCTCTCTGGCCCTACACTTGAAAGCAATTGTCTTTCAAATGGAGAGCCTGAGCAGAGCATGTGATGGTGAAAGGTCCGTTTTTTTTAACTTTCACCCTTGCATCACCTGATTCGCTAGACACTGCCCGCCCTTCTCCTCCTTGCCACCCAGTACAGCTGTACCCCTCCTCTGTGCCCCTGTCTCCTAGCCCCTTCTAGATATGTGTTTGGTTGTTACCTCTGTAAAGTGCTCCGTTATGTATCTGTATGGGTATATAACTCTGTAAAGCGCTCCATTGATTCTGAAAGCTAGGTCTGCATTCAATAAATAGCATAATAATAATAATAATAAAAGAAGAGTCTTTACACTCACACAAGCTTACTGTGCTATAAATAACAGAAATACTTGCTTTCCAATCTGCCGCATTTACTCTTCATTGAGGCCTTTTAATATCTTGCATCACTTCTTCATGTTCTCATCATGATATGTTTCTTTTGGCAAGGGACATTTTAACTCCATGGGCCTCATTACAAGTTGTGCGGAATGCGTTTAACGGCGCAGGTAATGGTGCCGGCGCCGTTAAACGCATTCTGCACAATTACGAGGTTCCCTCGCAGGACCTGATGTGGACGTCAGGTTTTACTAGACGTCCAGAGCGGGTCCCGCGAGGGGACCAGGGAGCTAACAACGGGGCGGTCGTAATTGGTCCGTTGTTAGCTCCCGCTCCCATTCCCATTGAGCCCTATGGGGGCTCAAATGGGAATGGGGAAGGTCCGGGCCCAGGTTCCCTGAAGGAGGAATTACCGGGCCTTCCAAACTCGGAATGGCCCGGTAATTCCCCATTCAGGGAACCCGGACCAGGACCTGATTTTGGAGGCAGCCATGGCACCAATAGCGCCATTGCTACCTCCAAAGTCGTAATGAGGCCCCATGTGTTTATTATTTCAGCTGCAGAATGCACCCACTTCCATGATCGCAGTTTCTGCGTTGCAAACACCATGCTTTCCATGTTGAGTAAGCCTTTAATGTTTCTTGGCTTTATCAATCACATGCAAGACCCAATCAGTAAGTGGATTTCTCTTTGTTTGAAACAGTATTATAATATGTGGCAGGTGCAAATAAAATACGGCTTTTTCCGTTTGGCATTCATCTCTGCATGTTTTCAATGGCCTGTAATATTTGGGCCCAACGTGGCTAAATGCAGTTTCCTTCTTTTGGGACAAATATATCCCATGCAGCGACTCCTTCTTCCAAGGCGGGTTCCATCCTTGGGTTTCATCGAGTAAAGCCAAGAAACTCCACCACATTGCTTGCCAAGGCACCCAAGGTACTGTGGCGAGGAAGAGCATCTTCCATCATCAGGATTCATCCAGGGGTCCCAGATTCATCTTGAATCCTGGTCTCCTGTGGCTTTGCAGGTACTTTGGGGTAGTGGCATCTGTAGAAAAGGAAGCAGACTATTAACGAACATAGTTGGACTTGGCTGTAATATACAAGATACAGTAGATCTTAACGTTTCCATAAAGGTTGCCCAGGTGTGGGGGGTCCTCACGCAGTATTGTTCAGCTACTCTAAAACATTGTGCCAATGTGCTTGCCTTAGAAACAAGACAACACGAAACAACACAGGTTCGATCCCCGGGTCTGCATATTCCTGTAACAGCACCCTGGGGCTGTGTGAGCACTTTAAAAATGCAAATAAATAAATAAATAATGTTCCTAGTCTAACCTGCCTTCCTACAGTCATCTATGAAGTGACACCTTGCTTAGAACTCTCATGCTTTTTAATAAATGTCAGAAGTTGGTGGCTTTTTACTCAATCTAAGTATATTGTGGGACCACATAGTGTGTATATTTTTTCCATTATTAGGATAGTGTTGCCCGAGTACAAAGTGTGTTATTTATGTGTATATATGTACTTGACCCATTTTATATTATATAAAAGTACTTTGTTAGAACATTACATAGTGCATGGACATTCCAATGGGGGGAGCTTGGGGTTCACTGTACCTAAGAGCCAGCCTGCATCACTTCCCTTGAGTCTCAGCCTTGGTTGCTCGTCCTTTGCTACCATTAGAGAACCTTGTTTGGGGTGCTGTGTGCCTCTACCCGAACTGTGTAGGGGGGCAGAAATACAGATACGCCCTCCAGTCTTTACACTGGGCATGACTCTGCGTGGGCCTAAATAAGAGAGATTGTACAGCCCCGAAATCTTTACTGACTACTGTGCACAACTGCTTAAAATCGAAAATCCTATGCCTGCTTCAGTAATGTGCCTGGAAATTAACCCTTTGCACCTACAACTTGTCTATTAACCCTTAACCCACTGGGACGCTCCGGTCCTCTGGAACAAAACAGCACGCGTAACCTAGTGTCAGATTGGCCACCAGAGGCAAGCGATTCATCCGGGTATCCGGCCCCAGATTCTGGAACCTTCTTCCTGGCTAGGAGCAGACCCACTGAAACGAAGGGAGTCCCCACGCACCCCTCCCGTCTTCTCCCCTGTAGCTCCGAGCAGCAGTCCAGGTCTCGTCACACCGCAGCCTGTAGAAAGAGCAGGCGTTACGTCGACAGTTCTCCTTTTATCTCTGTACATGCTGTGTACTCGTACATTTTGCTATGTTTTGTAATCATATCTAATTTCGTTTTATGTTGAGCAATCTTACCAAATAGTGTGCCACGTTATGCTGTGACATGTTGTGTGATTGCTTATGTTATGTCGTGTAAATACCGTGCCCCTAAAAGTTAAAAGGGTTGTATGAGATGTGATCTCCCTCACCGTTGTGGGGTTTGTGAATATTGTCGGTTTGTTTTGGTCTGGGCTTCTACTTTTGATCGTAGTTAGGTTTTGTGAAAAATGTTAAGTGTCTCACCGCAGCACCGTGCATAACTCGATTGTTATTGCAATATGTATGGTTTTAATGGCTTCTGAAGTGTGCCATTTACGCCTAGCCCCGCCAACGTCAGTCTCCCACGCTGTGGCGGGTGACAGAGCAGACACCGCGTGTGTCTGCCCGGGCAGCAGGGAGTTAACCGCGGCGGGCCCAGAGACTGTGAGAGCTGTGTGTTTGGTGTAGGCTGGCTGCCTGCCATCAGCAGCCTCTCAGTCACAAGCCGGGAAGGGAAGAAGCGGCGGCAGAGGCGGCGCAGAGCCTGCACGCAAACTTGCTGCTTTGCAGGAGGCCGCCAGGAGAGGGGCCCCCCGCACGCGGCGGGCACCTGGGAGTGCAGGGGCCCTGAGGAGGGGCGGCTGTACAGACCCCCGGGGACACTGCTGCGCTTCTGGATCAGCGAACTCTGCCGGCTTGGGTGGAGAGCTGCTTTCCATACGGGAGGGCCCCCTTGGAAGAGGCAGGCATGCAGGAGAGAGGGTCCCCGGGACTGGAAAAGCAGCTGTGAGGGCCATTGGACCCCCAGAGGAGGTAGGTGCCTGGGAAGAGGGGGACCACTGCACAGACCCCTGGATCCGTCGGGTGCCCTCGGATTACTGCTGAACCTGCCTGCACTGCTCAAATCCAGGGCGTTAAGGGGCCCCGCAAGAGGCTGGCCCCTGGGGAAGCGGGTTTTGGCACTAAAGGTCGGAGATCCACTACACAAACCCATGGATTACCACCACACCACCCCCGGATCACTGCTGCCCCGGATCAGGGCACCGGCAGACACTGCCCGCCACTGCCTGGGGACTGCTCCGCGGAAGAGTCCTTAACGAGAGGGACACCCATCGGAAGGGCAGGGAGAGGGGCTCCTTGGAGGTTCCTGGATCACGGTGACACCCCTGCAGTGTTATTGCACCTCTGGATTACTGCTGCGGCCCCGGGTCACTGCATAAACTGCAGCGCACGAGGAGAAACTGACCAGAAAAGCCCCGAGGGAGAGGGGGGCACTAACACCCCTGGATTATTTCTGCGCCCCTGGGTGTTACCACCCCAGTGGCTGTCTGCATTATCAGGCACGGAGGTCAAGGGCAGCATTCCAGAGGGGGTCACAATGAGCAGAGCTCCCAGAGGCCGGGCACCGGGCCAGGGGGCCTAGGAAGGTGGGGGTGACCCCCGGGTCATTGCTGCACATTGGGATTCCTGCTGCCCCCCCCCAGCATCACGTCCGCGCCCTGGATGATTGCACCACTGGATCCTGTCGGTGGGCGTCCTGAGCTCTGGGGAGCTGGGGTTAGCGCCTCGATATTGCCCGCCTCGGCCCCGCAGCATGGACCAGCGGCGGGGAGGGATTAAGGAGGACGTCGAGGCCTCGTGCTCAGAGGTAAGCAGCGCGCCTGGGCGCCTCTGTTGCTGTGTCACTCTCACTCTCTGCAAGTAGCAGGCCACAGACGTGCTCCCCTAACCAGGGAGTGTGTGTGTGTGTACAGTAGGAAGATTGTCTTCTGCACAGAATGTGGGCGGGCGCCGGGGGGGAGGGGCGCGCTCCAGCAGGGCCGCCCGGTGGCACAACATAAAACACAGCCCATCAACTAGGCCAAGAGTGAAAGTATCACACTCAGGCCCCGCCCCCGTCGCGTTCAGTCACCGGCTCCATTACTGCATTGCTGTCTGTTTATAGTGCTCCTTAAAGCGCCCACAGCCAAAACTACTTTGTTGGCGCTATTATGTGAAAAGCGCTCTACTCTACCCCCTCCACCCCTCTCCCACGGCCACTGTTAGTATATCTCGAACTGTGCTAATGTGATAGTTATTTGGTCTATGTAGACATTATCCGGAAGTGCCGCGAAGCGGTTTGGTGTCACTGTACAGCTGCCACTAAAAGAAATGTGTGATCCGTGGACGAGACACCGCACCCCATTGTTCAACTGTTTCCCCTGAACTATACTATTGGTTATTTCTGCAATTTGCATCTAGGTGTGTTGCGAATCCACTGCAGCGCCTTTGCGCTATAAAAATAATGAATATGTCAATTTAGTGAATAGTGTAATTTACCAGTCACTCTTTTGATTTCTGAAATGCTGCTATTGTGTTTGATATTTCTGTGGGGTTTTCTGCATGAAAGCGCTCCAAAGAAGGCCGTGTTGTACTCATAGAAACTAGTTCCTAACCACTGCTATGTTTTTTGTTTGTTATGTGGGTATGTTTACCGTGGACCAAAGCGCTCCGAGGCCGCAGGAAGACAGCATGTTTGCGCTATATCAGAGACAACTGGCTCTCGACTCAGAACAAAATCTACCTAAAAACTGCATCACTCACCCACAAAGCACTAAACAATGCAGCCCCTAGCTACATTATGGATCGGTTCCATTGAAGAACCTCTACCAGACCCACGAGAACTGGCAATGCCAACTGTCTTACTACGCAAATTGACAAGGGGGGTCCTGGGAGGCCCTCTGCCAGACATTAGTCCTGGTTGCGAGAGACTTACCCAGAGTCTTTAGCTCACTATCTTTCACAGAGAAGAAATATCCTAAACATATCAGTCTTTGTCCTGCCCTGGGGCAGTCCAGCACCGTAATGCTAGGCAATTCTCCTCTGAACAAGAGTACCAACAGACACCCCAGACACGTGTTTCGGTCTGGTTAGACCTCATCAGTAGGGTGGATCTGTGCCTCTCTAAGAATAGTGAGCAAGGGTGCACGTCTGGATTCCCCTAGTAACTTAGGGTGAGACCCAAAGTTACTTAAATATGCAAATTGACAAGGGGGGTCCTGGGAGTCTCTCTGCCAGACATTAGTCCTGGTTGCGAGAGACTTACCCAGAGTCTTTAGCTCACTATCTTTCACAGAGAATAAATATCCTTCTAGATTTAGGCTTACTCAGGTTGGTGGTAGTAGCTTTCCTGTGAAAGCAGCCAAACTTTGGAACTCTCTACCACACCCTCTCAGAGAAGATCAACCCTACCTGACATTCAGACAAAACTATATTAACTTGCTTAAATTCACGGACCTTTAGGTGCGACCATGGTATTACCTCTGCCCTGGGGTATACCGTCAAACACTCCTTGACCTATGTTTGCTGTATATCTGTTTCTGTATTTCAACTGCTCTATAACCTACACATGTGTTGTATTCTTGCTTATATGCATACGTATGTACATATATGCCTTTGTTTGCCTGTATCGATAATTCTGCATATTCATTATATAACTCTCCTTATCTTGTACTTGTAACCTAAGCCTTTCATTTGCTTTTATTGCTGCGCCCTGATACCTCTGGGTCTGGTGCGCATTAAAAATAAATAAACAAACAATACATTAAATGAATGTGCCAACAGCTCACTTACCCACCTGTGACCAGCAAGTGTCTATTCAACTGAGCTGACGATTTCTGTGTGTTTATAGCGTCTGCACGTGCCCTGGAGCTTTTAAATGGTGGAATGTTGGCGCTATACAGGGTACGCTGGAACATATAAACCCCTGTGTGTGTCAGGGAGCAGACCGTAGGTTCCAGGTTTTATATTTCCTTTTCTGAAGCTCTGCCAGCGACTTGTATGGCAATATTGGCAATTGGGCCTTCTATAGAGCATTGCCTTGTCTCTGAGTGTGCAGCCCCAGCACCGCCTGCGCGTCTTTTCGGGGATATACGTTGGATAGAAGCATAGCAGGTTGCACTTGCAGCCTGCTAATTGCCAGTGTGCAGTAACAGGGAGGATGGTCTTGGCAGCGGTTCACGGTTGGAACTTGTCCACACAGCACTTGCTTTCCTAGAGGACAGAGGCCTGGCAGGTCTCGGGGCTGCGGGCAGGCAGCCTCCGCACCAGGCCCCAGTGTTAGGCAAGGAGTTTGCGGTGTCGCTTTGCAGCGCTCTCTGCAAACCGAATAGCCTCTGGGCGATTGCGGGGAGGTTTAGTTGCCCTTGAACGGTGGCATGTGTGGGGGAACGAGTGCACCCCGAGCTTTCTCTGGGGACGCAGAGTACTCCCAGATGCTGGCTGACTCCCCGATGGCCTCTTCTGAGGCCGCCAAGAAGGGAGCCATTTATAATGTGTGTTTGTGTGATATTAGGTGAGTCGGTGGAAATAAACATTGGTTGTTAACCTTTTCGTCATGCGTGTGCAGAAAACATGAGACCATTTGTATTTCAAACGGGTTGTCTTCGTTCAAAGTAATACCAACTCGAACTAATTAGTGAAAATTCATTCAGAGTGGGGCTTTCTAATAGCAACCTTTCACCCTTTCCGTACGTTCTTTTTCTGTGTGGAGCCCAGAACGTGGGTCACATAGGGAAGAGTGTGGAGGGCGGGGGGAGAACGGGGCAATTGGACTAGTGGTTAAATCGAAACACATTGAGTTTGTTTGTTTGTTTGTTTATTCACTTTTATGAGCACCAGACCCGAAAGTAAAAGGGCACAGCAATAAGAAAATGCAAGGCTTACATGGTTACACAATATACAGAGTTCTCAACACAAACAGCTTTTCAATGGGGCAAGTGGACTTTTGCACAGTATTACCCTAGTGCCTATCAGCAGAACAACTGCAGTGAATGTATACTTCTTTTGCAGTAGGGCAATGTATGCCCTGGCGCAGGGGTCTGTAACATCTGTTTCGCCATATGTTTTGGACTACAATTCCCATCAGCCTTATTAGCATGGCTAATGGGGAAGGCTCGTGGGTGTTGTAGTGAAAAGCACCTGGAGAGCCATATGCTGCACCCTCCTCCCCCAGTTTCTGCAATGAAGCTGCTGAGCTCTAATCCGTCGACCTCACATTGTGTGATCTTGGGCAAGACGCTTTATCTCTGAATGCCAAGTTGTGGGTTCACCGAAACAGCATGAAGCTTGCCACAGAATGTTATTGTGTACCTGCGTGTTGGCCTGCCAAGCATTTCTGTATGTAGGGAGGAATTTGGTCAATGCCAGCCAGGGGAGTTGCTAGGTCTGGAAAAGACCCGGGGCTAAGCTGATGTCGGAACTGTTGGGACTGGGGGCTAGCTAGTCTTTTGGTTGTAGCTCCTGAGATTCTATCCGGGGCTACAACCAAAAGATCAGGGGCTATAGTCCCCTTAGCCCCCCCTAGCAACGCCCCTGATGCCAGCGTTGGATCAGATTCCAGCCAGTGACAGGTTGTGTACTCCTGCATCCTAGTCCCCTTTGGCACAACCGGAAAAAGGTTCAAGGTCCTGCGTGCAAGCCCATTTTGAAATCACAGGCCACGTGCTTCAGAGTGATGGGCATCAGTGGCATGACCAGTTTATCAAGGCTTACTTCGAACCTGAGAATTGCAGAGGTAGGTGGCTATCTTGCTGGCTTTTCCCTTCCTCCTGGTCTCGGCTTGTGTGCCCTAACATGCCACCTCCTGCGTCTAGCTCCCATCATTTCCTGCTGTGCTCTTGTTGGCAGGAGATTTTGTGTCTAGACTTTAAGCATAATGTGCTCTCTGGTTGCAGTTGAACTAGTCGTATTAAAGTGCCAGAGGATACTGGTTTGTGAAAGGAGAATGGTCCTGGTTGTCTTGGAGACCCATGGCCACCATATCAAGCTTACCACCTGACTTGTCTACCAATTGGAACTGGTATGAGTATCTTAGCTGGCGCTTACCTCCGTCCGCCACCTGTAGCAAAGCAACATGCATTGGATGGCATTATGAGATGTATGTATTTATTTATTTATTTATTTATTTTATTTATTTATATAGCGCACCAGGCCCAGGGGCAACCGGGCGCATCTCTTAGGTACAACATGATGAAAGCAGACATGGCGGTACTTACAAAGGTTTGCAAGTATAATACACAGTTTACAATAAGTATAACAATGAGCAGACAGATCATGATTATATGTTGTCTATATACTGTGGGCTTCTGTGTATGACAATGTATTGCTTTGTATTATAGCAGATGGGGATGGGTTGGAGTAGGTTATATTATGTTAGGTTATGTTGGGCTGGGTTGAATTGGGTTGGGTTGAGGAAGGATTGTGTTTCTGTTAGGTTTGAATGGATTGGGTTTATTTGGGCTTGAGATGAGTTAGTTTGAATTTATTATGTTGGTTTGGGTTAGGTTTACTTACGTTGGGTAAATATTGATTGGTTGGGTTAAATTGGGGTGGCTAACTAGGATTGGTGTGGGACAGTTTGCATTGGGCGTGTGTTGGATTGGCTTGGTTTAGGTGGTATTGGATTAGTTTAGGTTGAGTTGGACTGGTTGGTGTTACATTGAATTAGATTTGGTTGGGCTGGGCTGGGTTGATTGAATGAGCTTGGTTGGGCCACATTGGGTTCAGTTTCATGTTTGGTTGAGTAGGTTGAATGGTTTGGAATGGATTAGATTGGGTTGGATTATATTTAGTTGGATATAGGATAAATTGGGTTAGATAACAGTGAATGCACTGGTTTATGTTGGATTAGGTTGTGTTAGATTTAGTGAGGAAGAGTGGGTTGGATCGGGAGACCACTGTGGCGCCCCTGAGATGTGTGCTACATGCTGCAGCACGACTCATCAAGGACTCTGCAAATACAACCACATCGCCCAGGGCCTCGTTGAATTACGCAGGCTCCCGCGGCAAGCATGTATCACCTTGAAATCCAGCTGCATCCTCTACAAGGCTCTCGCCCTCAAGTCCCCAAGCTACCGTGCTGAGAAGCTCAGCATCTCCAGAAGCCCACGATCCATCCGAAGCAATGGCATGTGCAGACTTGAGCTCTTGTCGGAGCAAGAAAGAAAGAACCAGAAGACAGGCATTCTCAGTCTACGCCCCCAGTCTCTGGAAACTCCTCTTCGTCAACACCCTACTTGCCTCCTCTTCAAGGAACGGACCCATCCATAACACGTAGGGCCACACACCCTACACACCACACCTAACCCGACACTGAGTGATCTGCTTCTCCCTGTGTCCTCCTCTGGTAACTTGTAGGGTCCTTGCTTCCAAATTGCCTACACTCCCCCTAACCTGTAGTTATCTGCAGGCTCTCTTGTATTTATCCCTTGCGATCTACTTCCCTCGACGTGTACATCTCCCTATGACTTGTGAAGTGCTCCATTGCTTCCCGAAGCTAATAACGATAGGGTTGGGTTCGGCTGATTGGAATGGTTTATGTTGGAATGTCTTGGTTTGGATTTAAGACTAGTATACCTGTACCCTATTGACTGCGCTTATCCTAATGTAGTCTCTTCAAATGTTTAGTATAACGTCTTTGCAAATTCACTCTATATTTATTTTTCACAAACTGTTGATGCACAAAGCCCTCAAATGTTGGGCAATATTCACAGCCAATTCACAGTAACAACCAATCTTATTGCACCGAGTCCTGAAAAGTCGGACGGCATTCACAGCCACAGCCAACACGTGTTTCGAGCACTGGTCTTTGTCAAGGCTAACAAGTGGCATAAAACCCAAATCTATCTCATGCACCTCAGAGAAAATAGTAAATCATACATACCATAATGACAACATTAGCTTGGTAGAGGATCAGGGAGCATACGAATAGAGACAAGCAAACATTGTCAAAAGAAAGAACACAGGAATGTCATAAAGGAACAAGGATAGTGTACACAGAATGAGATAGCCTGCTGTACATTTATGCAGTGCTCAGTCTACACTAGCTCATGGTGTACAGATTCTACCCACATGGTTGTGTCTCATGCGTCCGGTTGAGTGGGCCTCAAGCACCATGCACCAAGTGTGGACTTCTTAATGACATTACGGAAAGCATAAGAGAGGCTGTGCATCTGCCCTGTCTAGTCGTATGTGCTGCAGATTCCAGCAAACAGCACTCTTAGTGATAGTCGAAATCCCTTTGTGGGTTTACATTAGTTCCTCATTGACCCCAGTGCTTCATGCACATTGGGTGATACCGGTTCCTAGTGACTGTTTCGACAGTCAAACTTTCGACTGACAAAAGTTCCGACACAAAAGTGGTGAAAAAAAGTTTCACATTTTTAATGTTTATTTTTTTATTTTTATGGGGGGCCCCCCAAACCCCTGTTTTTTTTAAACACTTATTTAACTATACTAAATTTTAAAAAAACCTTTAATATTAAAAAAATAAATTAAAAACTTTTTTTCCAGTACTTTTGTTTCAGAACTTCTGTTATTCGAAACTATTGATTCGAAACTTTGCCTGGACACCGGGGATACCTTAGTTGTCATGCTTCTATACTGTATGTGCAATAAATATTATTGGTGTATATTATACAAACTCTATCCTTGTTCCGATGGCCATCACTCACCCAATTTAGATGCAGTTTAGTGCTTGCGATGACCCTGTTGATAGGCCCTAAATTTTGTTCCCGTCTGTAAAAAACACACGTAATATGGTTACCATCAAGACATTCATGTGTCATGGATTTAAATGGAACTAATCCGCTATGTTCTGTGTTACCCAACTAGAAAAGTATACCAGTGATGAAACTCACCCCTTGAGGAGTATAAGTTTCTCCTAATAACCTTCTTGTAGTATGAATGGTCCCAAAATTCATCTGGTGAGTGATTATTCTTTCTGTGAAAAAAAAGATCTTCTTAGGCCCATATTTTAGGGCCCAAAATCGGAAATTCCGCGTGTGGTTGCGCCTGCCATTTTGAATGTTGTTAAGTATTGGCGTGACGACGTCACACGTTAGCGGCGTGCAACGTCATCACAATCCACTGTATACACACACGTTAGAAGTGTTGCGCTGCTAGACCCTTTCCTTTATCCATATTATCCACTCAGTGAACAGGTATTAAGAGTGTCACATTGCCTAACCATTGGGCTAAGAATCATTGGCGTTCTTAATGCATCCTGTAATCCTGTCTTCTATGGGTTTCCATGCGCAGTAGAAGATCCTCCATAACTCCTTAATAATTGCTGGTTATAATCGTGCTGTCACAATAAAATATCACACTGGTAGGTGAAACCTTGAGATAATTGCCCCAAAGAAAAACCCCAATTGCATTCTAGATCCTGAGTAAATTTTAGGACTAAAGTCATCCCATGATGTTTATAGCCGATGACCTGTTCGTTTTGGACAGTCCAGATGTATAGTGTATTACAATGGTATTTTGCACTTCAAGGTCCAACAGTACAGTTCTAGTTTGCCATTCACAGCTCAATGTTTTTAATACAAATTTGATACATTTTCCGTCACATCCTAATTAATCAGAACAATAGGCTCATTCATCTCACGTTCTTGGTTAAGTCCAATGGTGGTGCATCTCAATCTACACATCATCCTGGATTCCATTTATCTCAGGAGCAATTTCTGGTCACCCCCTCGACTGCCGCACCGGACTTTTTGCAGTCCAATGAATCTGATGTCGGATGTGTCCCCCTCCTGGTGTGGTTCCTGCCAGTGGATGGCTAGTGGTAGTCTCTTATCTTGATTGCCGAGACTAGACAGGTCTTCTCTTATCCTGACACGTAATTCACGTATGGTGCTTCCTACGTAAAGTCTTCGACAAATACAGATAATTGCCTAGACCCCATATTTAGTACGACAATTAATAAAGTCATGAATCTTAATTGTCATTCCATCGTTGCAGCTAAAAATATCACACTCTGAATATACTAGTCTGCGCATGCTGCAGGTGCCACGTTTAGAACATCCTTTCCTCAGTGATCTCAACCGCTCACATCCAATCCCAACATCTGTATTTGGTCTCAGGAACGAGGGACTCAGAACATTTTTGATAGTGGGCGCCCTCGTATGCATGAACTTGGGTTTGCTACCAATATAGTTCCTTAAGTCTGGATCCATTTTAAGTATATGCCCGTGTTTATGAACTATTTTAAACAGATCTTCTGTGTTGCTTGAATACTTCGTAATAAAGTTTACAGTTTGGTTCTGCGCGTTTGCCTCTTTCCTGACGGGGGTTTGGATTTAGTTTGGCTGAATGGATTGGATTAAGTTGGGTTGGTTTGGGCTGGGTGCAACTGAGTTTGGTTGGGCTGCGTTGGATTGGGTTGGTTAGGTTGATCAAATTAGGTTTGGGTTGGCTGGGTTGGTTTGGATTGTATAGTGTATTGAATTAGATTAGGTGCGCTTTACAAATGCCAAAATAAATAAATAAATAATTAACATTAGAATCCCTTGTATGATGCACTGTACAGTTTGTTAGTTTTTGTAGTTTGGTGAATTAAATAGCATTATCTGGTATATGATATAAAGGGGCTGATTCATGGAATTTGTGCGCCGAAAAAACGGGGATTTGTGCGCCATTCTGCCCACAAATCCCTGTTTAACAAATGGGGATTTGCAGGCAGAATGGCGCTCAAATCCCCGTTTTTCTGCGCACAAATTCCATGAATCAGCCCCCTAGTGTTGCCCGTTCATGTAGCACACTGCAAACTGAGTAGCCTCTTAGCGCTTATTTTGGTCGCCACTATGCCCCCACGGTGGTTTTAGCAGTTATCACGTGGCTTTTCCTTCAATGGGATGAACTCCTTTCTTCCACTGTATTTGTTTCTCCAGTATTGTCTTGCAGAGGCGTTGCTGGGGGACGGGGGTTGGGCTATAGACCCTGGTCTTTTGGTTGTAGACCCGGATAGAATCTCAGGAGCTACAAACAAAAGGCTAGCTAGCCCCCAGTCCCGACAGTTCCGACATCAGCGTAGCACCGGGTCTTTTCCAGACCTAGCAACACTCGTGTTGTCTTGGAAGTCCGCGGACCGGACTTGTTTAGAGTTGTGAGTTGGAACAGACTTCTACATGGACAGGGTTCTCATCGACTGCGACGGAAACGGCCACTTGGACTGATTACAAACTTCTGGTCGCCAGTAAGATTACTCTGTGGACCCAGCTAACCAGCAGGTCCGAGGCCTGAAGTCCAGAAGAGCAGACTCAAGGTTTCATCATTCCAAGGTCATCAAAATTAATCTAGTTGGCTAGGAGGATAGCGAGTACACCAGAACATCATATCATATGCCACACTGTGTGCCATAGAACGGTTCAGGCATAGCGCAGACGCAGAAATCAGAGGTGACTTGTTATAGACTTATATTGTACTTGATTGGGGGTATATTATTCTGTATGATACCAAAATGACGCCGAGTGCTCTCATTTTTAAGCTGCCAGTCGGTGCCTTGAAGTTGAGCAAATGATTCAGCCTCAAGGAGACGGCCTTTTGTTTTTGGAAAGTGCGGGTGTCTGTTGGTTAATGCACCCGGGCGCGTTTCCTCAGGGTGCGGGATGGACCGCCGAGGGCAGAAGGGGAATATGTCACGAATAGAGGTTTATAATATCGAGAGACCATTGCGATGTGACGTCTGGAGGTTGTAATATCACGACTAGTGGATTACAATAGAATTGATCCATTGTGACGTCACACATGAAGGCCCATAATATAATCAGCCAGTTACCATGTCCCAAATGAGGTGAAAACTGCTGTTGTGATCTTATAGCTAGAGGAGTATAATATCACCTGACCACTGCGACATCTTAAGTATTGCATGAAGATATAGTTGCGTTGTCACAAGCAGAGCATTAGATCTTGTGTTGTGAAGTTATAAGCCGCTAGCCAGGTATAAAGAGTCACTTGCCCTAGTTTTTGAATGTCAGTGTTCACTTGTTTCTAACCGATTTCTTCATCCCCTAAATGTTTCATATTTGAATTGTTACTGCTTTAGTTTAAAAAAATAATGTTAAATAATAATGTTTATTATTTTAAAGATTAAAGTAACACACATAAAGCAACACAATGAATTACAAACATCTAGTACAAATAAGCACAATATATACATATGAGCAATACATCAATCATATCTCCCAAAATGGAAAACGGAAGAAAAAGAAAAAAGAGGAGGAGCGTACTCCACATTTCATCATATCTCTGATGTTTTGCCATCCCTTTTATATTTAGAGCAGTAGCGAACTGCGAGGAATTCCCCCCCCCGCCCCGCTGCCTGCATCAACCCCCTAACGACCACCCACCCCTATAAAAACATTATCGACGTTCCCAAACTTACTATCTGTACCTTTTTTGAATTTTTTTAAAAATAAATGGTAGGTGAATCTTTTGACGATTAATATTCTGCACTGAACACATGTTTGTGGTGAAAATTCTGCAATGAAATCACTGGGGGCCAGTAGCGGGGGCACATTGTGTAGCCAGCTATAAATAATGTGTATATTGTGTCACACTTATATTACAAGTTATATAAGTACCATCACACGATTTAGTTTGTGGCGCGGTCACTCCAGTTTCAGTAGCCAACCAGTTGCCAGACTACGGTTTGATCGTGTTTTGCCAACAAACCTCTAGCGCTGGGAGGGGGGGAGGGCTCAGCTGGTCGCTAGATGAATATTTTCAATTGTGATGTGATTCAAATGAACATTTGTAGCTCGAAGACATTGAAATCTTTGTTACGTAAAGTGGGGGTGTTGTAGTGAAGTTAACCCCCTCCCACCCAGAGGCTTAGCCAGGATTGGCTAACTAGCAGGGCCTGAAGCTAATGTAGTTTGGCCCACCACAGTGACAATAACATCTATGAATGCCCACACAGCGCTGCTGAGTGGCCATCTACAGATTTTGGGTGGGCCCTACCTGCCCTGTCTACGCCTCTGCTTCTGCTCCCCACCCTCTGCCCCCCCTCCCCCCCGCCGGGCCGGCCGTCACTTTGAGCACTGAAGAGGAGACAGGTGGCAAGAATCTGTTCTTGTTGTGTTATGTGCATTTATATTGGACTTTGGGCCTCCCCTGATGTATTGGTACTTTGGTGCAGGCCTAGAAGCGTGCCAGGAAAGGGAACCGTGCAGACATTTCGAATGAGAAAAATGAAACTCGTTTCCAAACAAAGAATGAATGCTTGTAACCCACCAGGAATGCTCAGTGCACTGGTGTTAACCTCAAACGTTGGCTGAACCCAATTGTCCTTGTCATTTAAAACACAACTAGGATCAGGTACGCGGCCAATCAGGTTTCTCCGATTGTCGGCATTACTTATCAGTAAATGCCCGCAATTCGAGTAGATTGTTGGCTATTCTGGATCAACCCTCTGCCCCCAGCTGTCCACCCCATGCAATACACCTCCCATAATAATGCTTTGGAAACTGTACTGCCTCTGCTCCTGACCTGCATCTGCTCCGCGTCGCCTTTACACCACCAAGAAAATGGAAGAGGGGCTACTCCCGAATCCACCGGCTGACATTTATATGGTGGCCATCTTCTCTTTTTTAAAAATATAAAACGTCTCACACCAAAAAAGGTAAGGCCGGCCGCATGCAGCATTGTTTTCTATATAATACTCTACCTGTAAATTGCTTTCATAACGTACTAGCTTGGGTAGCCGGCGTTGACCGTGTCCTGATCGAGTGGTGTCTCATGTACCCTGGAGGATGTTGCTCTTGTCCTTTTGTCGGCAAGTCTTGCTTCAGTTTGCTCTAGTGTCTCATGTGCCCTGGAGGATGTTGCTCTTGTCCTTTTGTCAGCAAGTCTTGCTTCAGTTTGCTCTAGTGTCTCATGTGCCCTGGAGGATGTTGCTCTTGTCGGCAAGTCTTGCTTCAGTTTGCTCTGGCGTCTCATGCGCCCTGGAGGATGTTGCTCTTGTCCTCTTGTCGGCAAGTCTTGCTTCAGTTTGCTCTGGCGTCTCATGTGCCCATGAGAAAGTTGCTCTTGTCCTCTGGTCGGCAAGTCGTGCTGCTGTTTGTTGTGTTTCAGAAGCTCTTGATATTATTTTCGCTTTGCATCAGTTGGAGGTTTTCCAAGTGATGTTCTTTTTTTGTGCGGCATGTTTCATTCACTCATTGGCTCCAGTGCATTTGAGAAAATGTCCAAGAAAGATTGATTGATTGTACTCTCTACTGTAACCTTACCCTTTCCCATATTTGCAGTGGCGTGGTACATTTATTATTTATTTTAATTTCCTTTAAAAATGCTTTAATAAACACATTCAAACTGTATTACAGTAGTAATACATTTCAAACAAATAACCAACAAATCGAACATTTAGCTTCAGATGCTTTCCCAAATATTGCCTCCTTCTAGTACCTACTGTAGTGAATCGGGGTGAGCATCAGTAAATGAGGGTGTCTACGGAGTGAATTCTTTGCATCCAAACATAGACTAGTATCTTGCCGCAGACACACGTGGAATCCATGAAAAATTTGGTAGCAGTGGGTTTAACGGCGTGGATTTGTATAGCCGGACAAACGTACACACAGACATATATATTCAGCTTTATATATAAAGATTATGAAATTGATTGTTTATGATTGGATTGTGACTTGTATTTTTTACGACTTTTATGGTCTGTTGACCGAAATAAAGGAAAACTGACTGACTAACTGAATACTTAAGCAAGTCTTGCAGTGCACTATCTCTTAATTATAAATAGTTTTTACACGTTTTAACAAGTATTTTCTATAGTTCAGCCACATGTGTATATTTTGTGTGCACCAGTGTTCTTCACTCACAAGTGCATCACCAGTAATAGGGATGACCCGTATTTTCGTGTCTATCACATTATGTGATGTCTTAAAAATACACCCTTTAAGCCACATTTTTAATGATGTATTCTGGGGACCACACCAGGTGCTATTGAGGGCATTATCGCTAATAGCACCCCAGTGCAAACCCCCAAATTGTATGGGCCGGGAAAATGTTAAGAGAAACGGACCACAGCATTCACATGCCCACGCAGAGTCAGTGGTTGCCAAGAAAAGAAACGCATGGCGACCTTGGAGAAAGAACACGGGTCTCTGAGCAGAACCCTTCTTCCATTTCGTTGGCCAGCTCTGCGTGGTGCTGGCATGATATGATATGGCATTTATAATGCGCCTATACACAAGTTTTTCAAGGCGCGACGAGGCAAGGGAGGGGGAACAGAGGGAAGACAGACAGCGATCCTACTAGGCCAGGTGTCATTCAGATCGCGCAAGTGCATGGGAAGGGGGAAGGAGGAAAGTGCAGGGGGGAGGTGACAGTGCGGTACATGGGATAGTAGAATAAATACACAATAGGTAAAAGTACGGCCAGCAGGTGGCAAGTGCAAGGGTAAGTGCAGACATCAGGTGTCAAGTGCTGATAGTGGGACTGTATGGGTACAGAAAACAGTCCCCAAGTGCGAGGGTTGCCAGGAAGGCAGTGCAGATGTGCGACTGGTGGGGGGAGGGGGGGACCTGGGTCTGAGATCAAAGGGTGGCCAGGTAACCAGTGCAGTTTCAGTATCAGCCAGGAAGTGGATGGGGAGGCAGGAGCCTTGTGAGCATCAGCACGGTACACAAGCAGGTAGGCAGAAGCAAGCATTGGCAATGCCTTCCCATTCCATGGTGCACATCTTTGAACAGTCTTTTCATTCCGTGAACGGGATACCATGAGGTGACCCTTTCTCCGAAGAAAAATACTTTAAATGAGCCCTGTTCAGGCCCATGGCATGGGTGCCAAATGCGTTAACCACCCATTCCAAGGTTTTGGAACAGGCGGTAACATCCCGGGACCCTCCTTGAACGCCCACGCTTGGCACTGGCCTTTACCTCGGGCCTCGGGCCGTTACCACCCATTCCGGCCCTTAGAACGGGTGGTTAACACCATATTATATGGCCTGGATGATCGTAATCCTCAACTCTCTGCTGACTTGTTACTCCTCCACCCGCTGAAGCGCTATGAAGTGGCCGAGCGGCTGTGTGGGCACGATAAAAAGAAATATAAATAAATGTCTTAATCAGAGCTAATCGCCTTCATTCAAGGTGTGCCAAGGGGTTTTGATCCTTGGTGGCGGGAAAAGCACGTGACCGGAAATTCAGTTCACACACACATATCCGGTGCTTACTAAACGCTGTACTGTCTTTTTGTATATTTAAGCACTTCCAATTTGAATAGCTAAGTGAACTGAGGCACAGGGTAATAACATGATGTAATGTGGTCACGTGGAAGCCAGGATTAGTGGCCTGGTCTCCGTGCCATTATTAGACTGTTTGCTAGCCTGGCATGCAGGCTCTGTTTGTCATCATCATGTTGGGGCTGCCACACACTCGGCAGCAATATGTATCCATTTAAGACGTTCTGATGATCAATAATATTGGCAAAGCCACGTACACGCTAACGTGACTGTCCAGCATTCGATAACAAATGGCAACTTCTGCCGGCCATATTCCCAGCTCTGCATTTTTTTTTATTAGGTCTGGCTTGTTAAAGCTTCCGCTCTCTCAAGCTAATTGCCTTTTGTCAATAGAAAGTAATATAGGAAGAGTTCTCTGGCTTAGCCGCCTGCATTCCATCTGCATTTTTCAGTCTGTCAGTTGTATAACTCCTGTTTATGTGGTGTACGCCTCCTCCCGATAAAAGTGGAAAATGGCTTAGGGTTTATTTTCCTTTACATTCAAAACGACGGGTAGGGCACACACACCCCCTCTCCCATATCTCTCTCTCTCTCTCTCTCCTTCTCTCTCTCTCTCTCTCCCTCTTTCTCCCTCTCTCTTTCTCTCTCTCTCTGGCTCCCCCTCTCTCCCCCTCCCTCTCTCTCTCTCACTCTCTCTCTCTCTCTTTCTTTCTCAGTGGCATTTTTAGCGTCTTATTTTTGAAATAGATATCTGGCATTTGATGAGTGAACCTGATCAATCATGATTACAATGTTTTTCACTAAATAAAAGGCAGCAGTGATCAGCGACTTGGACAGCCAAAGTAGTCAATAAAAACAACGCCGGGCACACCTGCGGAGATCATGGGGTATGGTGTGGTATGCCTTTAATGTTTTTTCTTCCAAAGCTTGTTGGAGAATCTTTAAAGGACGTCATGTGTGATACAAAGCTAAACAGACTTTGAAAGCAGACAAGGGACCCCAGGCGCGCGGGTACTCTTATCTGTCAGCTCGCATTATACACCACACAACTTTACTTAGTCCCCAGCTCGGTTTTTGCTTTTATGCAGCAAATACATTTTGAAAGTGACGGTCATCGCAGCTTCTAAGGTAGAGTCAGAGTTAAAAAAAGTAACAGATTCAAATCCCACAAGGTTGACGCAGCTTTTTATTTAACATTTGTTTTAAAGCGCTCACACAGCCCGCGGGCATCGAGGCGCTGTTTCATGAATTTTTAGTTGCATAATTATTTTTTTTTGTCTTAGTTGTGTATTTATACCTCGCTTAAATACCCAGAGGTTTCTAAGCGCAGACCCGGGAATCGAACCTGTGTTGCATTGCCGCTGAGCTATCCTCCTGGGATCCTTCCAATTTTCATAATAATAATAGCAACAACAATACTAATAATACCGGGTATTGCAGCACTAGGAAATGGGAGGCATATGGCAGGACGCCCGAAGCAAAAGCCTGAAGTTATTGGCGGTCTTGTGCTCGTCAAGCCATTGCATTGTACAACCCACTCTGTTTTTCAGGCGTATTGACAATGAATATGCATAAGAATAATTTACCAACGAGGAGCTTCAACTGACATTGATCGGAATCCTGGCGCGTTTTCAGGATAGCCCTCATTAATATTCCTGAGACAAAATGTGCATACATTTAGAATCATTGTATGCAAATTCATCTCATGAATATTTATGAGGGGTTTCCTGAAAATCCAACATGGATCCGACCTTCGAGGCCTGGAGTTGGACAACCCTGGACTAGAGTCAGCCCAATCAATGGCGCTCTGAAGCATCAAGTGGGCCAGAAGAAAGCATAGGTTATTTAATAAGCAAGCCATATACTTTTAGAACGTCTCTTGGCACAATTATTCACAGGAGCACAAACTATTTAACAGTCCTCCTGTCACTTGTAAATAATTGCCCTGCACCACCATAGTGGTTACCCTCACAGAGTCTCAGCAATCCTTGCAATCATACTCTCCCGCCTAGACTACGCAAACTCCCTATACCCGGGCGCCCCGGCATATCGGATGTCCATGAAAACATAGAAATAGAAATGTCTGAGGGTGAAAAAGAAAAGTTATTTGAACGAATATTAATTTCGTTTTTTTCTCCCACTGACATTTCTAGCAACCCCACCACCTTACTTACCTTTTGGTGGCACACGTCGCTGTGTGCTGCCGACTCCCTGTCTCCCTGCGACGCTAGTTCCCTTCACTTCCGTGGATGGGAACCAGCGCTGCAGCGTTCCTTTTTTGTTGTTGAACGCTATTGAATCCCCTGCAACCCCGATGCCATTATAGTGAACAAGGGTGCGGGGGGACACCATCGCACCCTCCGCTCCCCTTGTTCACTAAGATGACACTGAATGGTATCTATGGTCAAAATCTTCGGCTGTATGAAATATTTGAATAGCCGAAATTCGATCAAATCTACCATTCGTTTTTTTCTACAGATACCCTGCATATCAGCTGAGAAACTCCAGCAAATTCAAAACTCTGTATCCAGACTCCTCACACTCTCACCCAGAGAACACATCACTCCTGCCTTTAGAGTGCTTGACTGACTTCCTATCATCTGACGGGTGACCTTCAAAGCCATGCGCATTACACACCGTGCCCTCCATAACACAGGCCCAGAAAGCTTACATGCTACCAACCCATCGGAAACCATAGATATGGCTCTACACCCCTCCTTGTGATCCCCCTTCAATTCCACCCGAATTGGAGGATCCTCCTTCTCTGTCCAAGCTTCCACCCTCTGGAACTCCCTACCTCTGAACATCCGCCGTGATGAGAATTACATGTCCTTCAGAAAGACCCTCAAAACCTGGCTATTCCCTCGAGCACCTTGAAGAATCCTTCCCCTTCGCACCCACCTCATGACACCTAGGACTGGGCACAGTCAGCACCCCCCCCGCGTTCTGTACAGAGCAAGATAAAGTACAATTTTGGAGCACACGGGTCGATCTGATCACTCAGATACATCCAAGGCAAAGCTCCAACTGAGCCTCAAGGTACGTATCCGTGCACCACTTTGGTGGACTTCAGCCGCAGGCACGGCCACCCACCCGCACACACTCGCATCCATACACCAGACTAAAACACAAAGCACACCATCTCTGCTTTCAGAATGCATCTTCGATCCATGACAATAAATCTGGTCTAACTGGACACTTAACACGTCTCTTGCATGCACGCACTCTCCTGACCACCTCTTAGCACCCACCCACATGCTTGACCATCATGGGTAGCTTACTGGGACTAGGCCAGCCCACCAAAATTCAAAATTCCTGTTGTGGCCGAATGCACACACGCATTCTAATCCTTCTGACAACTTGGTTTCCTAAGGCAGCATCATTCACTGGATTACTCCGGTATAGTAGTTGCAATAGTGAAGACTCAGGGTCCGATACACAAAGAGTGCCAACTGCGCATGTTAGTTCTGACAGGTAAGACACGACGACCACATCTCAGAAATCAGGAGGAAGGTTCACTGGCTCCCCGTCAAGGAGAGGATTGTGTTCAAAACACTGGCCCTGATGCACAAATGGCCTCCATGGGCTGGCGCCACCCTACCTAGCCCACAGAATCATCCCCCATACCACTTCCAGACCATCAAGAATGGCCTACGCCAACAGAATAATTGCACCCATCACACACAAAGTGCGCGCTGGCGGCTCAAGCTTCCCCAACATGGCTGCCACCCACTGGAACGCTCTCCCACCAGAATTGCGTCAGATTGACTCTCACGCTGCCTTCAGGAAAGCCATCAAGACTAGGCTCTTTGTCTAAACAGATGTCCCCCACACCACTTCCAGACCATCAAGAACGGCCTACGCCAACAGAATAATTGCACCCATCACACACAAAGTGCGCGCTGGCGGCTCAAGCTTCCCCAACATGGCTGCCACCCACTGGAACGCTCTCCCACCAGAATTGCGTCAGATTGACTCTCACGCTGCCTTCAGGAAAGCCATCAAGACTAGGCTCTTTGTCTAAACAGATGTCTGAATAGCCATAAGCGGATGCATTCACTCACTGTATGCCTCCCTGTAATGCCGAATGTAACTGTTCACTATGTATTTTATCATTCTGCACCAAGTATTTGTTTGGGGCCGCATTCTTGTAACCCTGAATCATGCCTTCTTACATGTCCTTCATAGCGCCTTAATGCCCGAGGGCTGCAGTGCGCTCTATAAATATAATAAATAAATAAATAAATAAAGGTATTACATTTAAGGATTAGTACCCAGCGAGGGTCAATAAGCTTGTTACCAGTCCGACAATGCCTTTGTCGAGCCAGTTGCGTATGCGTCCTGGCCGCCATGAAAAAGGAAAAGGGGCTACATGTAGTCCCTTCTCCTCCTTCCATGGGGCAACCATTTTGTTTATTTACTTTTGTTCTATATATTTAGTGGCCGCCATGGTAAGGGAGAAGGGACTACATGTAGTCCCTTCTCCCTGATCCCTGCTGGCCAAATTTGTTTATTTTTTTTTCTCAAGCTGATTAACGGTTTGAACTCGAGAAACAAATGCTATTAGTACCTCAGTATGACGTGCCAGGGTACTAATAGCAATAGAACCCTCAGAGGGGGTGGCATTACTGATGGGGTAATGCCCCCACGTTAAAGCCCTAGCTTGAATCGGGCTTCTAACTATAACCCTGGGGGCTATAACCCTAGCGATAATGCCCCCCCTCCTCTGGTTCTATTGCCTAAGTAGGTGCCAGTCAGTCAGGATGCCAGAACGCTGGCCTGGTTTACTGAAATAAGCTTGTGTTTACTCCTACCGGCTGAGGAGCCTTCTTTGCTGTGCCTTCTTCATACACTGCTTCCTCCCGCCCTCCCTCTGACACCCTGCCGCCACTGCTCCGCAGATCACCCTTCTCTTACCTGCTGGCTGATTCTCCACTTCGCAGGACCCACTGACTCTTGTGCGGCAGTTTCCCCGCCTTGTCCCCCTGTCTATGGAAATGGAGAGGGGACTAAAGAAAGTTCCCTTCTTTGTTTCCGCCCGTGGCCATAGTTTTTTGTAGTTATTTTTTAACATGCAAAACTGCTGCCGTCAGGGCCGGCACTAGGCGTGTGCACCATGCACGGCTACACTTGGCCCGCGCCTGCTAGGGCCCCGCACTGAGGGTGGCGTTGACCACCTCCTCTTGCAGGCTGCAGCGTGGGCCGCTTGCTGCAGTGCACTCTGAGCTCACGGGCGGCACGCGCTGCAGCCTGCATGATGAAGGTGTTCAAAAGCGGCTGTTCTCCCTCGACTATTGGCCTCCTTTTGTTTCTTCTGGTGAGGCAACTTGTCACCTCTCAACCTCCTGCTACGACTCTGGAAAGACAAAATCCCCCCGCCCCCACCCTTCCAGCAGCCCAATAGGTGCTGTGGGCCTCATAAGCACTGCTGATCACTTTCTTTCTTAAAACAGAGCATTTAAATAAAGTGGGTGCAATGTACTATTGATAGCCGATTTAAGAGACCATTGTTGTGTTTAGAACTGCAAAGGTGAATTTTTTATTTTGAAAGCACTTGCAAAGCAGCAGTTAGCTGCCTAAAATCTCTGCCTTTCTCCAGTACAGTTAAAACATATGGCACAAAACTGTACATATTTCCCAAGCCAAAAAGCAATTAAGTAGAATGTAACGTTTTCCTTGCATTATCTATGAAGCATGCAAGTGAGCCATGAATATTTACCAAGGATGTGACAAGAGAGGTTGTCATCCTGGAGACTGGAGGGGATAGTTTCTCTGGTTCTGGCCCTCTACTGATTTTCAGGGCACAAGTTGATACATGTGGGTGGACAGCGTTCTGGGTCCGTTCTGCGTCCCTGATGAGGCCAGCATTACAAAAAAGTGTGCTTGCTCAAGTGTTCAGCTACTAGGATTTCACACCAGGTTGTCATGTTTCCGATGCAGACGCTTATCCGCAAGAACACATAAAAGTGCAATTAAAGTGCACATCTCATGTTTGGATTTTGTTTTCTTTGGAATATTTCATTATAAATTGTTTGGCTTGAAAGGTGGGCACCTATGCTTTGCTAGTGTAGTTATTGGAAATTCCTCTCTCGGATTATTAATTTATATATGTTTTATATTTTTTTAAAAACCATTTTCTAGTGCACCTGGTATTTACAATGAAACAGGCCCACTTGAGAGGTCACCCCCATATGTAATTGGTGGCATTGAAAAGAAAACACAATTTCACATGGAAATGTGGCCATATGTGTTCAATAAAAGCACAGAAACTGTAAGTTATGCATTAGCGCACTTAAGTTATGCAAATTGGAAACCTTAAAAGAAACTGCGGCCGTACCATGGTCCCAACAGGAAAGCTGTGTACATTAGCAAGATTTAAGATTGACCACCTGGTGGTGTTGTCCCCTTTAAGGTGTTGAGTCATGACTCTGTCATGACGCGCTCCAAATAAAGGGAGCTCCGCCTGCCACGTGAAGTTAGTACGGCGGAAGACACTGTGACCGGAAACTCTGTCTCTGGGTCATTATTTCCATGCAGCGTCATGTGCTCATGGCCGTGTATGTCCGATCTGTGTGATGACAGATCCCATTGATAGGTCAGGGTTACCTTGGCACTAATGGAAGCCGGTGTGATCACAGCAACCTCTCTGCATGCTGTGTGCCCACAGTAGCGACCCGGCATGTCAGGATGCCCCCAGCAACTGTTTCCAGTCATGTGACCACGGCACTGTCATCTGCTCCGTGCCCGCAGCACTAGTTTGGCTGGCCCTTGTGACCACTGGGCCAGCCACACAACACACCTCAGACACATCCTGCAATTATGGGCTCGGAAAGGTCAGATATCACCCACATTAGTGGCCCTCATTTTCTCAAGCTCAGAGCGATGTATGACTGAGCTAGTCTTGCCAGGATTTGAACCTGTTACCGCACGCTGCACATGGATCTCTGCAAGCCGCGCACGCCACACTGAGTCCTCCTATTGGCTTAAATAGCGGATCCCATCCTCTGTAGGGATGGGATAGGTGTACGTGCTGCAACCAGATCATGATCAAAATGTGGGTAACATCACGTGTTCTCAGTTTGCTTCTCTCCCCCTCTATTGTTCCTAGCGCCACACATTATTTGCCCAGAGAAATGTCTTTCAACACCTAACCTTAGCTGTATGTTACCCACGAAAGTCACTGTCATACTCTGACGACTCCTTGCGCTGATTGGTAGGCCTGAGAGTCTGATAACATTTCGTCTGTGGTGTCATTTCCAGAAAAGAGCCCGGCTCAGACAGCCACAGTATATCCGAGCAAGCATCAGTGCATTGCAGAGTGTGTCCTGTGGCACTAGGCCTTCTGAGGGGCTTCCATAGAAGCCCCCCACTAATCACCCTTAAAATACCGAGTCCTATAGGCAGAATACCTGAGCAGAGGTGGGCGCATCTGTATACCGTGCTTCGTACGCCATGAATATAATAAAAATGGATGAAATTACATTTTTTTTTAAAAACATATGTATTTATAGCAGGCAGGAGAGGAGGACTCTGTATGTAAATGCTGTTACTTTTAAAAAAAATGTATTCTCATAAATGGTTTTAAAAATCTAAAGCCTTACACAATTTGATTACATCAATATAATAACACACATACACACCTATAAATAGACACAATCACAATACATAAATCCATTAAAACAAATGTATCCAAAAACTCTTATTTAACAGCATACTAATCCTGCTTCAGTTCATTACTCCATTCTGCCATCCAGGGGCTTTTCTAGGGGGGGGGGGGTAAGGGGGCTATAGCCCCTGATCTTTTGGTTGTAGCCCCGGATAGAATCTCAGGAGCTACAGCCAAAAGACTAGCTAGCCCCCAGTCCCAACAGTTCTGACATCAGCGTAGCCCCGGGTCTTTTCCAGACCTAGCAACTCCCCTGCTGCCATCACTCCAATCGTTCCTCTTCTTGCCGATTAGTTAAATCTTAACCTAACAAGAATTGATTCAGGCCTTTACGCCAGTCCCAAGTTTTCAGGTTTTGTAAATGCAACCAGATATCCTCTGCTGACAAGATTCCAAACCTTATCCAACAAGGACTGAAACAGCGTTCCCTTTTTCCTTTCAGCATTGGGCAGGACAATAGCAGATGTTTTAGTGATTCAACATCAGTATTACAGAATCTGCAGCTATTATTCGTGGCCCACTCGTTACTCCGCCGAACAGCATTTTCTTTTGTTAATAGGAGATTTAGGGCCTCATTACACGGTAGGCGGTAGCACCTTGGTCCATGCCGGTAAAATACCGGCACCGCCTTGGAGGAAAGGGGAATTACCGCCCTATTCCAAGGTTGGCGGGGCGGTAATTCCCCCTTCCCCCATTGCCCTTCCCCATTCCCATTTGTGCCCCATAGGGCTCTATGCGAATGGGGAAGGCGCTAATTACAGTGCCGCAAATTGCGGTACCGTAATTAGCACCCTGGTTCCTTTGCGGGTTGGTTTTTAACGCCTGCTAAACAGCAGGCGTTAAAGTACCAACCCGCAAAGGGACCTCGTAGTAAGGCGGTAAGGGTTTACCGGTACCGGTGCCCTTACCGGTAAACCCTTACCGCCGTCCGTGTAATGAGGCCCTTAGTCTGAAGCGTAGCAGCAGATCACCAAACCTATTCCAAGGAAACTTACATAGATAAGGGGCACATACTTTAAAACATTTTATGGACTTTATGTTCTTAAGCTATCTACGGTCACGCACCAATCCGCTCTCCATTGTTGGCTCTTATATGTGTACGGATTCTCTACAACCTTTTCGTAATCTAGGCCATACGTGGTGATCCATACTTTACAATTTAAACGTGCCAATCCACACTCTCGTGATCTGCCATTTTTAGCTCTTCATAAATTACATTACCTGGGATATATTTTAACTTGTCACAAAGCAAGATTGTTTTCCATAAAATCCGAGCATTCAATGAAATGAGACCAGCTCGAATCATATTGTCGTCGTTGGCGTTGAAGCTAGTAAGGAAAGCACCATTTTCCAGATTTGTCCTTCAAGGACTGTACAGTCAACCTCCTCCAATAGATGACGTATCTCTAGTCCATATATTAGAGCGGGCGTCGCCTATGCCGCGTAGAATGGTCATGCTGATAGGAATGAAAATGTTCAAAATTGTCGATGGAAATGTTTCATCTGGATTGATAAACGTCTTGCTTTGTCTTTTAAGTGGTTCACCAAGTTATTTGTATTTTATTGAGCCGTAATGAAAAAGGCTAAGTATCAAAACTCTGATACTACCTACATTTTCCGGTTGTCAACCCGCCAACCATGGTTTTTCCAGCGCCCCCTTCGAAAAGGACATAGGGCCTCATTACGACCCAGGCGTTAACCATGGCGCTATTAGCGCTATGGTTGACGCCGGTACCTTACAGATTCCGCCATGGTGAATGGCGGAATTACCGCCCCATTCCAAGGTTGGCGGGGCGGTAATTCCTCATTCACCATTCGCCCTTCCCCATTCCCATTTTTGCCCCCATAGGGCTCAATGGAAATGGGGAAGGCGGTAATTACGGTACCGCAAATTGCGGTACCGTAATTACCTCCAAGGTCCCTTTGCGGGTTCCGTCCTTAACGGCTGGTAAAACCAGCCGTTAAGGGAGGACCCGCAAAGGGACCTCAAAATCGGGTGGTAAGGGATTACCGGCACCAGTGCCCTTACCGGTACCGGTAAACCCTTACCGCCCAGGTCGTAATGAGGCCCATAATCTTTGTTTTGCTTACATTCATTGTTAGATCATTTTCTTTACTAAAATATTCAAAACCAATCAAAAGTCTGTGTAAACCAATCTTAGTTCTAGCTAGTAGAACAACATCATCCGCATAAGAAATCTATGAAATGTTCAAATTGTTGACTACTGGAAAAATAAAAGTTAATTCTTCGATACATTTTCTAAGGTCTGCCAAATAAATGGTGCTTGTATCCATCCCAGTGGAAGACCCCGCTTCGTAGATTTGTTTTGTGTATAATCTCCTTCCTGATTTAATCGAACTCTTATGGTGGTATCATAGTGGAAGTATATAAGGATTTTTAACAAACCAATTGGCAGGCCCCATTCCATTAGGTGATTTCTATTTACGCTGTCGAAGGCCAGTGACAAATCGATCATGGCAGCAAATACATTCTGATCTTTATGTGACCAGGTCTGCTTTTGTATTTGGTCAATTATGTAACCAGCCGTTATCGTACCCACTCCCACTCGAAA
The DNA here is from genome assembly GCF_040938575.1 of Ambystoma mexicanum. Classification (NCBI taxonomy): domain Eukaryota; kingdom Metazoa; phylum Chordata; class Amphibia; order Caudata; family Ambystomatidae; genus Ambystoma; species Ambystoma mexicanum. The sequence goes on along the minus strand of NC_090932.1, from coordinate 1,524,421,491 downwards.
GCTTAACTGGTTGGGACATAAAATGATTTTATCATTCACCCAAGCATTAATTTAATTTAGAATAATTGATGTGAATATGTTTGACTCCACATCCAGTAGGGCTATCGGTGGTAGTTCATAGCTTTTGTTCTATTAACTATTTTAAAAATGTCCACCACATTCGACTGTTTCCAACTTCTTGGGGTTTGCTATGTTCTCAAAATCTCTCGGACCAAGTCATACAGTACACGTCCACATAATTTACGGTCCCCTTTTAGGACCAGATTACAGAGTCCATTTGGTGCCGGGCTCTTGATTTACTGCTTTTAATTATGATCTTTTCAATACAGTCCCGGTTAATACCGAACTTTCACTTCCCTTCTAACATACATATTTTTTGCTCACCTCCGTTTGATTGGTCACCATGAAACTTATTAAAATGATTTACCCAGGTTAGTTCTTTAATTGGGTTTGTTTGTGGTAACGCTTGGAAACTGTCCATGTCATTGGTCAGTTTTCAGTAATTTACATCTTTTTTCTGCTCTATGCAGGACAGCATATTTTCTCCATATATTTGGTATTCAACCAAGCGTAGGTTCTTAATTCTATTTTTATGAATCTGCTTTGATTTTTTGATTACGGTCGACTTCATTTTTATCTTTAATATTGCACATAGACACTGTTGGTCACATGGGTAACCATTTTCTACCTCATAATTATTCATGTTTTGTGACAGATTCTCTGAGGCAACAAAGAAATCAATACACGAGTACTGTCCTCCATTGTGCCAAGTATATTCAATACACGAGTACTGTCCTCCATTGTGCCAAGTATATTCAATACACGAGTACTGTCCTCCATTGTGCCAAGTATATTCAATACACGAGTACTGTCCTCCATTGTGCCAAGTATATTCAATACACGAGTACTGTCCTCCATTGTGCCAAGTATATTCAATACACGAGTACTGTCCTCCATTGTGCCAAGTATATTCAATACACGAGCACTGTCCTCCATTGTGCCAAGTATATTCAATACACGAGCACTGTCCTCCATTGTGCCAAGTATATTGAAATCAATACACGAGCACTGTCCTCCATTGTGCCAAGTATATTCAATACACGAGCACTGTCCTCCATTGTGCCAAGTATATTGAAATCAATACACGAGTACTGTCCTCCATTGTGCCAAGTATATTCAATACACGAGCACTGTCCTCCATTGTGCCAAGTATATTGAAATCAATACACGAGTACTGTCCTCCATTGTGCCAAGTATATTTGTTTTCATTTTACTTATAACAACAAAACATGAAATAACAAAGAAATTCGTAGCAAAAACTATATACATAATTAAAAACACATAAATACCCCCTTCCCCCTTACAGATGCCAGGTACACACCATATAATATGAAATTGTCAGATTCAATACAATGTCAAGTATAATCAATAACGTCTGCATTAGAACTATGACTCTGAAGGGGAAATAGGTACCAGTTCTCTAATGATTGCGCCCATTTCAGGCCCTGAATGGATGGCTTCTTTCTGGGATAACAGTGACTAGTAAAATGGATATCTGCCTGTTCATTCGATAATCTACAGTCAGCATTGAAATCTCCCAGTATAATAATTTCCCCAGTATTTTCTACATACCGAATCTGTAAAATATTTTCCATATGGGCAATTATACCCTCAATACTATTATCTAGATGATTACAATACACATTTATCATAAGCAGTTTCATATTTTCTTTCTCTGGGGTTAGTAAAATTTCAATGGCCGCAATACTTTCCATGATGTTATCTATAACCACCATATGTGAGAAAGTTAAGGTGCGCACTAATGTTAATAATCCTTGTTTTGGCTCACCGTGGGTACCATTTACTGCCTTCTGTATAAATGTTTCATAACCAACCAAAATAACCTCTTCCTTCAAAAATGTTTCCTGCATACATATGACATCAAACCCAACATTGCCACCTAACTTCATCTTCCAACAGGTGGCTGAATCCTTGTGTGTTCCAAGAGCATACGCTAAAAACCTAGTCGCCTACTCCCATCACCTACCCCGTAGGTGGCCTGGCTTCCAGCCAACCAGGACCAGTCATCTTCCGGCTGTCGCACCTTATTAGGCTGATCCTGTAGCGCCACCACTCTCTGATTGTCCGATCGAACAGTGCATAAAATGGGGACATGCGTCACCAAATCCGCTGACCCAAATTGATCCGGCCACACATACAGATCGAAGCCTCGCAGCCTCAACTCATCTGTAGCTGATAATAATAACTCCCTTACAACCCTAGATGGGATGGTGATTATGGCCCTATCAAATCTCTTTTTATGCACAAAGTTAACTCGATCGATGTCTCATGAATTCAGAAATCTTAAGCTTTGAATGTCCCGGAAGATTGATAGTATAGCTCACCGATTACAGCAGATATTGTCCTCCATTGGGAACGTAGATTCCAGTAGAAAGCAAAGTTTTTCCTGATCACTCTTTCTATCTCTTTCCATTTCCATTACAATTTCAGTTGGTTTAATAACTTGAGTTAGAGTGCAGTTTAACGCTTCTTGCCCACCCATTCTTTGCAATGGAATGTGTCCTTCTAAAGAATTTGTCGTGTTCTTAGGCCCAAAAGGGGACACTCACCCTATCTTTCTCCATGATCCTACATCTAGTATCATCACACCTACAACTATTTTCCTTCATCACAGTCTCATGATGTGTCTGTTTCGGCCTATGTACAGGGCAGGCTAACTTGTCTTGCTGCAAAAATCGCTGCAATACTATTTGTTTTTCGATCACTCCGGGATTCTTTAATGAAGTACGAAGGGCAACTTCTGACTTTCTCTCTTCTTGGTCGAGTATTCCTCTTTCATATCGACACTTATTCCTGATTGAAATGATTCACCCAGTAAATGTGTAGAATTTACTGTTCCGAAAACAGGAGCATGTGTTTTTTTCTATTTTCCACTGCCTTGTTCAAGGCAGTGATATTAAGTCTTTCATCCCGCACAGTAAAGTCCTTTTTTGCCCCTCCTTCATCAAATGCTACCGGATTCTGGCAGGCAGGGTTCAGGTCTTCACGGGCCAGTTCTTCTAAATCTAATTCCTCTGCCTCTCCATCTTCCATCTCCACTCTCCTCCTTTTTTTTTTCTTCCCCTTTTTTTTACTTTTTTGGAACATCGGGCCGACTTTGTTATTTTTTCCACCTACTGGTGGGATTATATTAGATGCTTCTCCTAATTCCTCTGCCTCTGCAACTTCCATCTCAACTCTACTCCTCCTATTCCCCTTTTTACTTTTTTGGAACATCGGGCCGACTGTGTTACTTTTTCCACCTACTGGTGGGATTATATTAGATGCTTCTCCTATTTTCAGGCCATTTCCAATTTTTCTAAAGAAACTCTGCATCGACCCTTGATTATTTTTATTAATTCTTTGATTTTTAGTTTTCTTTGAAAGCTGAATTGGAATTATGTTTTTTGTTTTTTGATTTTTCTTTTTTGGTAAAAGGGTCTCTGTTTCTATATAACGATCTACTCCCTTTATCTCTTCCTTATTTATACGTATAATATATTTAACCGAGTTGATGTGCTATTTGTCCATGGGGTCGTAGTAGTTGGGGTTCCTAAACTTCAATTTCTTTATTCGTAGCCTCATACTCATTTACCATCTTTCTTCCTAATGTTAATGTATTCAGCTACTCCATCATTTCTGTTTTTTAAATGTGCAAAGGCCTCAACAGCTTTTCATTTCAGAAAGAAGAAAAACCCCTTGCACTTCGCGCTTGGTAAATGCAGCTCTACAATGTGTTTGACAAAAGAATATTTGGCTTTCTGTAATCGTTGAGTGAAAAGTCCCATAGTCTTAAGTGGGCTTGTTTAGTCCTGTTTATTTTCTTGTGCAAAAGACCAGCCAACACATGTTTCAACACAATTGGGCTCATTACAATACCGGCGGTAGCCATGCCGGTAAAACGGGCACGGCTGCCATCAGTATAATTTTTTTTCTGGCGTCTGCGAATGGCCAATTTCCGGGTCATTATGGCCCCGCTGGACCCGGTAATTGCCCATTCATGGGTGCTGGAAGGGCTCAATGGGAATGGGGAGATTGGATGCACCGGCACCATTCAGAATGGTGCCGGTGCAACCGTCAGTGTCTGCTCGCGGGTGCCGGTACACCTGCCAGGTCAGACCTGGTGGGCAGGAAGGCACCCGCAAGCAGAACTCGGTAGTTTGCTGGTCCGATAACAACGGTACCGGCAAGCTTACCGGTACCGTTGTTACCAGACCGGCAAACTTATAATGAGGCCAAATGTCTTTTTCAAGGCTATTCAATTCTTGATGCGTTACCAGATTTGATACTTGAAGCGTCCTGTAAGGAATCGCCTCCAAGAATTACCATCTACGCATATCAGGTCCCTCTCATGGGAATAATATGGACGTAGGTGTCCTGTAAGGACCACCTCCAAACGCTATCCTCTGCTTTATTCAGTCAGGTCCCTCTCATGGGGTTTTTATTTGCAAAAACAGGTGTCCTGTAAGGAATCACCTTCCCAGCATTCCGCGTGCAGTCAGTTCCTCTGTGTCTACCAAACATTTTTGGGACAAATTCCTGCATGGTTTTATTTTCCCATAGATCTCCACCAATCTGGCACTTTGTTTTTTGCTTTCTTCATTTATCCCATCTAACTTACTAAACACTTCTTTCTTAGTCGTGTTGTCTTTTGCCAAACACTCAGGCTTTTCCTGGTCATCTAATAGGACATTTGCTTGTCCCTTGACCACGTCTCGAACCAATTCATAAAATTTCACGAGGGAGTTCCGAACAAAGTTCAGCGCTCCCAATGTTGGTGGGGCTGTACTGCCACCTGATTGCACAGACACTTCTTCTGTTAAAGGACCCATTTCTTCGACTACTTCATTCTCCGAGTCATTTTCAGGTTCATTTCTTGATATCATAAATAAATCTGGGGACGCGGATAATGATTCATTTGATTCCTGGGTGCTTCGTTCTTTTGGGATATGAGTCCATCCACTTTGTACAACCTTATCGTGCATTTCAGTCCTCTTTAAAATGTCTTCCACCCACTTTCCCTTTTATTTCTTTACTGAAACTTTGATTTCCTTCACTCGGACTTCTAGCGCGTCGAAAACTGTCAACAATTTAAAAAAATGTATTAGTAGATGTGATGGTGCAATCGAAACATTGTCTCAGGATCCCTGGTGACGTAATTGGGGTTATATCTCCCAAAGTGAGGTGTGATTGACTTTCTTGATTACATTCTACAGCAATATTTTCAGAAGAGCCTCATGCTATTGCATTCTCTGTTGGGTGTTGATCAAAAGGTTCACAGATTACGCTACTTCCGATTCCGAAACAGTAGTCCTCGCGGATACCGGGGCAGGGCCATTTCTTTGCAGATACAATATTTGACCCACCAGTAAAAAGTAAGGGACTCACCTACAAATGTGTTGTTAATTTGATGTTAAATGATATTAAATAAATCTTTGGGGCTTGCGACAGACTGCCTTGACTGCACTCAGCGTCGCACTCTGGCAGATGCGCTCGTGCTGACGCGCTGGATTTCCAAATGTATGCAGGCCAGTGAGTCAATCCCAGTACAGCTCCAAGCACAGGCTCCAGCCACAGGCAAACGATTGCAGAGCTGGACATTCTCCTTACAGCACGAAATTGCGAGCTGACCTCTTCCACGCTTGCAAAACACCAGGAAATTCTAACTCTCTGTCAATACCTTGGTTCCAGCCCTTGAACTCTGAAAGTGGCCTTGGCGCTCCCGATATGAGCCCGTAGCCCTGCGCTCCTTTCACAAAGCGGATGGGGTACGATGGCAGGCTACCACTCACCAACCCACTGAAAAACTCTACCCTCATCTTACACCTCTCAGACTCCAAATAAAACACAACCATACCTATACAGCACAACAAACCGCATGCACTTTAGTACACCGCAACAACAAAACAAACCACACATCACCTCGCACAACAGCACACGACAACTGCCAGCCGAAAAACCGCACCTATGCTCAGCGAACAGTGTAAACTGAAATAAAGCTGCTCTTTTGCGCTTTTCCCCACTCAGTCCTACTAACATACCCTACCCTCTTGCTTTTCAGATCCGCCAGAGCGCCAGTGGTGACAGTGCGCGATATAAATATCCTTTAACATAACATAACAACGCCTAGCGCGAGCCCTCCTCCCACCAGCCCTTTTTTTGTCCTTATTCCGGCAGGGGGCATTTTGGCCTTTTTTACCCCCAGGAAGCCCTAACGCGACCTCTCATCCTGCCCAGTTATGAATATGATATCTGAAGTGTACCAAAGTACAATAAATACCAAAAAGTAGTGCACCGTGTTCATACTTTGTCCACCCATGTCGCACAAGCATTCATGTCCCCTGCCTTGGTGCAGCCCAGGCTTGCGTCGCTGAGAAGCACCAGTGTATCCAGGGTGGTCCAGAGGGCACCCTCAAGCTAGGGTGTGCTTCAGTTTGTGAGCTCTCACTCGAGTGGAGTTGGAGAAGTATGTGTGGTATTTTTCCTGGCAGGTGTGATAATGTGAAAATGCTTCCCGCGCGGGATCAGACGCAGCAATGCTACTGTGCTGCATGTCAGAAAGTGATTGCGCAATTCTGCAGCAACATTGCCATTATGCATTCCTTGTGCCGAGTGCCTGAGTTTAACACACACACACCTCCAGTGTCAGAGAGATCATTTTCCTAACCCAAAAAGTATGTTAAACTTGCCTCGATTGACTTTCTTGACAACTCGCCAAGTGCCCTAAAGGTGCCTGCATGGCATTTTGGCTCCATCTCAAAACTAAAATAAATATATAACCGGAGACAAGGGGAGTACCGGTGAGCGGTGGCATCATGTTGGCTCCATGTCAAAACTAAAATAAAAATATAACCGGAGACAAGGCGAGTACCGGTGAGCTGTGGCATGGCATTTTGGCTCCATCTCAAAACTAAAATAAATATATAACCGGAGACAAGGGGAGTACCGGTGAGCGGTGGCATCATGTTGGCTCCATGTCAAAACTAAAATAAAAATATAACCGGAGACAAGGCGAGTACCGGTGAGCTGTGGCATGGCATGTTGGCTCCATGTCAAAACTAAAATAAATATATAAACGGAGACCGGTGAGCGGTTCATTCCTCAGGGGAAATGGAGCCAGGAGTCTGCAGCTGCTGGGGGATTTATCTTGTGTGTGCCGCAGGTCTGCAACTGACGCCTGTAAAATGCGTCATGGAGGAAATATCGCAATGACAGTCCTTCTGCCGCCCAGTGCTTGCACAACCCCCAACCCAATAGAAAATTATTTATATTTTTGTTAAAACACCTGGATCAAAATTAAGATTGGATAAGCAGGAATTAAAAGCAGCTCCTGGTTATCCCGCATTAACCAGTGACCAGGAGCCACCACTGAGGAACAAGGAGCTAGTACATAGCGTTCCTCAAATCTAACTTGCACATAAAATGGAAACCTATCATTTTGTACATTAATTATCACCCTTTATGCTTTAAATAGTGTATAGACGTGTCCTAATGTTTATTTATAGATTTTCCCAAAAGCACAGGGTTAAATTCCCATTAGGCGTGTTTCTCTGGCATCATTTGGTCTGCGGAGCCAGAAGTAGCTCCTGGTAGCTTTTGTGCCAAGCTGACCTGACTCTTCTAGGCTAAAAGCAGGAGCTAGACAGCTCCCAGCTCCCCTCAATTTCGAACCCTGTTGCCATGTTTTGTGTCCCATTGCTTACTCTCTGACGTTGTTGCGGTATTGTTAACAATTGTTGAATTGTAGCATGGTGTAAACGTGATCATTTTTTAAATGCTGCTCTGCCTTGATTTTAAATGGGAATTTTAAAGTTAACTGTGATTTTAATGTATGGAGTGAATGTGATTTCTTTCATTATGGTGTTATCGTTTAATAAATTAATACATTGTTAAACAAAAGGTTCCTGTGGCCTCCTTATCTGAAAAAGGGCGGACTTATTTTTTCAATGTATTATTTTATTTATAATGCGCCGAAAGCCTGCAGGCATCAGGGCGCAACACTGACACCATCAGACGAACAAATAAGACGGGACAATTCCTTCCTAGGGGACTCGCTGAGACTATTTAAATTCAGCTAAAGTCACCCGCAGCGTCACACAGGAAGTCCAACTGATACAAAATGGTAGCCCCAATGAGAAAGCCCTGAGGGCCTGATTCACATAAGTGTTTTATAATTGCTGGAATCCATTGAAAAACACTTGTAATAATAAATATTGGCATCCGGAGGAGTGGTGCCAGACTCTTAAAATTAATGCACTGTGAGCAAGTGCAATGGATTTCTGTAAAAACAACACCTATGGTCATATATTGGTTCGGTCTGAGTTTCAATGGGGTCTTTGAAACATGTTTTTGGGCAATATGCATACAACTAAATGGAGTGTGTTAGTATTTTCCTTTGCCATTTGCCAAAGGTATGAGAATCCATCTATTGAGAGCAAACAGGGCCGAATAGCGTGTTCTATGGGATGTTGCCCACGCAGGAAGCTCTATAGTCCTGTATTTGCTCTAAGGGCCTAGCCTTACCCAAGAAGAAGGACCTATTTGCTTATCAGTCAGGTCCCACCCACAAGGACAGCCTGGCACCGAAACGCGAGGCAAAGGATGATCAGTAGCAGCCACACACGTGTGTTTGCTGTGCATCCTCAATGAGGAATGGAAGAGATGTACTGCCTTTCAGGGCCAAAGGAGCAAAGGGTCAGAGTCTGAATTACCACTCCTAATTTAGGATGACAAGGATGCCCATACTGGCTACTCTCCTGATGACCAGTGAGGATAGTCTAGCCCATTGCCATGAGATTCTGGTGTGCATAGCATGCCCCGTCTATCCTTCACCATTCTGTTGCATGCTCCACCTGTCTGCATCAGTCTGTAGTGTGCCCGCCTGTCCCGATTTTTCTTATGTCTAGCGTGTTAAACTCTCTTTTGCGGCCTACGCTTTCGCTGAGATACCGACAGTTGGTAATACGCCGGCTTTTGGCTTCTCTTCAGACGGCACCTCTTTAAAACCTGCCAGGGACGACCCAGTCCTATCTTTCAATTGGGTCAGGGTTCAAATTTAAGATTTAATTAGCAGGATCTGAAACCAGCCCCTGGGTGCCAGGCATCGCCGAGTAGGCAGGAGCTACCTCTGGTAGACCAGGAGCAAGTACATTGCATGCCACAAAAGCATAACGTTACTGTGACATGCTTGTGGTGTTCAGTCAAAGTTTCAAATACATAGTTTCGAAATGCAATACTATTGAAACAAAAGGATCAAGAATACAAATTTGAATGCTTTTTTTAGTATATGTTCTTTTTTGGGGTTTGTATAGGAAAAATTAGTGGTTTTTCCCCAAAAAACGGGTTTGGGGGGGAAATCTCTCTCTCTCTCTCTCTTGCTTTCTCTCTCTCTCTTTCTCTTTCTCTCTCTCTCTCTCTCTCTACGCGCAACAGTTCCAGGTGTGCTGCTGAATGCTGCCCACCAGTGCAGCTGGGAGCAGTGGGTTGGCGAGAGAATGCCACACATTGATTTCAATTCCTATTTCATGCACTCAAAGCCTGTTTTGAGTGTTTGACTGTTCCTGTTGGGCCTTAAAGGCTGACAATTTAAGAGCCACAAACCTCTTTGGCAGCCCCATTTAATTGGCAGGCATAGATCCTTGCCTTGGTGAGCCTTCAGCCCTGATAACCCTTTTTTCGGGGCTCACGTACAGAGTGTCATGCAGCACCGCGGTTGCTTCTACGTGCTCAGTGCACCAGTTTCTAATGGTGCAGATCAGTGGTGGAAAATGTCTCCTTCATGCCAGCAGCCCCATGGAGTAACTTTCGGACATCCAGCAAGACGTAAAACAGGGGTGGTGGCCCCAAATCACCTCCGTGGGGGAAGTTCACTGGGCACTAAAGGCTGCAGGTGGGTGATGGGCAGTTAGCTGAGTGGGTCCCAGGGCTTGAACTTTCCAAAGGAAGGTTGGTGAATTTGTCTAACAAGTGGGGCCTGAAGCTACTGTAGTGGGGCCCACCGCAGTCACATTAACATCTGTAAATGAGCATGCAGCGTTGCTGACTGGGCATTTACAGATTTGGGTGCGCTTTCCCCGCTCAGGACCTACCCTATCTACATACAGCTGAACGACTGAACGGGAGAACTTCAAGGTTCTCAATGCACTGCTGATGACTATTGTGACCTCAAGGACAGGGTTCTGCACTGGCTGCAACCGTGTTCCTTCCTGTTGATCCTTTTTGGGCAAATCGTGTTGGATTGGCGGAAGCGAGAGGTATCAACTTCATAGAAGGTGATTTTTCAGTCAGGAAGCCTTTATTGCTGGATCTACGTTAAAATTCTGAATCCCGAAAAGCTAGAGTTTCAAAAATGCAAAGCCGACTTGGTCGCATTTTGAAACTCAAGCTTTTCGGATTCTGTTTCTTTGTCCCACGCTTTGCATGTAATGTATGCGGGGGACACCCTTGCAACCCGCGCTCACCTAGTTCGGTATTTTGGGATTCGTCATTTTCTATCATGCCGGAAGCGCAGGAAAAGCACATTCAGCATTTTAATTTTGCTATTTTGGTGCAATACCTTTAGTGTTGGCCACATTTTCTTTGGGGTACCTGAACATCCAGTGCCATATAAATGAAATAATTAAATAAACATTCTATATTTTGTGTCTCTAGTTTGCAAACAAGGATAGGATGGCACGGGGCTGTCCACCTTCACCTTCACCGGTTATACCATTCCCCCATCTCTCTGGTTCCTGATCTTAAGGAAGCAGTCTATGTGGTTTTTAAAGCTAGCAGATAAAACGTATGTACCTATTTCAAAGCACTATAAGGAAAGGGAGGGAAAAGGGAGAGAGAGGGAAGGAGGCGGAAGAAGAGGGATAAGGTGAGACATTATGGGGCGCCATTGAAAAGGAACATGGTGTGACGAAGAGTTAGACTTGGGGTGCAGAGTGAGCCAGGGGCTAGGACAGGGTAGTCCCGGGAATGTGACTGGCTCCCTGGACCCGGCTCCCTGGGCCCGCACAGTGTTTGCAGAAAGGCCCGCTCTGTTCCTTGGCTCTCTGTCGAATGGATACATTTGCCTTGTGGGCCCAGCCCTGGTGTCAGTTACAGGGAGAGAGGGCCAGGTGCACGCCCCCTCATTTCCCTAAGTAGCCGGAGCTCCTAGGAGGACAAGGACGGTAGTGTTTGCGAAAGCTTCCCCTGCGGTGCTGCGTTCACATTTAAGTGTTGTTATTCTTGTAAGAACGCATTTTCTTCCACTTTGTAAAGAGGAAATCTGCTGTTATTTTTAGTCTGGCTAATACACAATCCCTATGCGTTTCAGAAAGGAAGGCTTGCTTCAAGGCTGTTGCAAGCAGGCCATTCTTCTTAAGAAGCATCTTATCCGGTAGCAGCTATCCGAGCAGAAGGCGTTTCACTTTCTATCTTGGTTAGGGTGGATACCGAAGTACCGTGGGAAAAACCCTCCACCAGACAGAAATGCGGCAATGTGACATTTCATATCTTCAGGCGCCGGCCTACCGCCCAGACAGACATTATTACCGTCTCATCCAAAGCCACGCGGTTACATGTCACCGTGCATTGCATTCTGGGAATGATTATGCAAATGTTCATGGCCTAATTTTGCTTGAACGACTTTACTAGCAAAGGCCCAAGTCGGATGCGTTCATTTTCTCTCCCTCAAATGTTAATGTTTTTGTATTCACGGCCAGGTGGGTGCGACTAGAAAATCAATCTGCCGCCATTATTAAACTGTTTTCTCATTCAAAATGACACGTTCAGGTTAAAACAGTCTAAAACTCTTGCCTTATCCCACCCCTTTACCCTCTTTGTCCTACATCACTTCAGGAAAAGTCTCCCCACCCCCATCTCTGTGGTGTAATTTGAAAAAAGAGGCCATGTGTTGTCTTTACTAGACAAGTGCGATAAATATGCACCCTCATATCTATCGGACACCATAACCAAATCCTCTTCCACACGACCAGTCAAGACTCACTACGCCATCCAAATTGACACCCCTCCCATATACAAAATGAGAGCTGGAGGGTTAAGCTTCCCTTACATAGCCTCCAAGTCCTGGAATTCTCTACCTGCTGACATTAGAGCTGAAAACTCCCTCCTCGCCTTCCGAAAAAAACTAAAAACCACCCTCTTCATTTAATCCCTCCTCTACAACTGCAATAGTCAATGTAACTGTAACTAAGAAGTATTATCTTTAATTATGTAACTGTTTGTAACCACTGATAATAACCATCCTAACTGCTTAACCATGAACTATTTCTGTAACTAAGAAGAAAACAAAAATGTCTGTAACTAGTTCCGCAATGCCCTCGGGCTGTTGCGCGCTCAACAAATGCGAATACATAAATAAATAAATAAATAAGAGTAACAGACTCCAGACAAGGCCGAGATGCATTGCCTGGCTATGAGGCAGCCTCATTCTTCACTCTTGCCTTATGTATGCTGCCGACGAATATTTCTCAGCCCGGTCTCCCCATGTTCGAAAAAGACCCATAACATTGCACTTAGCTAATTTGTTCGCTACAACGATTGTTCCAAGCCCACAGAATGGTTGTTAGGGCTGGGGCAGAATCAGTCAGCTGTCAGACCTTTGAGGAAAGACCTTGCAGAGACACCCACCTTTAAGTACTGAGTGTTCCCTGACACTGGCGGCCTCCTAAGCTCCGACTTCGGATGAGTCTTTTGCCCAGGAAAGGCCCCGGCGCGTCTTTAACCCATACGATCTATTCCATTACTAGTTGCAGTTAAAGGTGTGCTGGAATGCATCCAGATACAAGTCTCCACGTGAAGCAGTTTGTGGACTGGCATGGGTGGGGGTGTGCTGTTCTTCTGTCCTAAAGTCTACATCCGTGCGTGCATGTCTAGGTAGCGATGGGGCGTGCCAACCAGCAGGGGTGCAGGGATTTGGGGGGGTAGGCGGGCATGGGTTGTAAATTATGGGGAGGGAACAATTCAGGAGATTATGTTTGTTTGTTTATTTATTTATAGAGCGCTCCAAACCCAGGGGTATCAGGGCGCAAGTGTAATGGATACATTATATTTTATTGATATTATAAATTGATATTTTGATACATTACAAAATAAAGGAGGAGCGTACCCTGTATTGTTGCAAGCACATTAGGGGAGGTGCGCATCTGTTAAATGTACAAAGCTGTGCCTGAATATTTTCTGTAGAGGGTAATCCGGACTGGTCTCGGGGTCAAAAGAGGATAGATTACACTATTGGGCACAAGCAGATTTCCGGGGGGAGACATTTTTTGCCGGATCTCGGATCCGCGAACGTCCCGCCCCATGTCCAGTGCTGTTGCTCTCCAGCCTGAAGATCGAGTTGATGCTGCCTAACTTCAGGGCGGATTAGTTCATTTTATTGGTAGTGCCCGCGTCATTAGTGCACCCCTTTGTCTCATATTTCGGCCCTACATATATATTGTTGCAATTTTTAGTCTTTTCTATAGAGGCTTGAGCTCTCTCAAATCAAAGACCTTTTGTTAATATATTAGGATGGGGAACAGTGCTGCTGCATTTTTCCATCCATTGCATGGTGTCGGTCCTTGGTATGTGCCTTCCCTTCGCCTGTGAAGAGCGCGTTGTATTGCATGCAGGCTTCAAATGTAAATTAAAAAGAGTGCAGACAGAAGCTGCAGGGGCAGCACCGTTCTGGAATTGATTCTGGTTTGGGATCCCTGGTTTCTGTGAGCCTTATGAATAGCTGTCATTTGTGCTACCTGACATTCTAATTGGCACATCTTCCCTCTGGCCTCGGCATGCCGGCACCTCTGGCGAGGTCAGGTTCCTTCTGGACGAGAAACCCTTTAGAGAACTTGGGCATCGCTCACCAGACTGAGCTCAAAACAATATCATGCTATTTATACAGCACTTCATGCTGGATTCCTCCCGCTTCTAAGCACTGTAATAATAGCTGGTACTATTACCCATTTTGATGGTACTTAACTGATAAACCCTGTGCTGTCACAGGAATCGGTCCTTACCACCTTCACAGTTGCGGAATCAGCCCTTATCACACATCCCTGACAGGCTTAAACAAGCATTGGCAATGCTAACAGTTTGAGCTTTTGTGCAGGCATGGGTAAGGCACACGGCAGACACTGCCATAGTGGTATTAACTGGCTATTGATGGCAACAGGTGCCAAGTGGGGAATTTGCCCAGGAACGCGTCACTCAACCTGTTTTGTTTGAAGCAGGTTAAAACGCAAGAGCAAAATAAATCGCTTCAGGCCTATAGAACAACATTTGATCAGAAAACTAACTGCATGGAGCAAAGAAAGGGAAAGTCTGATATGAGTATTCTTTGTAATTCTTTTTATTGTGGAGAGAGTCAACATTCTTAGCTCGGTCCCAGAGTCTTGATTTGAGTTTGATTTTTGATTCATAATTGGGTTCAGAGTCAAGAATCATAATCTCTGCACCCAGATGCGCTAGGGCAGTAGCTTGTAGTTCTGCCATAAATATATCTTTATTCCTGCCATCTGCTTCTTGCCTCCCCAAGACTTGGTATAACTCATTTGAGTTGTTACTTGTTTGTAAGCATTTTGCGTACAATAGTGTTCTGCGTATGTGCCATCTTGTTAATGACAACAGGCCATATTCTAATCCTAATGCTTCAACAGATGTAGCATTAGGTAGGTTCATCATGGAGCGAAGTCATTTGCCTTCTAATTTGTCCAACCAGCATACCTGGGCAAATGGAAGCGTCGCCAGAGCGGGCAACATTGTCGGGACAATGCTCAAGCCCTAGATCTCGAGCAGGCCCTCTGTTATATCCCCTTCGCAACGTAATTTTTCAGAGCCAACCATTTTCGCCAGATTTTTTCGGTAATGATTTTGGCGTAATACAATGATTTCGGGTTTATTATTACCGGAAAACCTCGATAAATATACATTCTGATTGGCTGAGAGGAGGTCAATAACGATATACAAGAGGTAATAGCTCTGCCGGCTTCGCTGACGAAGCATTATATAGTTATCTGATTATTATTCTTGAAAAAGTGGTGTAAGATGTTTTAAATGGCCCTCCTTTACAGTGTCAATGTTTGTGTGATAGGCTTGAGGGAGCAGCTTGCATTTTATTTTTGCACATACCTGTGAACAATGTGGTGGCTTTGGCACGATCAGTCTCAGTGCATTGTGAGTGCGAAACAGTTTCCTTAAATATGACAAGTCTTAAGTTCACAAGCCACGCTAAACGGGCAAGTCTAGGCATAATAAACAAGTTCTTCTTTAAGGACCGGTTCCTTCTGTGCCTTTCCAACACCATCCAACCGTGCAACCCTCTACTGCTTTGGACGCGTCTCTGTCCTCGGCTTGGGCAGCTTGCTCCGTCCTCCCAATGTAAGAACGCTTAGCTTTACAAGTTCAGGTCCTGACAGCAAGTTTCAGCGTTTCAGCGTGCCATCGTTCCGATATCGACTAAACTGGAACGGCAGGTGGAAACCGCCAACAAGCGCTGTATATCAAAATCTGATATGATCAACATTCTCTTTATGATATGATAGGTTATTTATAACGCGCTTAATACCTAGAGGTTTCTAAGTGCGGACACGGGGATCGAACCTGTGTTGCTCCGCGTCGTCTTGCTTCCAAGGCGAGCACGTTGCCCCTGAGCTACCCTCCTGAGAGTGAGCAGCTTGCATTTTATGGAGTCACTGCTAACCAGGATGTTCCTACTCGTCCGCAGATCCCTGTTACTATGTGTGACTAGCACCTAAACACAGTCATCCCTCCCCCAGCTAGAAGGGCTTTCACAAAAGCACAGCCTAGGTCTTTAAAAACATGCGTAGCCCAATACAGAGATGTCTATCCTCGCCACGAACAAAGCCCTGCCACCGTTTCATGTTTCACCACCACCTCGCCCAACGTAGGGGCAGTACTCACACGCCCCCTGGCATTCATGGACTTTGCTATGCATGTCATTGGTAGCCAAGGATATCATCGTGTGTAAACTCCCAGGGCTTTTCTGCGACAAACTGGCGCGTTGCACATAGCGATGGCTCTTATAGGGTATGTATCGGCCTGTTTAACTCCCCAAACATGCTAGAGGTTTTCATAGGAATTGTTGAGGTATTTGCCAGGCACTCACTGTTTGCCATCATTCGCCAGGGTATTGCCATCATTTTTTCTGGCCATCACATCTCATGATACTTTCAAAATCCCGCAATTGCAAGGGATTGCCAGCAAATGCCCAGGAGTGCACATCATGGCCAGGGACTGCCATGAAATGTCCCCGTGCTCACACCGCTTGCCAGGGACTGCCATGAAATGTCCCCGTGCTCACATCGCTTGCCAGGGATTGCCATGAAATGTCCCTGTGCTCACACTGCTTGGCAGGGATTGTCATTAATTGTCCCGTTTGCCAGAGATTGTCATGAAAGGTCCCTGTGCTCACACCGCTTGCCAGGGATTGCCATGAAATGTCCGCCGTGCTCACACCGCTTGCCAGGGATTGCCGTGAAATGTCCCCATGCTAACACCGCTTGCCAGGGATTGCCATGAAATGTCCCTGTGCTCACACTGCTTGCCAGGGATTGTCATTAATTGTCCCGTTTGCCAGAGATTGTCATGAAAGGTCCCCGTGCTCACACCGCTTGCCAGGGATTGCCATGAAATGTCCCCCGTGCTCACAACGCTTGCCAGGTATTTCCATGAAATGTCCCCGTGCTCACACCGCTTGTCAGGTATTGTGCAACAGGGGTGGGAAGTCAAGAAATGGCTTCATAGCTGCAGGGATCTATATATGATTTTGAGGTGTAATAGGTTTCTCCCTACTTTTGGGAGTACCATGATTTTTCAGGGATTTAAAAGTAGTTTTCATTGTCAGCTGCGGTGATTTATAGGCAGTACATCATTACATCATGGGAATGTCTATTCTCTTTTATGCTCTCAGGGCATACCACTCTCCCCTTCTGCTTATGACACCATTTACTCCACGTCATTCTGTGCTGTTTATAGCCTTTTACAACACTCTACTTTGCATGCAGAAGGATACACACGGCATGAAATATTTGGTTTTGCCAGCGCTGGTCCTTGACCCAGATTCTCCCAGATTTAGAATCCGGCAAAAACTGTCTCCCCAGAGCTCAGACCCTGGAAATCCATTTACAGCCCTTCAAGGGTTTTAGTGTTTTGAAATTGCTTCTGCTGCTGAATCCAGATTCGAACCCACGTTGTCAGAATGAAGGTGGAGCAACTTACCCACTAGGCCACGTGAAATGCAGGTCAGGATACATTTGAATATGCTTGTTAGGATAGTAGTCTGCAGAAAATATTTAAGCAAGCTTTGTATGTTTAAAAGATGTGCACCTTTTATACTTTGCTTGGACGATTATAGGAAACACTCCTCCTCTCTTGGTTTATTTTCCAATTATTGATAATTAATCTCCCAAATGGGAAATGCTTATTTATGGGAGTGGGGGACAGACTTAGAAACATCTCTCAAGTCGGCAACTCCCTGCCCCACTAGCCCCTCAACCTCTCCATCCCCCCTCCTTCACTGTTGGTATGCCCAAGCTAATAACTTATATTTCCAGCACTGTGTTTAGTTGATCTCCTCAACCCGCTTCTATGTACAAGACAGCAGCTAGCATCAATTGGGTTCAACAAAAAATACGGCATTGGAACTAGGCCACCCACAAATGTTCAGAACTCTATTCCCTGCTCCCCCTATTTGTATTTTTTATTGTTCATTTATAACGCGCTTAATACCAGCGAGTGGTTTCTAAGCGTGAGATCGGGATTCGAACCTGTGGTGCGCTGCGTTGTCTTGCTTCCAAGCTATCCTTCCTTGCTCCCCTATCCTGCTGATACATTGGCCCTCATTCCGAGTCGGGCGGTAGGGGATACCGGGCACCGTTAAGGAGACCAGTGCCGGTAATCCCTTACTGCCCGATTCTGCGGTCTCCTAACGGGACCCGTAAGGGATGTGTGGTCCTGATTAAAGCGGCATGTCCCCCTTGAAGCTGCGGCGAAACCAGACTTTTTGGTGCTGTCAACCCATATACTCGCACCTTCTGAATGGGGTCCCCCTGCGGGGATGACTACTGTAATACACGCCGTCCCAGGCATGACATTTCACAATCAATCGATACTAAGGGCAGGAGCTGTCTTCAAGTTGACCCAGTGCATATGAAAGATTGTTGGGGTTTCCTCTCTCCTTTTGTTAACCTCTACAGCCAAGCCCCATGTGGGCCGGTTTGAAGTACACTCTATGAGTATGTTATTCGCTGGCAACAGGTTGTGTAAAGGCGCGTTATAAATGCCATATCATAACAGCAGCAGAGCCCAACAAAAGGGCAAGGCAGATCCATGGAGCCTTTGTTAGTTGATTAGGCTGGCCATGGCCGGGGGAAGGTTTAGCCCTCCCCCTTCTGAGATGACATTTTGTACTCCTGGCTGTCATATACCAGCTAAATATGACAGGAGGGACTGTGCCTGTAAGCTGTGTCCACCCAGAGTACATAGATCTACGTGTATGTCGTGCGGTGAACATAGAAAATGTGTGTGGATTAGCCCCACACCTTTTCTGGAGGTTTACCATCATTCAATTTCATTTAAAATTCAATAAAACCCAGGCGAGGGTACACCCACCCTGTGGATGGTCGAATTCCTCACAGGAACACCTTCGAAGCAGCTTCTAAATTCTTTTGTTGTCTGCCTTTCGTGAGTGACTGGCTAAAGCTTAGTTATGACAAGAAAGAGGTGCTGGTGGTCGGATGGGAGCAGGGAAGCGAAGGGATTGGGCTGGAACAAGACACAGCTGCTTTCTAGAAAAATTTGTATTGCCTGAGCACTGTTCCGTGTAGACCCGAGGCCCAAATCACTGGGGGTCATTCCGAGGTGGGCGGTAAGGGCTTACTGGCACCGGTAAGGATGCCGGTGCCAGTAACCCCTTACCGCCCTATTCCGATGTTCCCTAGTGGGACCCGCTGAAAACGTCTGGTCAGACCAGACGTCCTTAGCGGTTCCCGTTAGGGGACCAGGGAGCAAATAATGGGCCCGCTATTTGCGGGCCCGTTATTAGCACCTTCCCCATTCCCATTGAGCCCTATGGGAATGGGGAATGGTATTCGGTATGGGGACTTACCGGGTCCGCATAGGTCGGAATGTCCTGGTAAGTCCCCATTCCGCCGACCCGGTCCCGAGTTTGGAGGCAGCCATGGTGCTAGTAGCACCATGGCTGCCTCCAAACTCGGAATGACCCCCACTGACTCAAGGTGAGAAAGATCGCTGCCCCTGACTGCTTGTCTTTCTGGGCAAAGCACATTACCAAAACCTAGAATAACCAAGTCGATTATTTTCTGAAAGAAAGTTGCCATTTCAAGATGGACAGTCTGTTACACTCATGTTGTACACTTTCAAATTACCCCTATGAGAAAGGGGAAGGGGACAAAGACCACCAATGAGGGTTCCTGGCTGATTTCTTTAAAATCAAAGAGTGTTTTTGGTACATACGAATGACCATGATGACCACAGAGTTTTATATTTGACCTTTATGTCTATGTTAAAATGGTTGTATACTTGAATCACTAAGTAAATATTGCACACTGGGCATGGTACTCATTTAATTTTTAACAACATTCTTCATAACATGAAGTGTTTGTTACCATGAAACATACAATCAGAGCTCGCAAAATCTTCTAGCCCCCTCACATTGGTGAGGAAATTTTATGAAGGGCGAATATCATTTGCATTGCACTCGACTTTGCTTGCGAGTAAGGGGATGTTTGAAACGTTTATTTGACATTTACTGCAAACAAACGTTATTTGCAGTAAATCGAAAATAACATTTTGACTGTGCATGGCTGCCCTTTGGATGCAGCAGTGCACTTAATATAAAGTGTGTTTATGGTGACATGCACCATTTTACAGAAAGCACTGGTAAGTATTCTGCCACCCATCACCATGAGGTGAGTGCATTTCTCTTTATTTCTCTTTATATTTACTCATTCAGACAGCATCATAATTTGGATGTGAGGATAAAACAGGTGCAACATTATTTTTACTCCAAATTGAGCCAGACAATGGTTGAATGTTTGGGCAGTGCCATCAAATGTGCCTCCGGATTCTATCCAGTGATTATCCTCGCCGCCTTATTTTGGTGCCATGGAAGACGTTGCTAAGTCTTCCTGGTACCATGAACCAACACAATGGAAATATATATGCCTTCTCTTTAAGCGGTACATAGGAAGCTGATTTTGATGCTCTCATTCACATGTGTTGCTATTTGTCAGGGGTAAAAGTAGCCTGTACATCTCTTTCTCATTTCAACATATATGGAAATTGTAAATTTGGCTCATCCCAGTTCTAAGCACTGTTGAAATGAGAGACTATGGCCCTCATTGCAAGTCAGGCGGTGGACCATGGTGCTATTAGCACCATGGTCCATGCCGGATTCCGCCATGGTGGATGGCGGAATTACCGCCCCATTCCAAGGTGAGTGGGGCGGTAATTCCCCATTCACCATTTGCCCTTCCCCATTCCCATTTTTGCCCCATAGGGCATAATGGGGATGGGGAAGGCGCTAATTACGGCACCGTAAATTACGGTGCCGTAATTAGCACCAAGGTCGCTTAGCGACTTGGACTTTAACGCCTGCAAAAAGCAGGCGTTAAAGTGTGAATCAGGCGTTAAGGGTTAACTGCACCGACGGCGCCGTTAAACCCTTAACGCCTGACTTGTAATGAGGGCCTATGCTTTAGTTCAGCCTCTAAAACCTTTTCAATTGCCAACACAGGAAGAAATGTCATATGACCTTTTGCGCTAGCGTGGCATAATTAGAAATAACACTGGCAGCCCAAAGCTTGATTTGGTTGGTTAATAGAGGTAGATCAAAGAGATCTTGGGTAAATTGGATTTGGGCGGGGAATGGCAGGTAGTGGCTGGGAATAGCTATAGGCATTAACATGGCCTTGTGCAGACAATGGGTTGGTAAATAACTAAACACCCTCACACTGCGTGCCTTCCTCACACGCCATCTCCCTCCTAGCTGTATTCCAGGGCAATAGACAAAACTAAAATTAGATTGAAGTAGAAGGCAAAAGCAAATATCTCTGACCAGGTGCCCCTTTGCTTCGCGGCTGCTCTGCTCCGTTGTCCCTCTTCTCTTTGGCTGCTCTGGTGAGTCACCCTCCTTGACTCCCTTGTGTCTTGCTCCTCTGCTCCACCCATCTTTTAGTCTTTGGCTCCCTGGTGAGTCACCGGCAATAACAACTGAAAACAAAACGCTTCAATTTTCTGTGTGCTGTTGCTGCTTTAAGTGCACTTTGAAAGCCTTGGATTGCTGCTCTGCCCATGCAATCAAATGTGGCATTGATTGGAGAAAGAAATGTCTGCAACAATACCCACTTCAACAATCCTACCACCTCCAATCCTAACTGACCATACCTCGCGGTACTCAACCCATCCACAGAAACAACACAGGTTACACAATAGAAACACCATCCGTACTAACCCATGCCAGACACACAGACACAATTCCCCACACTCTTTAAGCAGCTCTTTGACAGACTCGCATACAATCACCCAAAACAGTACCTTAGCCGGTCAGATAGAGGGGTCGGATTGCCTATGATATCTGTGTGTAGCCTACTGATGCAGGTTTGAATCCCGGCAAAGCCAATTCAGCCTTTCATCCTTCTGAGGTCGATAAATTGGGTAGCACGAAGTGGGATCATAATTTCAACTGTTATTCAGTGCTTTGATGTCTGCGGGTGAGGTATCGCTCTATAAAAACTAGATATTATATAATTAGCATTAGCAACATAAAGCACACATTGACCACTGTTCCAGACAGCTCACAAAACAACTACATTTTACACTGCACATAAAGCCCTATCTTTTCAGATCTGCATACATCAATGGTGTAAGAAACCAATAATGCCCTCGCCCCCCTGCTACTGCATTAGCCCCTTACCCTATCTCTTGCAGATCCTGAAGCTCCTAGAAAGTGTGAAAATGGCAGACCGTGTGCAAGAAAAGATGCAAGAACACCATTACAGGACATAGCAAATCGTTTCACTCCTCCTTGTGTGCGCCAGTACTCTGCATGGCACATGCACCGTCTGTGACTAGCAGCAACAGGGAAGAAAATGTCATTTTATTTCACAGCATGTAAATCCTTATATCAACATGTTGAGCCAAAATAATATCATTGAAGCTTCATTTTCCACATCCTGAATGAAAACCTAAAAGTCCCTGAAGGCAAAATAAGGCAAACCTGAAATATCTATTTGCCCACTGTACTTTCAGCGCTTTAAGACACACAATAAAAGAAGTTGTGTAATAAACTCGGTTAGACATGGAGATGCTTCATCCCAAACTTCCAGAATGCGCTTAGTCGTGACTTTAAGAAGATTTGACTAACCACGTAAGCAAACTTCATTTTTTTGCATGTCAACCTAGTAGATGTCATAAATATACACACATCTTTTAAAGGGTGCGTTGTTGTGTTGGTTGCTTTAACTTGCACACCCTTGCATGTTGCAAGGGATTAGTGTTAGAGCCCGTTTTATTTTCAGAAATCACTCTGAAGTTTGGCTCTCTCTCACTTCAGAGTGTAATGCTAGAGACTAGACCTAGTTTCTAGCTCAGTCTTTGTGGTCATACTTCTGCACAGGACTTTTAAAGAAAGTCCTTTGTTTGGAAAGAGACACTGCAATAGAGAAATTGGGAGAGAACCTGATGGATAGGTCCCTCTCAAAGACTGGAAGGACTTGCGCTGAGTCAGTCATAACTTGACTCCTTGTGTTCAAGTTGCATTGAGCCTGAGCACAAGATGCAGCAAGATCACATCACATTTCTCACCTGTATCACACTTTCCTTGAAAAACAATAACACCCTTCATGTTGCTTCTGAGCTCCAATCATGGGTCTGTGTCACGATCCATTGTTCTGAACTTGGTGCTGATAATATTTTGTCAAACACACTACATCGAATGGTGGAAGCAGAAACCAGACTCACATCAAATCTCGTGGAAGAACATCCTATTGAGAAATAACACGTGGGGGATTTAGAACTTCAAGGATATATTCTAGGAATCCTGGTTACAACAGTGAATTATCCGCCACCGTAATGTATATATTTGGAGAGATGGACAGTTAGACATCCTTGAGCTATGTCTGTCCAAGACTCCCAAAATGCAATTGACTGAGAAATGAAAACCCATGATTGTGGCACGTTGTCCCAAGGGCAAGTGTCATCTGGTAACCTTAGCTATTACCCCTCAAATATTCCTGCACTTAGAGTTAGAAAATAGGCATTGCTGCATTTTTTTGATATTTTGATGTGAGGCTATTTTTAAAAGCCTTTATCTAAGCTGCATATGTGGGCACACAGATGGAGGATGTTCACATGGCTGGAGGCTGTTGTTGCCTGGTGTCTTGGCTTCTAATTTTGGCACAGTCCGAGTTATATGCCCCTTTGTAACATCCCGGTTTCTATAATCAAGTCTCAACACATCTATAGCACAAACTTACCTGAAGAGTGATAGAGGGAGTGATAGACTGTAGCGGAGGGGGAGGCATAGGTAAGTTTGTGCACAGGTTGTGGAGTTTTACTTTGAAGAGAAGAATCCTCATTTCCTGTCTGAAGTCCAAGAGGGAGAGATCTTCCCTTTGTTGTTCCAGAGGTTTGGCTCGGAACAGGAGAAAACTTGGTTTCTTGTTGCCTCCATCTTACATTTCTTCTTTCCCAGTGTGGCGGGGCCAAGGCTTCTTGTGTTACGCTGTTCTCCTGAGGTGGTGAATTTTTCAGCCTAGTTGGAGCGGACTTTGTTTGTCACTGCAAGCTGTCTTTAAGATGATACGGGCCTGCAATGGCAGCCACTGCAGCCTTTTGTGGATAATAATAATTGAGTGAGTTATTTAGCGCTTCATGCAGACCAACTGCTTCTTGGCGCTGTAATAATCTGTTATTATTACCGACTCGATGTGCTTGATTTAACAATCTCAAAAGGGGATATTTTGTTTTGTTCCCAAGGTGAACCCATTGCACTTGAGCTAGTCATCCGATCTGGGTGTGATGCAGTTGAACTGCTTTGTGTCAGTGATGAGATGGGCTGAGACATGCTGGATGGCTTTCACTGATCGCAGTGCTCCTATTCAGTACACGTTTTCTGTAGTGCGCACCGCTGACTTTTTGCGCTAGATCCGTTCTATATTAAAGCGCCTGCCCCCCAAAAAAAGTGTGTACACACCCTGCACCCGCATTTATACCACTCAGTTATTTAAACGTCTCCATCTTAATGTTCCTGATTTAAGACCATCACAAAGTGTGCCAGGAGATCTCTAGGGGAATAAAGTGTATGCTTGTCATGGAACTGTCCCGTGAGCTGCAAGCCCACCATAGTGTGCAGTGAAACCAGTTTGTGAATTTGCTTGTGATACATACATGGCAACCCTCCCGATTTAGGCAGGAGACTCCCGTTTTCGCTTAAAAATATTGCAATTTTATACTTTCGCCGTCCTACTAAAATAATTGTTCACCCAATTCAATGCAATGGGAGAATTTAATTCTCTCGCTTTCTCTGACAAAATCTCCCCCCAAGGTGCTCCAGAATGTTGGCATGGACGGTGGGTGATATCTGCAGCTGTTCGCGGTTTATGTTACTTCATAACAAGGCGATTGTATGTGCTGATCAAAGGGAAATATGTTTCTTCAATAGCGTGAATAAATTGCATTTTGTGGGAATGTTTTTGAAACCTTCATGAACCATTAAACGGTCTCTGTGTTTCATGTCATATAAAACTGTGTGTGTGTGTCACCCCACACCGTAATCACATATTTTCTAGCATTTGGGAACCCTACCAATTCACCACAATGAAGTACATTTGTTAAAGTATATATTCCACGCCCAGCTTTTTAGATTTTTTACATGCGTGAGGCGAGAAGTTGCACGGATTCATTCCGAAGAGCAGTAGGATAAGTCAGCCTAGCCAGCACATCACATTCCTCCCCTTTTGTTTGCTCATTTTCGTCAGTCTGGGGGTCTAATGTGGCTTTTGTTATTCTTGTCGAAGCGGGTTTCCACCTGCCCTGCCCCCAACAATCCAAACCAGACTGTGACTAGCCACTACAGGCTGCGTCCTGCTCTGCCTGCAGGGAGCCATCCAGACACTTGTCTGGGATGCGACCTTTGAACCTGACCTCTTGAGAGGTCGGGACAGCCCATCCCTTGGGAGGCGCGCACGTTTGATTTTTATCAAAAGAGAGGCTCCCTTGCTTGTCTGTGCCAGACGCCAGCAGCCCGTGGATCATTCATGAAAGGGAACTGAGACCGTGGTGGATAATATGAAGAGACGCCCCTCTGGCGAAAAGCCAAGGCGCTGATGATCTTGGTACGGCCGGGATGCTGGGACACATTCTAAAATGGCGTCCATTTGTGGGGCAAAACGCGCGGGACGGGAAATGTGCACGCATGCACTGCCTGGAACATGCGGACATTTCCCTGGAAGTCAGCTCACGTAGGCTTCTTACATATGCTAATTAATGCTCATGGCCAAAACGCTTCATTTCTGAAATTTTTTAGAATTTCGCCTGCTGTGTTTTTATTTTGTTTTGATCAATTAACCTGTACTGTGTAATAGCGGAGACACACACTGTGAGTGAAGCAATACCTTTACCTAAGATTCATAAGCCGTTTGACAGGATACCTGAAGGTAGACTTATTATCAGTGGCCAGGGTGGAATTTTGGAACCTATATCAGTGTATATTAATGAATGCATTGCTCCTCTGGTTCACTCTACACCTACATATTTACGAGACACTATGCACATTCTTGAGATTCTTGCACAATTGCCTTGTACTTCTGAAATATTATTGGTCACACTTGATGTTAAATCATTATATACTTCTATTGACCACCATAAAGCAATTGCTAGCATTACCTATATTTTCCGACACAAATCAGCATCATACCATCTTCACATTGAAATGATCAAAGAATTTCTTCTTTGTGCTCTGCAAAATAATGTTTTCCTTTTCAATGATACTTATTACCAACAATTGATTGGCATTGCAATGGGAGCTAGCTTTGCTCCCTCGGTGGCGAATATATTTATGCACCAATTTGAAGAACAATATGTGTTTCATAATAATGGTTTTTCACCCTTGATTTATCTTTGGAAAAGATATATTGATGATGTTTTTATGATTTGGACTGGCAATGTTGCTGAACTAAATGAATTTGTAAATTTTCTAAATGTCAACAAATGGGGTTTGCAATTTGCGCATCACTTTTCAAATGATTCTGTGGATTTTCTTGACTTGAATATCTCCAAGTCCCCCATGGGCTTTATCACTAAAACTTTTCGTAAACCCACTTCGGTTAATGCAGTTTTACATTCATCTAGTTCTCATAAACGTTCTGTAATCAACAATATTCCGAAAGGTGAATACATTAGAGCTAAACGGAATTGCTCCCTTAATGATGACTTTGAAGCGGATAAATTGTTTGTACGTGACCAATTTGTACAACGGGGGTATCAACCAAACCTCCTTGCTAAGGTTGAACGTGAAGTGTCCAGTATGAAGAGGGCTGATTTACTCAAACCCAAAACTAGAACAAACTCAGCTAACATGAGTTCTAATAAAATCAAGTTGATTACTAGATACACCAGTGATAGTAATGAGGTGTATGCTATACTAAAACGTCATTGGCACTTACTCCACCTAGACAAGGATCTCACCAAACTATTGGAACCTAACCCTTCAATAGTTTTTAGTAGAGCCCCTACTCTTAAAAATCTCTTATGCCCGTCTTTTATGGCACCAACACTTACTGCTAGAACATGGTTAGATGAAGGACGCTTGAATGGGTTTCAAAAATGTGGGAACTGCAATATGTGTTCACATACATTTGAATCTGTGGAGCTTGATTTTGGCACAACAGGCAAACATGTAATTAATTCGTTTATTAATTGCAACACCAAGTTTGTGGTGTATTGTATCATATGTGTTTGCGGTTTATTTTATGTTGGGAGCACCATTAGGCCACTCAAAATTCGTATTCGGGAGCATTTGGCCTCTCTGCATAAACAGGATGCCAAATATCCATTGGCATTGCATTGGCAGACTCTACATCAACTGGATGATTTTAAGGATTTAAAATTTATTGGGTTGTCTCAAATACGCCCCTTAAAAAGAGGTGGCAATATGGAACTTAGACTTAGACAACTAGAGGCAAGACTTATTTGTAAACATAGATTGGTAAACCGTGGACTCAATTCCGATCATGAATTTCATGTTTTCTTATGACTCTATTTCATATTTAAAGCTGGTTTTGTGCCACTGACATTTGGGTAGCTACACCTGATTACCGTGTTCTTTTTGTTACTTAATTTTATTTGGAATTCTTATTGATTTGGGAACTTATCTGTTTTAAGCATGTCCCGTGTTGTATTAATGGGTGTGTGCGGTTGAATGTACAACCTGTGATAACATATTCTTTCAGACCGTCAAGATTATTCTTTTTATCATTGGCTTAGAAAATGTGTCAGATGAATTGGAATGTATTTAATCGAATTGAGCCTTAAGTGATTACTTAGACGTAGTAGCACCGACAGGTTGTGTGTTTACCGCATAACCTGTATTCACTATTTTCGGGGTGGTATATTTTTTATTATAATTTATCATTACGTAATTATGCATGTAAAAGCATTTAATATAATTGTGTTATTCCTATAAATTGTTGGCAAATTCTAAGGTGTTAAATATGGCTCGAGAGATTATCATTTTACTAGAGCCGGCTCTCTTCCTCACCTAATATGGCCGCCGCTGTTTGCTCTGTCATGTATGTGGTTGCCTATACGATCTAGTTTTTCTTTTTAACTATACGCGTAGCATCACGCGCGCGCGCTTTTCCTTGTACACTGTTGTTGCCGGAAGGCTGGTAAGAGGCACGCCTGCTCTTTTGATACGATCCCTGTATTTCAATCAGTCGGTTTTATCTAACTTAGAGTCTGTTTCTTTCTTTTTCTCTTGTTTATTGCCAATCACCCATTGACAATGGATTCGTGACTCGTTCTGAACTGGTTGTGTGGTGTAATCTACGGGTAACAATTCCTTTTTATACGTGGATTTTTGCAGTATTTATATAATGGTCATTGCAACTGCAAGTAATACTAAGGTAATCATGATTTTGTTTTCTATCAATTTTCATATTTAATGTGGCTAAATTGGTTGTCTTTGAACGTATATGTTAATAGCTAATCTTTACTAAATTATTTTCTTGCCGTAGAGTTTCTTTTCGGACAAGTTCAACGGTAAATATAACTAGTCAGTTTTGATCCATTTAGTTGATTCAATACTTTATTTTATCTATGGTTGTTCTCCACCGCACACACCTAATCTTTTATATATTTTTTGTCTTGTCATCCCTTTTACTGGGTTGTAATCGGATGGATCTTCTTATTGAACAGTAATTGGTTGCATGGAAAATGTTTTATTTTATGAAATGTTCTTTTAAATCCAATGATATGGCATTACGTAACACACATTTATAATTTTTCCCTTTTTTTGGCTAATCCCCTTGTAACCCCTTGATGTTTGCTACATTGGTATGTTGTAAATTCATTTTATGAATGTATTATTGGTTGTATATCTGCTATTTTGTACAGCCTTTGAAAAAGAGCCTTGCTCGAAACACGTGTCAGGCTGTGGAAGGGAATTAAAAATATAACCCAACTGTTATTGTACTGTTACTATTGGCGCAGTTCACTGATTACATCTAATTCAATACCTTTATTGATCAACCTGTAGCCAGCCGTGTCACAGCTCCCTCCGCTCTCTCAACAGTCTAGTATCAGCCACAACCCAAAGGTAAACAATATTAGAACATTAGAATTACGAGCGTGGAATTATATGCGTAGAATTCCACGCCTGTATGACACGAGCTACTTACAACATACTGCTGCTGCACCCCAATGGAATTGGAATATTTATTCCCAATGACTATTAAAAATGCCCATTTAAGGTGACAAAACTATGTTCCCGTTTCTAATACAGGTTGACCAACTTTAAAAAAATGCTTTCGGAGTACACTTTGGCGACAGAGCACCCTTTATTCCCCCATGCCCACTTTTGGGTTATATATTATTGTTAGATGGCATTTTAACACATACACCATAGTTCTCAAATCACCCGCTTTTGGCGGGTGTCACCCGCCTTGCAAAGGGCTGACTCACCCGCCAAGCCTCCTGCACGCCCATTCATTCCAATGGGCGTCTCACCCGCCAAAAACAAAATCTGGTGATTTCACCCGCCTTTCGAGACAAATGGTTG